>NC_133617.1:651216680-651577514 GCF_048593235.1 Sminthopsis crassicaudata
AATCTCATTTCTGCCTCTTACTACCTGTGTGATTTTAGACAATTCATTTGATCTTTTGGGGGTCTCAGTTTTTTATTTGCAAAATGAAAGGGTTGGATTAGATTACTTCTAGCTCTAAGTCTTTGATCTCTATGACATCTAAATCAAATTGGAAATCTATTCTCAGTGGGGAAGAGATTGATGGACATGTGAGTCAAATTGGAAATTAATCCATTACCTACCAAAGCACAAAAAGTTTATAGCCATAAAAAGATACCTGGGGCATTGAAACTTGACAAGGTAGTAATTGTGAGGATTAGAACTCGAACTTAAGTCTTCTTGTCACAAAAAGTGCTTTGTAATGCGCTTGTTAAAAAAGAAAGAATTATGTGATATTTGTGAACTTGTTTCTCTGCCAAGCAGAAAAATAGACACTGTTACATCAATATAAACAGATTGTATCCATAGTTTTAGAAACCACTTCTTACAGACTGTCTTAACTCTTCGTTAACTGAGGAAATGAAGTTAGTATAGAGGAACTACCATTGGATAGGGAGTCAAGAGAAATCAGTTCAAATCCTCACTTAATTTTTCTTGGTATAAGGACCATGGATAGGTCAACTTTTTTTTTTTTTTTTTTTTTTTTTTTTTTTGTACTAAGGGCTATTTTATTTTTGCTTTTTAACTCTCCAAGATCTATCATTTATGCATTTGATTATTCAATTCAACACACATTTTTTTTTTTTTTTAAACAGCAGCTACTGTGTTCCAGGCACTGTGCTAGATACTAGAGAAATTCCCAAATTGCTTTCCATGTAAAGAAAATAAATCACTCAGTCCTGGAAGAGCTTCTCTTAGACAAATAAGTAAATTTTAAAATTTACAAAAAGTTGAATTTAATTTTATTTTCATCTTTCCAAACTTCACTTTGCTAATTTGTAAAGTTGGAATGATATTTATATTTGCACTACCTAACCCACAGACTCCTTGTAAGGAAAGTACTACTTAAAAATAATATTTTGACTACTTAGTTTTTTAAAAATATTTTATCCCAAAGGAAATTTTTTTTGCCTCAACTTTTTGGATAATTGAATTTATTGCAAACAAGATAATAAAAAATTGTAATAAAGGAGTTGCTTTAAAATTAACATAGAAATTTCAGTAAAAAAACATTCAAAATCAATATATATATACATATATATATAACACTGATATATAATAAATTTGATCATTATTAATAAAATATTAATTACACATTGAGCTCTCATGGGAAACTGTTTATCACCAGATGTTAAAATATCAATTAAGAAAACCCCATATCCCACAAGTGTGGAGTAGATTTAAACTTGCCTTCTTATCTGCTAACAGTCCCAGAATATTATTGCTGCTCTACTAGCCATTTGCTTTGGAATGTCCAAATGTCCAAGCTGAGTCTGTTTTGTGTGTGAAGGAGAAGGAGGGGTGAGGAATGGTGAATTGTGTCTGAGGCCTCCCTTCTGCCTCCAATCTGAATAGCTTTAAGCAGAGATTGCAGAGCTCCTACTATTGAGAGAGGTCTTCATCTGCTCCCTGCATTTCTTAATCTTTTGTATAATAGGATCTTGATCTGCATTTGGCCTGCTTATTTAACCTTCCTTTCTCTCTAAGGGGAGAGTAGGGAGGGGGAACTTGAGGAAGTAGCAGGGCTAACAGATTCTGGGCAGTCCACTTTTCTGCCTGGTTTGACATGATCCTTCAGTACCCTGTGAGCTTCACTTCATCAGTGTGTGGGTGACTTTGGGTGAATCAGGCTGGTTTATTAGCTAATGAGCCATGTGGGGCAGAGGGTTTCAGGGGGATATTTCTTGCCTATAGGGAAATTGCCTGTTTCTAAGAATCACAGAATTTCACAGTTAGTTCTTGTTTTAAACTACCTTTAAAATGAAGTGGTAAGATATAATGGCTAAAAATCTTCTAATCAGCTCTTGTGGAAAGAAGACCATCTCCCACCTGAAATCCCAAGTAATCATCCATCATCATCTGCTGGAAGACTTCCAGTGATGAGAAATACTAACTGAGGTAGTCTTTCTAATCCTCAATTTCTTAATCTTTAAAATGTTATTCATTTTGCTTTTGGATGGTTCCTATTAACAGGAAGCTTTTCAGTTTCTTCTTTTTTATACTCTTCCCCCAGTTAAACGTTTTAGATTCCTTATTTTTCTAGGAACCCAGATGATTTTTTTACACAAGACAATTCATTTTTTCACCCCAAGGTAAAGGGTGATTTTCAGCCAAACCAAGATTTCTAATTCCTATGGAGAGAACCCTAAATGTCTGGAAGTTTTTGTAGAGATAGGCTTTGCCTTCTGACTGCCATCCTTTGTCCTTTATTTTGGCCTCTAGGATCAAGCAAAATAAGTTAATCCTTCCTCAACATAGGAGTCTTAAAATACTTGAATACAATCCTTGTTTTCCCACTGCTTCCGTGTGTGTGTGTGTGTGTGTATGTGTGTGTGTGTGTTTTCTGGACAAAACATTGTTTCTTTAACTGATTTTGGTATAACTTATGATTATCCTCCTCTGAACTTATTCCAGATTTTCAGTCTTTTCTTAAGTGAGATGCTTAAAATGGAATGCAACTGACCTCTGTCTTGGCACTTACCAGCTATGTGACAAAGGAAAGGCCCAGGAAACCAGCACTTGTTAAGGGCCTACTATGTGCCTAACCCTGTGCTAAGCACTTTACAAATATTGCCTCTTTTTTATCCTCGCCACAGCCTTAGGAAGTAGGTGCTACTATTGATGAAGCCTTAAATGCTAGGTGTGGTTAGCAGAGGGATTGATCCCTGAGGCAGGCAAGGAGAAGGCTCTGATGAGATCAGTTTAGCTCCATTGTCCCATCTCTGGGGAGGTGGTCCAGTCTGAAATCCATGTTATGTCAAACTCCAGAGACCTACCCTCTGTAAGGGTCTCCAGAAGTCTCATCTCCCTGTCAGAAATCCCAGACACCCTGAGGCTAAATTTTCCCTATAAAATCTTCTTATTGGCCATCCCAAGGCTGCTGTCCTCCTTTGGGTCAGTCCTTCAAGACACTCTGCCTCATAGTATCTTTTCCCTTCCCCTTCCCTCAGCTATGTGGTACCTCCCCTAATTCCACTATGCTTCTCAACCCCACTTTTCCTCTTTTACAGCTAATTAACTCTTAGGGACTAAGTCCCTTTCAGGATTTAGCCTTCTGGCTAAGAGCATATCTCAACCTCACGAGATGCTCCCTTTCTATTGGGTAATTCTGAGTTCCACTGAGGAGCTTGTCTTTCATATGCTCTCCCAACTCTTCCTTCCCTTTTCCCTCCCTCCCTTCCTTCTTTCTTCCCTACCTCCCTCCCTCTTTTCCTCCCTTTCTCCTTCCCTCACTCTCTTCCCTCACTCCCTTCCTTCCTTCCTTCCTTCCTTCCTTTCTTCCTTCCTTCCTTCCTTCCTTCCTTCCTTCCTTCCTTCCTTCCTTCCTTCCTTCCTTCCTTCCTTCCTTCCTTCCTTCCTTCCTTCCTTCCTTCCTTCCTTCCTTCCTTCCTTCCTTCCTTCCTTCCTTCCTTCCTTTGCAAATAGAAGCATCTTGCCATTTTTATAAGGTCCTACTTCCACATGACCTATGTACAGAAAATTTATAATTGTGTCAAATGTGTTTTGGTAAATTTATGTTTTTCCGTTAGTACTGACAACCAGAGGCCCATTGGAACACATCACTTTTGAGAATGAACCCCTCAAGAAATCACATCTGATCTTAACATGCAACATTTTGTTGAAGGGGAACAGTTGAGGTTTTTGAGCTAAATGCTATTTCTTAGATAATAAATAATAAGTATTGTAGGACCTTAAATTTCTGCATCTTTAAGTCATTTATATAACTATGATGATTTGGTCTGCTGTGGAAAATTGTTTGCAAGTCTTCCTATTCCAGCCTCATATTTTCATCAAGGATATACTTCATATACACATTAATCATTTTCACTATTTTATAGAAATAAGAAAGAATAAGATAAGGTTAGCTAGTGATTGGTATTCTTTCAGTTGCTTTTTTACTAATCATCATGTGACTTTGTCCCCTACATTCAGATATCTTGCATTTTTATCATCCAGTTCTTTAAAAATTATATTGCTTCCAACACATTTTTTCCCAGGTGTATTGGGCTGGCTCTGTTGCTTGTCTAATCTCTATCTCTTTTAGTGCCAATTTGGCACATTATAGGGTGAGAAGTTAGAGGCCATGTGTGACCTGCTGTTATCTAAGATGAAAAATGTGTTTTTAAAATGCTGATAACTTTGTTCAACTTTTACCTTTTTAATTTTTTTTTCATATTGAACCAAAATGTGCTTTTGGTTTTCATGTGGAAGTCATCAAGGTACATGCTGGGTGATTTTGGGCAGCATTAAGAATCATTTCGATCAGGACTAAAGAAGCCCTAATCATATCACATATGGAACAACACGCTCAGTCTGAATGAAGCATTTGATGAAGGACATTGATAACCTGGGGAGGATACAGAAAAGTATGGCAAAGGGCCTTGAAGTCATGGCAAAAGAAGATCACTTGAAAGAACTAGACATACCTGGTTTGGAGAAGAAAAGACTCAATAGAGAATATGATAGTAGTTTTCAAGTACTTTAAAGGCAATCATGCAGAAAAGTGAATAGATTTGATAGAGTGAAAAGAATTCTGAAAATATGGATTTATATCTTGCCTTTAAAATGACATGGGTGACTTTGGGCAAGTTAATTAATTCTCATGGCCCTCAGTGTTCTTACCTGTTAGGAATTGGGCTAAATGGCTTCTGATATTCCCTAGAGCGCTAGATGATTTTGGGAACTTTTTTAGAAATTGCAAATAGGAAAAATTATATATATATATATAATGTTAGGAAAACTTCCTAAGGAGATATTACATAAAGCATGTCAGGTTTTTACTCTGACTCTGTGGGTCAGTCAGCAAATCATAGTCTCACCCTCAAATCCTATCCTTCCAATTTGAGATATGAATGATTTTTACATTTCTCTATACATATTTTATTTCAAATACAATAAATTACCTTTTAAAAATGTGAAAACAATCCTTAAATCATGGACCATACAGAAATAGGGGCAGGCCAGATTTGACCTGGAGACTGTAGTTTACCAACTTCTATGTAGAGGAATTCTTGTTCAGCTATGACTTAGACTACATGGACCTTGATACCATTCTGAGAGTCTATAATTCTACTAGATTTGGATGATCTTTTTTTTTCCAAAGAATTTTTCTGCTTCTTTTTTTCTATAATAGATGTTGGTACATCTACTATAATTTCCTTCATGCAATTCTAGTGTATGCACAACATGAACATTGTAAGGTAAGATTATTTGAAGATCCACAAAATGATGTATTTTTTCCTTTGGAACCAATTCTTTCTCTTTTATTCTTCTGTCTAGAAGAACTTGTGTTCCATTTTTTCTTTTACCTATAAGTTCTTTATATAAAGCAATCAATAAACATTGTCTTCTAGTTTCATTTATAGGGAAAATGTTCCTAAAAATATGGTTCAATTCCTTTAATAGTTAGTATATGTGTATTCATTGATTGCTGGACAAAATTTAAAGTACCAAAAGTTAAATAAATATTTGGGCATGGTCTATATAGAATTGTATGATTCTTAGTATTCCCCTTCCATTTTCTATTCAAGCATGCTATAAAACAGGGAGATATATGTTCACCTAAATTGTTCACCAGTGAACTACTGTACTTACAGTCAGTCAAACACAATTACCTCATTTACTAAGATGGGATTGTTATAAAACGGTAACTACAAAACATTCCTCATAGAATCTTGGAACTCACTTTCCCACAAATATACATGGCATCCATGAGAAGAGTGAGTTCAAATTTAGGGTATAATGGTAGTAGAAGTGGCAAAGTCACTCATAACTCAAGTTATGAATAGTAGAAGTATTTTCTCTGTTCATCTTGAAGCAAAGAACATATGTACAGCATCTCTGAGGTTGGGAAGCTTCAGAGCTGGAGTTGAAAAGGTCTGTTCCTCTTCATAGCTTGACTTCCAATTGCTATGGCAAGCTCTTTCTCATGTCTCTAGTCATGTCTCTTTCCCCATGCCAAGGATTTTACCCCTCAAAGTTGCCTTTTCTCTTGAGCAATTGCTTTTCATATCTATGTTTATGGGAACTTTGTTTTTTTATTAATTCAATTGTGACTCAAACTCCTTGGAACTGATGAATTACTGAATTTATATAGGGTGTCTCTCAGTAAGTTGCTATTAGATTCCATCACCATTGGTGATAACATGGTGAAGAGAATTGCCTGCTTCCCCTCGCCCCATGGGTCTATTTCATAAAACTCTTTCGAAACTATATTCCCTTGAAATACTGAGCAGTTCCTAGATTTTTAAAGCCTTGCAAAAGAATGCCCAATTCTCATTAGTTCAGTGTGATTACTCTTTTTAATCCACTTCAGAGACTTGTTTACCCTCTGTAAAAAGATCACCGGGAGTTACCTTGTTAACACATTAACACCTCATTACTCCAACTAAGCTGGGGCCCTGGGAGGAAAAAACAAACACTACTTTACATAGATGTATATGTGATATATATTAATAGTACAAGGCAGTGTCACTTCTATGCCAAATATAAATACTTCTATTAAAAAAAGGTTTGATAGTCATGACAAATCTTAAAGAAATTAGGTAATTAAATTTATAATATTCACTTAGTAGTAAGCATATTGTTTCTAAATAAGTGAAATAAACATTTTAATTAATTCAGCATTTATTAGCTTGAACATTTCTTTTCTTGTTTGTTTTAATTGAGCTTGTAGGGGAATATATATATATATATTTATATATATATATATATATATATATATATATATAGGTATTTGCCTATCAATATGCACATTTACACACACAAATATACTTTAAAAATTTTCTTATCTTTTTTTAAGGCAAACACCAAAATATAAATTCCCATTAAATAATTAAAAATAATAGAAAAAAAATCCACAAATATGACAACCACCCTGTTTTCTTTCCTTTCCAAGATTAAGAAATGGCAATGAATTAATAGAGATTATTTCCCTCCCTTTCTTTACCCCATCTCCTTAACTGAGCTATATAGTCCAGTCCCTAAATTACTTGGAGTAACTAAGCTCAGAGTAGTAAATGCCCCTCTTAAATTGAACCACTAGCTTCTCCTTGGATTCCTTTACATGAAAAACTTTTCAGATGTGTACAAACTCTAGAACTGCTGGTCTCTCTCTGTTCTTTGTGTAAAGATAAAGTCTCATAGAAGGTGGGAGCAAGAAAGAACTTAAGTATCATGAATTTAGACTGGAAGAACCCCCAGAAGACTAATCCCTCCTTCTAGTTTTACAGTTGAGAAAACAGGCTCAGAGCTATGTATAGTTCACATAGCTAGTAGCTAGTAGGTCACAGAGCTGGGATTCAGATCTTCAAACACACCATGTCAAGATGACAGGAAGACCCTCAGAGGGTTGCATGGGAGGATATGACTATGTTGTGTTCTACATCATTGGAACCAGAACCCACAGTGATGGAATCATGGTTCCATTTGATTTTCTAAGTCTTGGAATCAGAGCAGAGGTAATTCAGCCCAACACTTATTTTGCAGGTGAGGTTCAAGGAAGTTACACTATCCAAGGCTACACAATTTGTGGAAGAAGCATAATTAGACCCCAACTTTCCTATCTCCCAGGCCATTGTTCTCTTTGCTACACTGAGTTTTTCATTCCTGTTGTGATGTTTAAAAAGATTCAAGAAACATAAGTTTCTTTGTAATATAACCATTTTATTGATAGGGTCAGCAGGTTATTAATACGAAGAATGCCTTTTGGCTGTCTCTCGTAGACCAAAAGCAATCATGGCAGCAGGCTCACAGTTTACAATAAACTTCAAAACAATGGGTGGTTCATCACAGAGCAATCAAATCTATTTGGTTAACATGATTGGAGGTGGCTATATAAAAATGAAGGGCTGAGTATCTCTTGGACAGAGAAAGCATCTCTATAGCAGACCATCCATCATTTTTGGCTATGAATTCAAAAAAATGTTTAATGATCCAAACTAGAGCAGAACACAATGGGATCCTTACCTTAGATTAAATTTCTTGCAAAGTTTGGGTGGGATCTGACAAAGATGAAGAGAGTTAATGCAATCTCATTATCCTTCAAGAAAACTTTTAAATGAGAAATGTTTAAAAGGGAGAGCTCTAAATCTTCCCAACATATTATTTTTTTTTTGGTTGAGGTAATTGGGATTAAGTGACTTCCCCAGGGTCATATAACTAGGAAGTATTAAATGTCTAAGGTCAAATTTGAACTCAGGTCCTTCTGACTTCAGGACCAGTGCTCTATCCACTATGCCATCAAACTGTCCCTCCAATATAATTATTGATAATCCTTTCTCACACTGTCTTTAAAAAATCCCACAAAATTATAGTCATTGTTTGTTTTGTTTTAATTGAAATTGTTATTAAATTAAGGAACTTCATCAACACATATAGAATCCATCTATTAGCAGATCTTAGCATCCTAGAGTTCTCTGAGAATAATAGATTTAGTACAGAGTCACATCTAATAAATGTCTGAGGTAGGATTTAAAGTCAGGTCTTTCCTACACATAACTAAGTACTCTATTTTTTTTTCAATCCTGTGATTTCAATCCTAGTAGGAGGAACTCCCAAGGGGAAAAAAATCTCTCTACCAATTCATATTATGAGACTGAGACACCTAATGACCAATATATTATTACCAAGTTTTTAGGCAACTGTAGAATAATTGGCATAAACTATTTTTCTCTTATTGACTTTCTCTGAATCTTGTAGTCTGTTTGTAGAGGCCTGTGATTTCATTGTTATAAATAATATTTGGGTAAGGAAACTACCTCTCCCAATGCAGGTTGGCAGCTTTTCTGCAACTTATCTTACCCAGTTGCCCAGAGTACCATGACTTGCCTGGAGTCCCACACTCGATAAGGTGTTAGAGATGGGACTTGAATCCTCATTTTCTTGCCTTGGAGACCAGATCTCTAAGTGGCATTTAAGTGCCTTTCCTATCATTGAAAGGGATAAAGTATTTTCTAGGAATGTCCCAAGAACCTCTACACAGAACATTTGGAGAAGCAAGGACTTACTAGGACTCACTGGACCATGCTCTGAAAATTCTTGAATTAAAGTAGTAGACATGCCCTTGGATTAAAGTAGGACATGGCTACTACTAGGACAGGGTTCTAGGAAGAACCCTGAAACTTCTCTTCTCTGTTTTTGCATCTGCCTAATTGTTTAATTGGTTTTTAAATACATATTTTCACTATGAATTCATATTCATTTAATAGCTAGTATTTATAAAGGGTTTTAAAGTTTGCAAAGTGCTTTAAATTCTATAATATTGAAGGAATAGGTGCTATCATTATTTCCATTTTCAGAGGAGGAAACTAAGGAGGTTAAGTTAGTAAGTGTTTGGAGCTCTATTTGTACTCATTCTTAATTCCTAGTTCAGAACTTTCTCCAGAGCCTCATCTGTGCTTTAGACACAGTACTGAAGTTCAATTCTCTTTAAGTAATTGTTTAGAAAAAGGCTTGCATTTCACTTATGGGAGTACTATTTGTGGAGAGAGATGGGAGAAAAGTTTGACTTTTATTCAATTCACTAAAAACTCTGTAGGTAAGGAACTGGGTTTGAGAATTTTTCCATGGAGCAATTCCTCCAACTCCAGAAGAATGAAATGAATTTGGCTTTGAGTGTTACATCTGATGATTTAAATTGTTTTCATTCCCTCGCCCAGCTCATCAGTTCTTAGGATGTTTTGATGTCCAGGGAGCATAAAGTGAAGTTCCCAGGAACTGTTTTTATCCACTAGCTTAAAGAAGAGCACTAAAACATTTATCCCCATAAGAAAGACAAGCAATTGCTTTAGGCCCTCATTTCTCTGCATGGGGAAAGATGATGAATTCCTGTCACAAACTAAGTTATAGGAATTGTCTTATCCAGCTGTGTCACAGTAGAAAGAACATTGAGCTTAGAGGCAGAAGACCCGAGTTCAAATCTCAGCTTGGTCACTTGCTAGCTGTGTGACCTTGAATAATACAGATGTCTGCTTATAAAAACATTCACATTTTCAATTTGAAATGACTTAGTCATTAAATTCTCAGAGCCTTAGTTCCCTATCTATAAATGGGGATAATAACATTTATTACTTACTTCAGGTTGTTGTGAGACAAAATAGTAGATGAAAAAACAAGTTGTGAATTGTAAATATAAGTAAATTTTAGATACAATAATAATAATTACTATTATTGTTATTAGAAATCTAGGTGGCTTAGTGACAGAAGAGCGGACCTGGAGTCAGGAAGATTCATCTTCCTGAACTCAAATACGGCTTCAGACACTTGCAGTCTGATTAGCTATGTGATAATAGGTAAATCATTTAACTTTATTTGCTTCAGCTTTCTCATCTATAAAATGAGCTGGAAAAAGAATGGCAAACCACTCCACTGTATTTGGCAAGAAAACCCTATATGGGGCCTCAAAGAGTCAGACATCACTGAAGATGATTATCAAAAATTATCATTATCATATAGAAATTGTACAAACACTGACCCATAGACTACTTGGAAGCTCTTTGTGGCCCATCTTCAGTCCCTGGAATACACTCTGGAAATTTGTTTTTAAAAAAATCACTTAATTTAATGAACTATAACAAAAATATCCCCAAGGGGTCCTAAGATAGAGATGAATTTATCTGATTCTGCCTTAAAGTACATAATTCCCTTTCATCCATTCTTCCATCATGAAGAGTCCAAGATACCCTTTCATTTCTGAGGTCTTCTCTACTATTGAGTGACCAGACCTTGCTCTTTGGGTGGGAAAGTTGATCATAAGAGATTAAATGGCTTACCCAAATTCACAGGGGAAGATCACAGTGAGGCTGCATTAGGAATGCACAAATGAGTTTATTTATAATCCTTCACTTAGTTTAAATGACTTGAGTTTCATATCTGTACTTTGAAAAATAAAACTTAAAAATGGGGAAAATATAGAAAAAAATTTATTGTGTAAGCAAAAGTCAAGATATCCAAAGGGAGTATTGGACCTATGAGAAACAATTCAGTGGTATAGTCTATCAAATTAAGACATGGGAAACCTGGGTTCAAATTGCTACCAACTTACTCTATGATCCTGGGAGTCATTTAACTTTCTCAGGATTTCACGTGCAAAGTAGCAATTATAAGTATAAAAGATTTTTGGGGGGGAGATGGAAGTGGAAGAGAAGGCAGAACTGTGAGTTCATCACATTAGAAGTATTCCCTTTCTGGGAATTCTTTCCACTGATACCACTGTTTTCTTTGTATCTTAGAGTTGTCTAAAACATTGAAAAATCAAGTACCATCAATAGTTAAAAGTTACATATATATATATTTCTTGCCTCACAATATGCATGATTATGGAATTCACAACAGGCCATCACTGGTAACCCAGAAGACCATCTGATCTTCTGTGAGCCCTGCAAAAACTTCTGTAAAAAGATATATTTATTTTTTAAAATAGTATTTTATTTTTCCAAATACATGTGTAGATAGTTTTTCAGCATTCATTTTTGTAAAACTTTGTGCTCCAAATTTTTTTCCTCCCTTTCTTACCTCCCTCCTCAACTAGACATCAAGCAATCCAATTTAGATTAAATATATGTAATTCCTCTAAACATATTTCCATATTTGTCATTTTGTACAAGAAAAATCATCAAAAGGGTAAAATGATCTTAAAAAAAGCAAACAACAAAAAAAGTGAAAATACCATGCTTCTGTCCACATCCAGCCACTGTAGTTCTCTCTCTGGATGTGGGTGATATTTTCCATCTTGAATCTATTAGGTTTGCCTTGAATCACTGCATGTTGAAAAAAAAACAAGTCCATCACAGTTCATCATCACATAATTTTATTGTTACTATGTATAATATTCTTTTGGTTCTGCTCACTTCATTTAGCATCAGTTCATGTAAGTCTTTCCAGAGTTTTCTGAAATCAGCCTGCTCATCATTTCTTATACAACAATAATATTTCATTACATTCATATACCATAACTTATTCAGCCATTTCCCAATTGATGGGCATCTATTCAATTTCCAGTAAAAGTATATTCTTTTAAAATATTTTAAAATTAATTTTTTTCCATTTAATTTTATTTCCAAATCTTTTCTTTTCCTCCTCTACTTTCCCTAACCATTGAGGAGGTTAAAAAAATTAAATTGCTACAAATAAGTGCTAAGGCAAAACAGGTTCTCACATTAGCCATATCCCTCTCACCAAAAAAAAAAAAAAAGAAAGAAAAGAAGAAAAGAAATTCTGATTTAATTTTTCCTCTAAAGCTTACAACTTATGATCTAGAGGTAGAAAATATAAATTTCATCTAGTCCTTCAGAATTATGCTTACTATATATATATATATAATAGTATACTCTAATGAAAGACCATATTGTATCCAAAGTTACCATAGTCTAGATATCACCGATCAAACATTTGTACTTATCCTTGAAAAGGGGGGAAAGAAGAGAATAACATTCAAGGATAATTTTTTGGTGTTTCCCTATTTTAAAAAAAATCCATCCATGCTCAGACTACCAAATGCTCATTTTTGAATCTCTTTTTATGATCATTACCATTGCCAAGAAAAAAGTTATACCTTCAAAAGCTCTGTCCTTAGCATGGAGGGATTGCTACAGACTTTAAAAAGAGAGAGGAAAAAGAGCATAATGGTGCTTTGGTGAACATCTGCTTCTCTCTATTCAATGCTACAATACCAATGCAGATATATGCACTAAATACAGTGAAACCCTATTTTGAAATCTCCTTTTACTACTCCCCCCTTTTCCCTTAATGCTTCAAAAGATCCATAATTTTACCAGAGTCTTTATTCCTTCAACATTATAAATTACAATCCCTCCATATTTTGTTAATTTTTCTAGCAAATAAATAAATAAAATAGAAGAAATTTAAAATAAGTAAAACAACCCTGGGAATCTATACCTTCTCTGCCAACAATTAGGTAGGGGGGAACCACATAATGTTCTTGAGGAGAAGAGTTACATGATCTAAGTGATGAGTTAAGGAGATTACACAGGGGGCTTCAGAAATGTGAAGGATAAACTGAACAGAGGAGAAACTACAGTTAGAAAGATCATTTAGAGGCTGTTATAATAGTTTAGATAGTGAAAGGCAAAAGCTGGAATTAGATTTTTGGGAATGGGAACTGCAAGTAGACAATAGATTTAAGAGATAGGGCTGAGGCAAGTCTTGAGATAAACTGGATGTGTTTGTGTTGTGTGGCTCTGGTGAAGGAGAGGAAAGTCAAGAGCATTTCAAGGTTTGAGCTTGCATGACTAAAAGGGTAGAGGTGCTTTTAGGGAAATAGGGAAGCTTGTGGAAGCAGCAGGTTTCAGGGCAGATGAATTTAAATTGAGGGACAGCATATTGTCAGAAAGGTAACCATCAGGAATTAGGAGCTCTTGGAAAATACAGAATTGAGGGTCTATGTACAAGCTGGTGCTCTCTTGGAGCAACATTGGGGACAAACATTGGGGGAAGAGCTGACAGATTTTCTTGCTTGGTTCTCCTGGTCTTTTTTTTTTTTCCTACCCCAGGGAGTCAAAGATGGCCAGAAAGATCCTCACAAATACCAGGGAGAGGTGGAGGCAGCAAAATGTCAACAATGCCTTTGCCAGGCTGAGGAAGCTCATCCCCACTCACCCCCCAGATAAAAAGCTGAGCAAGAATGAAACCCTGCGACTAGCAATGAGGTACATCAACTTCCTGGCCAGCGTCCTGGGGGAGCAAGGTCTGCAGCAGACAGGAGTGGCGCCTCCTGGAAGTGTCTTGGGACTATTCCAGCAAGTGCCCTGCTTGCCAAGCCCAGAGGACATGACTCCCCTCGGAGACTCTAGGGTTCCCTCACCTGGGCCAGACAGCCACCTCCCAGAGTACTGGCCAGAACCTTCAGTTACAGAACAGTGAGCAGGAAGAAGGCCTCTGGATTTTCTTACCTCCACTTCCAACCACACCACTCCCCAAAGCAACCTACTGCTCAATGGCCTTATTTTGCTTCATAGTTTATTTCGTGAATAAAGTATAAGATATGATATTACACAGGCACAGTATTTGTTGATATGCTTGATTATGTAAATCTAGTTTCTACTTTTGCAAGAGTTTTAAACCTGGGATTTGCAAATTTAACAAAAAAATTGATAATTGTATCCCAATGTAATTGTTTTCCTTTGTGATCCTATGTATTTTATTTTTACGAATTAAACATATTTTGAGAAAGGGTCCATACACTTCACTAGACTGCCAAAGGAGTTGGTGACCCAAAAAAGTAAGACTTTCTTATTTAGAAGAGAAAAAAGATTATTCACTTGAAATGAACAGAAAACACTTGAGCAATAACAGATTTTTAAGGACTCAAGCAAATAAATTAAAAATTAATTTTCAAAGAAAATAAGTTAAAAGATAACTGTTTAAAAACAAAAGGATCATTGGGATAACTATATATGGTACATGTTTTTGTTCATTAAACGGGCCTTCCTATTTTATGAATATGTGCTACATGATGTCTGAGTAAAGAAGGAACAAGTAAAGAGTTCCAACAACTGAAAGAGTCTTTAAAGGTGACAGTTCGGTAACCCCATCATGGCAAATTGAGAAACCCACAGAGGTAAAACAATTAATACACAGTAAGTAGAACTTCAATTTGACCCCAATTTTTCTCCAAGTCTTTTATTCTTTTCCTACTATACCATGTAGTGTCTTAATAAATCAGAACCAATTTTTGTGGATAATAATTCATTAATTATCAAATTCCTTAATTGCATATTAATATATTAAAGCATTAATTGAGCCTGGGCCTCTGATCATGAGATATGTGCAATTATAACATATTAGAGGGGACTTAAATGCTATAATATGCTAACTGTTATTAATAACATCAATGAAAGCACTTCACATAAATAGTAAATGATTGGAGTTGTCAGTAGTAGTAAAATGAAACTAATTGTTTTGCTAGTTTTTCTTCCCTATAATAGAACATTAGCTCAGTTCTTATGAAGAGCAAGTAAAATCATGTATGTAGAGTGCATTACAGACCTTAAATAATTATGTAAATGTGAGCTATTATCTTTATTACCGTAATACAGCAAGCAAGGCAAACACATGGATATGGCAGAATTCATAGTTGTGTGCCACCTTGGTACCTAGGTTCTAAGATGAAATGCCCTGCTCAACACAGAATATAAATCGTTTCATTTGACTGTCTCTGTGACATTTTGTTTCCTCAAAGTTCTCGCCAGTCCATTGGTTGGTTTTTTTTTTTTTTTTAAATCTTCTCAGCTGCAGGTAGGAAATTGATAGATTTGAGATTAGAAATTCTACTTTGCACATAAAATCTGAATTTAAATTTCCTGTCACTCCAAAAAGAAAGTAATTTATTTGAGGAGAATAAAATGAACCTTGCATCTTCATTTCCTTAGTCTAGCTATCAAAAAAAAGAATGGATGAGATGTTCTCTCCAACAGGAAGTTGTTTCTGACACTATTTGACACCTGCACAAGTTTTCTGTTAAAGTTATTGATAAATGCAATTAGAGTTCTTTTCCCAGGAAAATCATGAAAAGCAATGGATTTTCTCCAAATATGCATTCTGGTGAAGATCTTCATGTGAACTAAACTTTATCCAAAAATTATTCATTACCCAATTGTTTGGTTTCAAAACTTAGATTGAATGCATTCCCTTTCTCTTGATAAGAATCTTTCATTTGTTATAAAGTCAGCTCAGCACTTAACTTGCTTGTTCTAATCTTTATAGGATTTTTTCAAACCTCACTTTACTTTTAATTTGTATCTGAGGAAGACAGAAGGAAGACAGACATTGTACGAATGAGGAGGGGATGATGTGACCTGCTAAGGAACAGCACAATTTTATCACAAAACATTTATTTATGCTTCAAAATATTGGCTTTTTTAGTGAGATGGAAATGCAGCTGTAACCACACTTTATGTAAGGGATACATTGCAAAAAATCATGTGGAAACTGAATTTCTGTAAGTTGAATTATATTGTATGCTCTATAGGAAATGGCTTTTTTAATGAAATTTTGAATCTTTTTGTAAAGTGTGGATTTTTATCTTATAATGATCTGTTTTATACTTAGATTTTTATATATTGTCATGCCTGTATTTTAAAATACTTTCTCACGGTACCCCAAAAGAGAGGCAGATGCCTCCTATGCAACTTTTCTTAATTTATATAAAAATTTATAACAAGCAGGGCTATTTTAATTTTAGTTGTTGGGGTTTTTTTTGCTCTAATTGTTGGCTCTGTAGGTCCTATACATAGGATTTATAATCCTATAATCTTTTACTGGTAATAAAGTGTTAATTTATAGGAAGCTGAAGATAGTTAATTACTTCTTTTCTGAAAGTCTTAATTATTGGATTGCAGCCTCTTGGAGCTAGTGTCATTTATTAATTGGAATCCTGAAGGGAGAAATCTGCTAAGGTATCAGAACTGTAGTCACAAATATGCAGTGAAGAATCATAATCAAAATCAATGCTGTCAGAAATTAAAGTATAAATTCAACAAACATTTATTAAGCACTTACAGCATGCAAATTGATGGCTTAGTTTCTAGAGGAGATAAAAGACTTAGCTTATGTAGGCCCTGTTTTCAGTTATTTTAGGGATGGGAGATGGGTAGAATAAGATGTAAATCACAAATAATTACAATGTACATTACACAAAGAGATCAGAGGACTACAAAGTAAAGTACTATGGATTCGTTCAGTGTTCTTTGGTCATGTCTGAATTTTTGTGATCCTTTGGCAGGTTTTCTTGGCAAAGATATATATTAGAGTGATTTGCCATTTACTTTTCCAGCTCATTTTGTGGAATGTGGAAACTGATACAAACAGGATCACATAGCTAGTTAAATGTCTGAGGCCAGATTTGCACTCATGAAGGTAAGTCTTCATGACTTCTATAATAGATTTTGTCCATTCTAGCTGCCCTTCATGCAGTATAAAAAGCAATAAACTTGGAGGCACAGTTCAAATATCAATTCTCCACTTGCTGTATGGATGACCTTGGGGAAAAAAAGCCTCTCTGGGTATCAGATTTTTAAATTATAAAATGAAGAGATTATACTAGTAGTCTAAGTCTCTCCTGCAGTGAAATCTATGATATTATTATTTCTTTTAGGAAAGTCTGAGAAGGGAGGAGCCTTCCTGGGGAAGGCTAAATTTGTGTTCAACTCTAAAGAACACTTGTTCCTTTGAATCTCTTAGATCTCTAGATCTCACATGGTTAAGATGAAGGGTTATGCTTAAAATCTATCTAGGATTTGGCAGATAGCATGGTTCTGAGTTAGTTGTTCAGCCAAAATTGCCATTATCTATATAAATCCTGTCTAAACTTTTGTGAGAAGAAATACAGTGCTTGCAAAAAATCCATTTTCACTGACAATGTATTTCAGAAAATAAATCTATTTGAATAAGATTAGGAACAGACAAAAGCAGTCAATTGAATACCATTTCTTTTACATTTCTTTCCAAACTGTATTTATTTTTATTTAACTATTGTCTATGCTCTATGATTTACTTGTAATTAGTTGTACTGACCAAAGATTCTGTGTGTGAGTTTATTTTGTGAATTGTGCTATTTAACTCTTAATTTATTCTGAATAAATTATTTAAATAATTGTTCTTATTTTTAAAACCTCACACAAGACATCTTTACATAACAGGGTTTATTATGTAGCATACTGGGATGCAACAAACATTTATAAACATTTATAAAATTTCTATTATATGTAAGGCACTATTAGAATCTGAGAATTCAAAATCAAAACTAAATGGGATATTGATAAGGTTCTCTGGAAACTTATAATCTAATAGAGGTATAACTAGCATTTCTATTAGTCCTTGAGAGGAGTAGGGGAACTTGGAGCTCAGGACAAAAGGCATATGGAGGTGGGAGTGGGAATGGGGAATATCACCATGGGGGACATCACATTGTGTGGGAGACAGAAATCCAGGGATACCTATGAGGCAATTTTGAATGAAGCAGGGCAGAACTGTCCAGATTCTATCAGTGCATGGTTATATCAATATCTAATAGGAAGCCCACCTGGGAATACAATAGTAAGTCAGCCAATGGCAGCAGTTATAGAGCAAAGCCATGGGAAGACAAATCCAGAAAGGGTCTATTGACCCAGGTCAAATGGCATAGGGCCTTTAAGAGTCTGGTAGAAGGGTGACCTTTTCATATACCCTATGGAATCTGCTTAAGGGAGTTCATCCAAATAGAGAGGAGATAAGAAATTTAGCAGCTTCCGCTGGGGCTGGAGATCCTCAGGTAAGTGTGAGGTAGTGTCAGACTGAAAGGTTTTGCAGTTGGTAGAGAAAAATTATTTCTTGCTTGGAGTATGGGAGTGGAGCAGGAGAGGTTTTTCCAGGGCCAACCCATGTATTGAAGGTATTGCTACTTGAGATCAATGAGCTGGAGAGATAGACAGAAAGCCCTTGCTTATACTCTAATATTCATTCATTTATTATTTATTTATTTATTAAGTACATGCTACAAAAAAAGGACTGTCCTAGGTACTTTTTCAGGCACTGTTCTAGGGTCATACATTTCTAATATAAAGGACTGAGAACGAGAGTTCTAAGACAACAAGACAGTTTGTTGCCATGGAATAGAACTGCTATGTCAAACGAGAAAAGGTAAGGAGAATTTTGGAGAGTAGAACAAATATACTTTGACTTAAAAAGTCATGTGGTCTGGTAGGGAAAAGTGTTCATCTAGGAACCAGAAGACCTGAGTTTGAGTTCCTGACTTTGATATTTTTCATCTGTGTGACCCTGAGTGAGATATATATGCTCTCTCAATAGCTTTTCCTGTAAAATGATAATAATAATCAGAATGCCCACTTCCCAAGGTTACCATAAGAAAATCACTTTATAATCCTTAAAACTCTATAAAAATATGAGCTACTGAGTATTGAGACCATGGTTAATTGAAAAAAAATTACCAAGTAATGAGGGTGGGGTGGGATGTGCAATTTAAGTGTAGACACCGTTAAGTTACCATGGCTTCTCAAGATGAGAAATCAAGTTGGGAGGATATCTGCCACTAATTGCTCTTTGGCACAAAATATGGAAAATGCTTCATAGTCATTGTAGTGTCAGTACTGAGACAAAGTTGCAGGGAGATTGGTGGCTCTGTGTCCATTTTCCTTGTTTCTCTGTTTCAGTAACTCTGCTCACATCTTCCTTTGTCTCATAAGAGATTCTGCCTTGCCTCCCATCAGTATACTACAAAGTTATTCTCCAGCCAGAGTCCATGCTCTACTAGCATTATAACCTGTTGAAATCTTAATAGGTTTGTAGGGTTTATAGTTTTTTTTTAAAAACAACTCATGTCCCTATATCAGTATAGTAAACTATTGTATAATAACTTCCAGCATCTTGTTTGGTGTCACAGTTAAGTTAATGTGTATAATTAACCGGGTAGCCCTTTATCATAGTAAATTAAATATCTCACATGACAATTCTTCAAATTCTGGTAGACAGTTATCATATCTCCACTAAATCTTCTTTCTTCTAGGCTGAGCATCCTTTCAGTCATCTAGAATTTATATGACATGAAATCAAATTTCCACATTATCCTGGTTGCTCTCCAGTTTATCAATTTCCTTCCTAAAATATGATATTTTGAATTGAAGAGAATACTCCAGATGCACTCTGTCTGGGATGAAGTACCGCAAGACTATTACCTTTGAAATCCTGGATACTACACATCTCTTAATACAATCTAAAATGTATTAATTTACCATGCAGATATTTTATTAAAATAATAAATAATGAGCCTAAATCATCAGTAAGTTAAATCTAGTATGCTCTGTATAAAAAGACAGGAATTTTAGCAAACATTTCAAAAGATATTTACATTCCAATGGTCATTTTTATTTATCCTCCAAATTCTTTTAAATTGAACAATGGATACAAGATTTACAATGATGCTGTTGTCAGTTATGCCCCCAATTCCAATGTCTCTATGCCTGTGCAGCTACAGGCAGTTCAGAAACTTGCCAAACAGATCCAGAACTTGATCAGTAGTCATGGTCATAGTTTCTTAATGCTGGAATTTCTGCATAAGAGCAAGAGGAGGGTACTAGGACACAGAACCAAAAATAAATCCTGATAATTTCACTCACATTCACACTCAGTCTCTTGAATAAACTGCTACTGATTCTGTGTACTCCTTCATGGATGCTACTTTTAGAATTAACCCCTTTCCCTTTTCTCCATGAAGTCATCTTTCCTACTAACCACTTTTTCCCTTTAAACTTTTTCCTTTTGTGAACGTTGGGAATGAGAAAATGTCATGACATTCCTTAACTAAGCCTATGGAATAATGTCAAATACCTCAGAAGCCTCAGGAACAAAGCTGAGTTTGCCTAGGCCAATAGCTCCAGACTAACATCTGGATTCAAAATTTATAGGTGTACATGTCAGTGTGGCACAATGAATACTAGATAAATGAAATACCACCGAGTCTCAGCTTCTTCATCTATAAAATAAAGAGGTTGGATTGGATAATTGCTAAGGCCCTTTCCAGTTCTGACCTTCAATATATGAGGACATCTGCTAATGATCCCTAATAATCCCTCTCTTATAAAAGGCTAACATCAAAATGAAACACATATGGTCAGAATTCCCATAAAACTAAGTAGAAAACATTCCTCAGAGGTTTATTTTGCATAAAAGTATCATTAAGAAGCAAATCACAACTCTGTCCCTTGCAACACCTGGCTATCATCAGCCTGAACCTCTTGGAATTGTTGAAGGTGGCTCAGTTGATAAAATAAGTATAATGAATGCACCAGTGACTTTTGTTCTTTCAAGGCTGAAAGATGAAAGCACTATGGGAGAATGGACAGCTTAACTGATGACCTGCAGGTCAGAGGGCAGTTAAAAGTCGGGGCCTTGCAGCAAGAGCTCAGATTCAGGGTCAGCTCTCTAAGTCCAATCACAATGAAGAAGCAGGGGATTGAAAGTAGCAGGTGCTAAGAAAGGAATGTCAAGTAATGAATGTGAGAGAAAGGATCAGAGGGAATATTCTTTAGGGAAAAATCCCACAGTTTCTGAAATGCACATGTTAAAGCCATTTCTGATTTCTGGGTTGGTGCTGGACATATCCTTGACTACATGAATGCTGGAAACAGGGCTACCATTACATTTTCTCTTTTGCTGATGATAGACTATCATGGCAATATTGCAAAAGAACAGGCATTTAATTAGCCTCACATACATTCTAATAGGTCACATTTATGTACTTTAACTTTTACTAAGTACTTTCCATACAACCACCTTGTAAAAGGCATATTATTCTCATGTTATGGCTGAGAAAACTTTCAAAATAATTAATAATCAGAGAAACTAAAATTAAAACCTGGTAGAACAAATGCAATCTTCAAGGCTCTTCTTAAATGATATGTCTCCCATACATATGTTAAAATCATACAAGAGTCCTTGACAGATGCAATCATGGAGATAATTATGTTCAGCAATCCTCTGATTATCATATCAAATGAAGCATAAAATGGGAAGACATATGCTTGGTTAATGTGTTAGCCAATGTAATAGAGAGAAGCAAAATCCAAATAAGATTTCCCATTGATGGTAAAGTTTTCCGTATGCTCTTATTTGAAGCTGAAATTGTACTCATTGCATCAAGTCTTGGAATACTACAAAACTTCCTTGATGAAATCTGTAATTACTCAAAAGAGTTGCTTTAGAAAATGAAGAGTATGAAAAATGCTTATTGCAAATTGCACCAAGCATTTGGATGGATGGTCTATTAAACAAGTTCATTAGTAGAGGAGTCTTTTTGAGGAATAGTAGAAAAGCTGGCTCCACAATTGAATCAGTGATCAGGCTGTATGACATTGGAATAACTGTATGGTGATTCCTACACCAATATAATGACTCTCCTTTTCAATCTTCTTTAAGTGTCCATTGGCCATGCCCCTTCCTTTATATAGAGATGTATTTGGGATTCTCTTCTGAGCCATATTCTCTCTATATACTCTCAGTGTTGATGATTTCCTCAATTCTCATAGGTTTGAATATCATTCTATGCAAAACTGGCAGGGGTCATAACTATTGTCAAATGAAGCCCAATTAGAAATGAAATTAAAATTTCCTTTGAATTAAAATGAACTTTAATGTTCAGGAGAAGTGATGAACAGTGGCATCTGCTTTCCTTCCAATTGTTATAGAAGTTCTCCCCTAATATTTCAATTTTTTTATCATTGTGTAGTAATCTATATTTCTGCCTGAAGCAGAGGATATTGAAGTGATGACAGTTTACAAAAAAGTTTTATTGATTTTTTTTTAACACCACAGTTATTTTCCAATTAACCTTTCTACCTTGGACCTCCATTTAATTCTTCCACGTAACAAACAAACAAGTGAAAACATCTTGCAAAATCAACTGACAAGAGAACCATAATGGACAAGGCTACATATGACATTCTGATAAGAGGGAAGTTGGTTTTCGAGGACCAAGACTGGTAATTGCAACAAATCTGACTTCAAATGCCTTTTAGTATTGTTTTCACTTACATTATTTTGGTTATTTTTGTGTAGATTTTGTGTACACTTCTTGGATCTGATTACTTTTATCTGAATCAATTCACTTGTGTTCCCATATTTCTCTGGATTTCTCATATTGTTTCTTAAAGTTTAATAATATCCCCCTACATTCTATGAAAACTCTAGAGAGGACCCTAATCTCTCTCTACACTCCTGCCCTTCATTGCCATCTATATTAGATAATTCCAAGTAGATATCTTGTGGATATTTTAAACGCCGATGTATAAAATAGGACTTATTGTCTTTTCCCCAAATCCTCCCTTCTTTATAACTTCCCTTTTTAAAAAAATGAGAGCCAATATAACATAATAGATATTTCTATAGTGCATATTATGTTTCAGGCAAGATGTTAAGTTTTTCTCTAAATATGATCTCATTTGATCCTCACAACCCTTTTACAGTTGAGGAAATAGAGGCAAACTGAGTTTAAATGACTTGCTCAGAATCATACAGCTAGTAAGATTGTCTCAAAGCCAGAAATACTGACACATAGTGTCTGTGTAACATTGAACAAACCACTTCATCTCTCAGGTCTCTTGGCAAATCTCAAAGACTTTAAGTTGCAGAGAAGGTCCCATTTTGCATTTGTAGAGGGAATGTCCTCACTTGGGAGTTCCCTATACCAATGAAATTACAAATCTGATACCTATCACTATATTATGCCATAAATAATTAGTTAATTAGCCATGATTTATTTATTCATTTTCTAACCAAAATACCTATTTTGTTTCTAGTTTGCTTGGTTTTTTCCTAATACAAAGAGAGATATGAATGTTTTGTAATATGTAGAAATGTTTCTTCTGTATATGGCTTTTCTGAGACTATTTATCCATTAGTGGAATTATTGATGAAAAGATATAAACAATTGACTTTTATCACATAATTAATAATATTTAAATAGTTTAACTATTTAATAGTTTAATTAATAGAGGAACATTTGAAGGGCTTCATGAATTTGGCACTTTAGATGAGTAAACACTAGTCACTGAATGTAGAGGAGACTTTTACAGGGAGGAAGAAGGAAATTTATTTCTCTTTTCCTTTATTAGCCATGGAAACTAGTAGTAGAACAACTGGCAAGAATGAGATAACCCCATTAAGTTGATGAAAAAGCAGTTTGAGTTTTAGGAATAGCTGAGGGAGCAGAGACACACATTGTAGATAGACATTGAGACAGAAAAGCATTCGCTTCAGAGAAGAAGTAGCTTTGAGGGATCACTTCTGGCAGTAGAAAAATGGCAATACTATATCCAGAAGAGGGTTTTGTAAAGACTCAACTGTGATACTGGGAGTTTTGTACATTGCAGTTGTGAGTAGTTATGGTCATGGGTTTGCTACATCTATGTCCCTCTATCATGGCACTCATCTGAAATCATTCTTCCCACGGATACTCTGTAGTTGTGGGAGGATGTATCCCAAGTTGGGAGGGTTTGTAGCTTGTTGGTTCCAACAAGGGGGAAAAATGGTATCACTTTGTTAGAGTCAAGTTACACTGTTTCTGACTGAGGCTGATCAGATATGAGCTCAGAATGCTTTGGCGTGGGTCAGGCACAAATAGTCTGTGTACACATTTGGGATGGATCTTTAACTTTGGGAATCTTGTGATTCTTCTGAGCTATTTTAATTCTGCTTTGCTCATAGAACACAGCACCTTTTCTTATGAGGGCATGCCCATGCTGGGTGGTTCTAGGCAAGGAACTCCCATGTCACACAATCAATTCCAAAGTTCTTAAGAGAGACATTGAGAGTGTCCTTGTATTGCTTTTGCTGACCACTATGTGAGTTCTTGCCCTGTGTGAGTTCTCTATGAAATAGTTTTCCATTTGGCATTCAAACACTGTGGCCAGCCTATCAGAATTGCAGTCTCTGAAGTAGACTATGTATGCTTAACAGTTTAGTTTGAGAAAGGATCTCAGTGTCTGGCATCTTATCCTACAGGTGATCTTCAGAATCTTCCTAAGACAATATGGAAGCAATTAAATTTCCTGGCATAGCATTGTTATATAATCCAGGTTTCACAAGCATACAACAATGAGGTCAGCATAATGGCTCTGTAAACTTTCAGTTTGGTAGACAGTCTAATGCTTTTTCTCTCCTACACCTTTTTTCCAAAAGGCACAAGCAAACAAACAAAAAACACCATTCCTCAGCATTCCTTCCATTTTAGTCTTGGCTTGTAGCCTTTTCAAATTGAAGAATTTACGGTCAGTGAGGTGTTTGTCCTCATTGAAGAAATTTAACAACATAGCTGAAAATGTTATGCTAAAAAGCATGGGAGCAAACACACACCCTTGTTTCATTCCATCTGTGACTGGGAAAGTGCAAGAGCATCTTCCATTATCTAGAACCAAGCATGTCGTGGAATTGATGAGACAATGGTTATCTAGTTTAACCTGGTGATTAATAGTTCTCTAGTTCAATATGATTGAATTAATCTTACAACAAATAATGGTTCCCTAGTGATATAATGATTGGTTTATACCCAGTATACTGCATATAAACTGGGACAAACTCAGCTGGAGACATTCCATCTTTGATCAGGCTCCTGGTGGCTCATCTCCACATTCTAGTTTCCTTGCCTGGGGCCTGGGCCAGCTTTCTTGAGGTCCTCTAAAATGTGTCTTGGTTTCTGTGGGGGAGGCAGGAGGACCACCACGATGGTCTCTGTCTTGAAGTTTCTCTCAGTCCCAGAACTTGTGCTCCAGCCTCCAGCCACCACAAAAGTGGGAGATAGAATGAATGGTTGAGTTTGTTCCTTGGGGTAAAATAGACAATTCTGATCTCTATACATGATAAACTTTCAAGTACTTGAAACTACTGATTCCTCCAGAGTCTTCTCTTTTTCAAGCTAGCTGTGCCTAATATATTAAACCAGTCCTTTCAAGGTTAGGACTCAAGGCTCTTCACTATCTTTCTTAAAGTGTATTTCTCAGAACTTAGAATTCTCCAAATGAGGTCTGGTGAAGGCAAAGTTTAGCGGGATTTCCTATTCCTGGAAGCTTTTTTTTTTGAACCCAAGATTACATTAACTTTTTTGACTGCCATAGCATATTGTTGACCCATATTGAACCTGAAATCAATTAAAACTACAGTATCTTTTTCAGAACAACTGCTTATTAACCTGTGCCTACTCTTCCTTGTACTTGGGAAGCTAATTTCTTGTCCCAATTATAAAACTAAATTTATTCCTATCAAATATAGTATTAGGTTCATCCCAATGCACTAGCTTGTCAAAATTCTTTTGCTTTCTGATTCTAATATCTAATGAGTTAGTTGTCCCTTTTCATTTTATGATTTGAAAATCTGATGAGTATGCCATCTATGCTTTTATCTAAGTCAACTGATAAAAGTGTTTTAAAAAAATGGGCCCAAGATCCCTGAGGTATTCCACTGAAACTTGCTATGTTGACTTTGAACAATGAATGACTTCTCTTTGAATATGGCCATCTAATAGATCTGTTACATCAAATAGTATTATCATTTAATATAAAAAATCTATATCGATATGGATATGTCTTTATCCTGTTTATAAGAACAGCACAAGATATTTTATCAAAAACTTTGCAAAACTCTGGGTAAAATATATCAACAGCATTTGCCTCATTAACTCGATTAGTAATCTTGTTGAAAAAAGGAAATAACATTAGACGAAATAACATTAGATGGGTATGAGCTGTTCTTGTTGAAACCATTTTCATTTTTGAAATCATCTCAAATTCCTAGACGTTCATTTTATAAATATCTTTTTAATGATCCATTCTGTAGTTTTCTCAGGATTCAGGTCAGGCTCACTGGATTACCAAGTAGCTCATCAACAAGCATTCATTAAGCACTTACCATGTGGTAGACATGATACTAAGTCCTAAGAATACCAAAGAAGAACCATACCAGTTCCTTCCCTTGAGGAACTTACATCCCAGTAGAGTACACAATATGTTCCTAAATGGGTATGCATCTCCCCCTCCCCACCTTTTTTAAAAGTGGGAACATTTGCCATTTTTCAGTATTGTGGTATTTTTCCTCTTGTATGATTTTTTCCAACATTGCTGAAAGTAAGTAAACAATCACACTTGCCACTTCTTTCAATTCCTGAAAATAAAGTTCCTCTGAACCAGGTGGCTAGAATTTGTCCTGGACAACTAGGAACTGTCTAACTCTTGCTTATTTTTCTTTATCTTAGGTCTCAGTTTCTTTAAAAATTAGTTTTTTCCATGACTTTCTCCCTTGGCCCCTCCTGCTCTTCCTATGCCCAGATATTTTTATGGTTCTAGTTCTTGTTAATAAAGATCTGTCATTTTTGTGAAGATTTCTCCCAATACTCTTTTACTCTGTATCATTAGGAAAGAGTTGTGGGGCTTTTTTGTGTGTGTGTGGTTGTTCAGATGTTGTTTTTCCTGTGGGAATTTTTTTGGAGGATGGAGAGTTAAAGATTTCTTTTTTTCCCCTCTAGCTTAATTGTTACTATTTTACTTTTTCTGGTGTAACTTTTTTTGCTATTTTGAGATCCAATGAGAGTTAGTTGTGTTTAAATACAACCTTTCTCATTCATCCAGTTTGTTGGAAGTTCATGTCTTCAGTTTCATGCTCAAGGCTTTGCAAACCGTAGCAATGCTTTTTACATTCCTTTTAGAAGTTACTTTTGACCATGTGAGTCATTTGAAGGTGATAGTTATCATTTGATTTGATAAGTTTTAGAAAGTTCTTCAACATGTTTTGAACACATACTAAGGGGAAGTTAATACAGCTTTCTATTGTTATTGTCAAGTCAACAAAGAATTGGTCCATTTAACCACCAGTAGCAATCTCTTCTTTTTCTGACCCTTATTGAATAACTTCTCAGATGATGGCACCTATGTGACCACACAATAATTTCTCAGAAGTTAAATATCTCTTTCCCTATCAGAGGTTTTACTCTTTGAGTTTCACATCAGTTTCTTATTTCTTATTATGCAGTAGTTCTTCCCTTATTCCTCTATGTTATGTTACACTTGCAAACTGGATGTTTTCATCAAGTCTGCTCTTTTATATTTCACATCCAATCACTTACCAAATCCTTTTAATTATTTCCCCATAATATTTGCTATCTCTGTTGTTTCTTGTTTATTCCTACTGCCATCACTTTGGGATAGACTCCATTACCATCTGCCTAAACAATTACAATAGCCTCCTAAAAGATCTCACCTTCATTCTCTCCCTATCTAATTTATCATACATACTACTATCAGACTCATCTCCCTTATACACAAATCTGCCATATTATTCCTTTGCTAAAAAATCTTTAGTAGTTTCCTAATTCCTATCAAATAAACATTTTTCTTAATTTTTAAATTCTCTTCTAGCACCCAGAAAGCTGCACTACATAAAATGGTATGTAAAATCTATTGTAAATTGAATTGGTTAATGAAAGCACAGATGGCATGATTATTATGTTTGCAGATGACACAAGGGATGAGGTATGTCTCCTATGCTCATTGACAAGACTAAGAGATAGTATAGGAGAACAAGATGTACAAAAGAGAAATGAAAGATGAAAATGAAGTTTTGATTTCAGTTCACTCTGTGTCAGGAAGCTCTGATCCTGACTTTCTAGATTTCAAAAGCATTCCTTATCTTCTGTCTCACCCTGAAACTTCTCTTAGCACCTGAAATATCCAAATTATTCCTGTAGTCTTCTCACTCTGGAATATCCTTTTCTAGGTTGGCCCTTTTCTCCCATTGGTGAGTTCCCTTTGGGACCTTCATTTTATGGAACTCCCCAGACAACCTGCCCATTTTCCTGTGCTCGACTTTCTGATCTTGAAAACCATGCTATCTATTAAGTAGCCGACTTTCTAATTTGAAGATGGCAAATTTGGAATGGGAAGGAGTAACAACCTATCCACACTTGAAAAGGATAAAAATCAAAAAGAGAAAATGCTTATTGTTAAGTGATTCTAGGTGAGAAAAGGAAAAAAAATTATATGAATTAGACTTAGAATTTTCATAGGAACCCTTAGCAAGATGGAACATTGTCCAAAGAAAATGACTGAAGTTTCTGTTTCACAGTTTCTTAATTCTTAATAAGGAATTAATTAGAAGCATACCAAGGGGAATGGACTTGTTCAAGGAGATACAGTACATTCATAGACTATCCAAAGCTAGCACCTATATTTTCTAATTCAGATTCCAGGGCTTTTAGCATTACATTAGGTTACCTCTGTAGGATTCATTCAATAGAACAATTCTTTTTGGGGGTGAACCATGACTTTTCAGGTCTCTTCCTCTTCTGATTGTGGTCATGCACCAAAAATCTATGTAGGACATGCCTCAGAAAGAGCTTCCCTTCAGATAATTGAAGGATAATTAGTGAGAATCATTTAATAATCAGTTTATAAAGGTGACTGAATTGAGGGAACTTGATAATTGAAAAAAGCCAATGACTTATTTTTCATGATTAATTCCTTCAACTTGTAAGAAAAACAAATCTTTCTTCCATAATAAAAGAATGAAAGAAATCAATTTCTGAATCCAACATGTTTGCTTTGTATGGAATTGTATCAGTCTCTCTCTTTTTTTTAAAAATAATGAAAAACTCAATTGTGTTCATGTCTGTCACTAAAAAAAAAAGGTCCTGAATGGTGTGTTGGACAGAGAGAAACTAAAGAATTGATCCCTGAAGCAGGCGGGGAGAAGGCTCTGATAGAAATCAGTTTAGTTCCATGGTCCCATCCTCTAGGGAGGTGGAACAGTCAGAAACCCAAGTTATGTCAACCCTCTGAAACCCAGATCTCGATCAGTCTCACCTTGCTATGTCCTATCAGAAATTTCAGTTATGTCCCTGAAGCTAAACTTTTCCTATAAAAATCTACTTATGGGCCACCCCATGCTGCTGAATTCCTTTGGGTTAGTCTGTCACTGCCTTGGAGTGTCGTTTTCCTTAACCCACCCCCCTGCTACCTCTCTAACTCCACAATGCTTCTCAACCCCACTTCTCCTCCTTAAACAGTATGAAGTTGGACCCTTATGTATGGACCTTACCCAAATTACCGTCAGAGATTCTCAAGATAAAAAGTAAAAATGATTTATTACAATTTCAAGAGAAAAGGCAACTCCCAATAGACAAAAGTATCATCAGAAGAGGAGTGCAAAGTGCAAGATACAAAACACGGGATTATATGGACCCTAATAAGGAAGTCTCCTCCCCCCTTGCCCCACCAGACTTTTGTGGTCCTTCTTCCCATTGTCTGGGAGCCTGGACTTACATTCTGATCTACTCAGAGACAAAGAACACTAGCCAGTGATACTCTTTTACCACATTAGGAACTTAATTCTAATGACAAGGTGGTTTGGAGGGTAATAGGAGGGAAATGCATGTTTATCTAAGATAATCAAACATCTGCAGGTTTGAGCTTTTTGCACAACTTATTGCAAAGTTTCAATTTATAATTAGGGTATAAATTGAGGCTATATTCTTATGAGTGGTCTTCACTCAGTTCATCCCATTCAGCTAACTAACTCTTAGGGTGCTAGGTCACTTTCAGGATTTAGCCTACCAGCTAAGGGCATGCCCTAATCTCGTGGAGTATTTCCTTTCTACTGGGTAATTGTGAGTTTGACTGAGGAACTTGTCTTTCATATGCTCTTTACTTCATATTTACCATTCTTAGTATCTATTATCTCCTTCATTTTATCTGTAACCTAAATAAATTTACCTTTTACCAAAGAGAATGGTCACTGTGAATTCTTCACATGACTGAACCCCAACTTTTGGTGCCTATCAATATTGGTGCCTACAACACCCACATCAAAAATACATGAAATCAAAATCAACCCGGGCTTCAGATTCACTTGAACTAAATGGTTTCTTTCCTCCTTCCTTCCTTCCCTTACTTCTCCCCTCCTTCCCTCTCTTTCTTTCTTCCTTTTTCCTTCCATCTTCCTCCCTCCCTCCCTCCTTCTCTCCTTCCTTCCTCTCTTCTTTTTCCCTTCCTCCCTCCTTCCCTCTGTCCTTTCCTTCCTTCTGTGTGGAATAAAGAGATAAAGTAAAGAACTTACAGGAATATGTGAATTCTTTTTCTGTATTTTATTTTCATTATTTCTATGTTTCCCCTATGACCTGTATAATATGTGCAGGCCCATATGTACTTGAGCTTTGGCCAGCTATATCTGAAGCCTGAAGGCCTGATTTTCTGATTCCTAGAAATTAGGTGATTTCGAGGAAACAGAAACCTTCCATTCCAACCTCTCCAGGTAGCAAGAACCAATTAGATGCCTCCTCCTACCCTTCTCAATGCTCTTACTTGTGATGTAATCTCTTGTATAAAAGCTGTGTAGTTTTACTACTTCTTTAGCCCTCCTACCATGAGCTTTTTCTTTCCCTTATCTCATGATAGAACGGCTCATCCTCCAGAGGTATGATAAACGACTTTTCTGTTTTCTATTTGAGTGATCTCTGAATAGTCATTTTTGGTAAGGGTCTTCTACATCCCACACTCTCCCTCCCTCCCTCCTCCCTCCTTCCTTCCTTCCTTCCTTCCTTCCTTCCTTCCTTCCTTCCTTCCTTCCTTCCTTCCTTCCTTCCTTCCTTCCTTCCTTCCTTCCTTCCTTCCTTCCTTCCTTCCTTCCTTCCTCCCTTCCTTCCTCCCTTCCTCCCTTCTTTCCTCCCTCCCTCCCTTCTTTCCTCCCTCCCTCCCTTCTTTCCTCCCTCCCTCCTTCCTTTCCTTCCTTCCTTCCTTCCTTCCTTCCTTCCTTCCTTCCTTCCTTCCTTCCTTCCTTCCTTCCTCCCTTTCCTTCCTTCCTTCCTTCCTTCCTTCCTTCCTTCCTTCCTCCCTCCCTTTCCTTCCTTCCTTCCTTCCTTCCTTCCTTCCTTCCTTCCTTCCTTCCTTCCTTCCTTCCTTCCTTCCTTCCTTCCTCCCTCCCTTCTTTCCTCCCTCCCTCCTTCCTTCCTTCCTTCCTTCTTTCCTTCCTTCCTTCCTTCCTTTCCTTCCTTCTTTCCTTCCTTCCTTCCTTCCTTCCTTCCTTCCTTCCTTCCTTCCTTCCTTCCTTCCTTCTTTCCTTCTTTCCTTCCTTCCTTCCTTCCTTCCTTCCTTCCTTCCTTCCTTCCTTCCTTCCTTCCTTCCTTCCTTCCTTCCTTCCTTCCTTCCTTCCTTCCTTCCTTCCTTCCTTCCTTCCTTCCTTCCTTCCTTCCTTCCTTCCTTCCTTCCTTCCTTCCTTCCTTCCTTCCTTCTTCCTTCTTTCCTTCCTTCCTTCCTTCCTCCCTCCCTTCTTTCCTCCCTCCCTCCTTCCTTCCTTCCTTCCTTCTTTCCTTCCTTCCTTCCTTCCTTTCCTTCCTTCCTCTTTCCTTCCTTCCTTCCTTCCTTCCTTCCTTCCTTCCTTCCTTCCTTCCTTCCTTCCTTCCTTCCTTCCTTCCTTCCTTCCTTCCTTCTTTCCTTCTTTCCTTCCTTCCTTCCTTCCTTCCTTCCTTCCTTCCTTCCTTCCTTCCTTCCTTCCTTCCTTCCTTCCTTCCTTCCTTCCTTCCTTCCTTCCTTCCTTCCTTCCTTCCTTCCTTTCCTTCCTTCCTTCCCCCATTACCCAAATACCCACAACTACCACCATCTATGTTTATTTCTTAGAAATAAATGAAGGTTACAAATCTAATGGAGAATTCCCTGAATAAAATACCCAGTAGACTGCATTCCCCACAAGCCCCTTATCAGTCTCCTGCAGAGATTCTAAAATGCTTATCTTGATAGACCAGATTATGGGGCTCACCCACTCTACATGCTGAGTAGGAATCAAGGGACATTCTCCACTGTCAGCAGCTCCTGCTTTGCCAAGCCAGATAAATCAATTAATGGGATGCAAGGCTGCTTGCCTTTCTTTTTCCTTCCCAAAGTTTCCCTGGCCCACACTCTCTCCCCCCCCAACTCCAACCCCTTAGTTCCAAGTTTAATACCATCTGAGAGTCCTTATTTACAAGAGGGCTTGTGCAGGTGCAAGCTTTCAGCCCAACAGCATAGGAACTGTTGCCAGCCCCGCTCCTAGTCCTCGGGGCTCCCCTCTTTGTGTGATACCTTTTCTCTCCTCTCCTTTTCAGAGGGAAGGCTACCCCTGAACAGTTAATCGGCTTATGCTAATTTGTACTTCATGAACCCAAACAGTGTAAGGGATCTGCAGAGGGTCTGCTTAGGCTGGGGAGGGAGGGACAATGAGTTTAAGTCAGTTAACAACAACAACTGCCACCAAAAACACATTGCAAGAAAAGAGTATGTCTTTTGTATTCTAAGACAAAGACTGCTACTCTGGGAAGCCCACATAGCTCTTGACAGTTTAAAGTGCTCACCATTGGAGCAGAAAAGGCACAACGGTGAATGTACCATGAGTGGTATAATGGAAGACTGTTTCCTGTTTTTGAGATTCTTTCTCTTGGCTCATCTCTTTGCCCTTCACCTTCCCCTCTGGCAGGCCTTTTATATATGATTCTGGAAGCTGATGTACCTATTGCAGTGGACAGTTCAATATTTATCAATGCAACTCAACAAATATTTATTAAATGCCCTATTAGGCAAGGAATCATTATAAGGTATTTTGCCAAGCTAGCTTCATGTGTAATTTTAGTTTATTTATTAAGCTTCTTCTATGCACAAGGTGAAATACTTTATCCAATTTGTTAGCAGTCTTTCTCAACTATGTGCCTCTCTAGATACCATGAGCATGTTTTCCTTCAGTAATTTCATTAACAAACATTTATTAAGTGTCCATTGTATTTGAAATAATTTACTATGTAGACACTAGAAGAGATTATAAAGAATTGTATCCTCAGTACTAAATATACTAAAATGAAAAATGACACTATCTCTGCTCTTAAAGAACTTTCAATTTAATAGAGGGGTGCAACAAATACATAAATTCATAGATTATTCCTCCTTCCTAGGGGAGAAATCCAGACAAAATGCTTAAGGAAAATTATAGGAAACTAAGAGATGACTTGAGCTGTGTAGATCAATGCGGTTTCATGGAGGGTAAGCATTTGAACTGGGTCTTGAAGGAAAGTAAGAATTTCAACTTAGTTGTGGTGGTGCACAAGACTGTAATTTTGGCTCCTGGGGAGGCTGAGGTTAGTGGATTACTTGAGTTTGGGAGTTCAGAGTTGCACTGGAACTCGTTATTTAGATGAATCTGCACTAAATCTGGGACCAGAATTAGGGTGCTACCAGGCTGTCTAAGGAGGGGAGAATTGACCCAGATCAGGAACTAGAACAGGTCCCATGCCAATAAGAAGGCCCTTTACATTTAGCTAGGGAGATATAGAAAGACCAAATCTAAAAAAAAAAAAAAGGAGAAAGAAAAAGAATCTCTAAAATTAAATGACAACAGGTGGAAATGAAAATAGACTATGACATACATTATTGGCATGAAGGATATGTTCCTCAAGAGGGTAAGATGAGATGGGGGGAAGGAAAAGTGGGGTGTGGGTTAGTCTTACTGAAAAAATATAGTGAGTACTGTTCTCTATGGAAGTTTCTTGGCAAAGACACTGGAGTGGTTTTCCTTTTCTAATGGTTACTGACCTAGAACCATATATCCTGAAGAGTGAAATCAAATAGACCTTGGGAAACATTGCTAACAATAAGGCTAGTAGAGGTGATAGAATTCTAATTGAACTATTAAAATCTTAAAAGATGATACTATTATAGTGCTAAACTCATTATGCCAAGAAATTTGGAAAACTCCTCAGTGGCCACAGATTTGGAAAAGATCAGTTTATTCTAATCCTAAAGAAGGACAATATCAAAAAATGATTGATGTTCAAACTATTGAACAATTGCACTCATTTCACATCTCAGCAGGAATATACTTAAGTTTCTGCAAGCTAAGCTTCAATAGGATATAAATTGAGAATTACTAGGAGTGTAAGTTGGGTTTTTTAAGAGGCAGAAGAACTAGAGAAAATTGTCAGCATTTGCTGAATTATGGAGAAAGCAAGGAAGGTCCACAAGAACATCTCCTTCTGCTTTGTTGACAACATTTCAAAGCCTTTGATTATGTGGATGACAACAAAATGTGGCAAGTCCTCAAGGAGAAGGAAGTATCAGATCATCTAACTTGTCTCCTGAGAAACTGGCAATATAAGTTAAGAAGCAAAAGTTAGAATTGAAGATGGAATGATTAGTTCAAGATTGGGAAAGGAGTGAGACAAGGCTGTATATTGTTACCTTATTTAACATATATGTACTGTATATTATGGAAAATGCCAGACTGGATGAATCAAAAGCTGGAATTAAGATTGCAGGGAGAAATTTCAATAATTTTAGATATTCAGATGATACCACTCCAGTGATAGAAAGTGAAGAATTAAGAAGTCTCTTGATGAGGGTGAAAGAGGAAAGTATAAAACCAATACTGAAGTTTGAAATAAAAAAAAAAAAAAACAATTAAGATGATGACACTACTTCCTGGCAAACAGAGGGACAAGTGGAAGCAGTGTCAAATTTTATATTCTTGGACTCAAAGAACATTGTAGAAGGCACAGCTTTAGCCATGAAATTAAAAGATGCTTGCTCTTTTGAAGAAAATGGCAAATGGCAAATATGGACAGCATACTAAAAAGCAGAGACATTGCCTTGTTGAGTAAGGTCTACATAGGCAAAAGTATGATTTTTCCAGTAATAATATATAGCTATAAGAATTGGACTATATGGAAAGCTAAGTGCCACAGAAACAACACTTTTGAATTGTGGTGCTGGAGAAGATTTTTGAGAGTTTTTGATCAGCAAGGAGATCAAATTAGTCAATACTTAAAATAAATTAACACTGGTTATTCATTGGAAGGGCAAAAATTGAAGTTGAAGCTTAAATACTTTGGCTACATGATGAAAAGACAGAACTTACTGGAAAATACTTTGTTTGAAGGCAAAAAAAAAAAAAAGAAAAAAAAGCTGAGAATGCCAGGGTTACAAAGAATCATTAGACAATCAACAAATCTTAAATTAGATTTAAGTGATGGAAAAATGTTAATGCAGATTAAAGTGTATACTGGACAAATTTTTTTTCTTTGAGGGCTCATTGTTAAACATTTACTAGCATACAACTAGCAAATAAGCTTAATCTGGGAAAGTGTGTAGAAAGAGACACACTTACACACACTCATACATGTACACACACATACTCATACAACCCTTTAAGATAATTTACTGAAAACATAGAATAGTGCCAAAAGATTGCTGTATTTAGTACAGTGGGAGTTCAAAGGAGAAAGAGATAATTTCTACAGGGTGATTAGGAAAACTTCATAAAAGAGGTAGTTTACTAAAGCTAACCTCTCCCAGAAACAGAGCAATAGTACTGTACCGGGTCTCAGGAGCTCAATAAGACCTAACTAGCCCCTCAACTTTTTTTTTTTTTCTGGATAGCCCATCCCACATCTAGTCAGTTGTTAAAAATTTGCCTGTTGTAAATATGTTATAGATCTATACCTAGAAAGGATTTCAAAGGCCATCTAGTCCTCTTAGAGAACTAAGACCTCTGGAAATTAAATCAATTAATCAATATCCACATTTATTAAGTGTACATACACTATGTGCTAAGCTTTGTACTAAGTGCTGGGGATACAGAAAGAGGCAAAGAACTCATTTTGTTCTCAAGGAACTTGTAATCTAATTGGAGAGACAACATGCAAACAAATCTATATAAATCAAATAGGATAAACTATGTACACGATAAATAGCAAATAACAGAAGGAAGGGCTTGAATTAATAGTGGACAGAGAACACTTCTAGTAAGAGATGGGATTTTTACTGGGACTTAATGGATGGTAGGAAAGGATGAAGAAGAATATTCAAGCATGGGGAACAGTCCTAGATTACTTACACAGGTCATAAATCTCAGAATCAGAATTTAAATCTCACTCCTATGTTTCCAAAGACAGAGCTCTTTCCATTGTATCCCAAACTCTCTTAGGCACTTTCCTTCATATACTTTTTATCTTTTAACTTAAATTGGACTAGTAGCTATTCCAACATTCCATATCCTACTTCTCTCAGCTTCCTTTCTCTTTTGTTGAATTGAGTTTAAATAATAGACTATTTCCACTAAAAGAATCTTACCAAAAGATTTAACAGTTTAAAAAAAATTTAGAATATCTGATCTGCCAGTGACATTGAGGTAACTTAATACAACTCTTACATTTTAACACATGAGGAAACATAAAAACACCTGAATGCTACATTAACTTTTTTTTTTAAATTTCAAAATTACTTTTCTTCTTCATTACTTTCTCAGGATGTATATTCTTTTCTCAAATACAGAATGTTATCTCTTCACATTTTTTTTTAAAAGGGTCTTTATGAGTTACCACAGCAAAGAAATAATGAAATAGAAAGTAAAACAAAATAACTCCCAAACTCAAACCAAATCCTGTTATCTGCTGGACAACCCTCTTCTCATGAACTTCTCTAAAGCCCTCGGGTAATTAATCTTCAGATGATGATTTAGCTAGGACTTTCTAATTTGGTAAGATTAAGTTTGCAATGTAGTTCAATGGCTTAGCCTTGTAGAACTATTGGTCACTTCCATATCCATGATAGGTGATCAAGAGGGTATTTTAGTGGAAGAAATTAATATTCTCAGGGCTTCCTCTTTTATCTATTTTTCTGTATTCCTATTTGACATCTATAAATGGGAAATAAATCAGGACTAAGGTTTAAAATAAGCAAATTAAACAATCATTCCTGAAAGAAGTTTCTGCTTTCAAAGTAATAGCTAATTTATTTAGTTGCCTTAAGGCTGTTAAGAAAATGACAGTAATATTCATATTACTTCTTAAGAATTAGAGTATAAAACTTGTCAATTCTCACAATCACTCAACAAACATTTAAGTGTGTCTACTATGTGTTAGGCACTGTACTAAACAGTGGAATACAAAAAGAAGTAAAAGACAATTTCTGTTTTCAAGTAGCTTATATTTTAATGGGGCCAACAACCATCTATGTGATGTGTGATACATATAACAAGCTATAAAAAGGATAAATAGGAAATTATTAAAAGAGAGAAGGAAGCAGAATTAACAGGCATTGGGAAGGTTTCCTGTAGAAAGTAAGATTTTATTTGGGGCTTATAGGAAGACAGGGAGAACAGTAGTCCAAGGTGAGAAGGAGAGTTTAAAACTATTTAGCCAATTCTGCTATTATACTTACTTCAAAAATGTGGCTTTTATCCAGTGTAATTCATAGTTTAGGGAAGATTGTGAACATAATTTACATTTTGAGTTTCTTCATAAATTATTTTATAGGAAATTGCAAGAAAATACAGAAAACTGCACCATTTAACAGTCAATCACAACATCCAACTTTTTTTTTTTTTTTGGAAACAATCAGAATTAAATGACTTTTCCAAGTTCACACAGCTATTAAGTATCTAAGGCCAAATTTGAACTCAGGTCCTCCTGTTTCCAGGGCTGGTACTCTATTCAATGTGCCATCTAGTTATCCCATGCAACTTTTTAAACACCCATTTCCATAAGCAGTATCTTTTGGTGCAGTAGGACCTCTGGGTGGGGAAGGGCTAATTCTTATCACCCCTGCCCTTCTTCATGTTTTCTGGCCCTCTCCAGTCAGAGGTATGGTCTGCCCAACTTGCTGAAACTTTATCAGCCCAGTCCATGGAAATCTGAGATGCCACTGTTAATTGTGGTAATTATATATTATCACAAGGACACTGGACAATTCCATTATAAGATACTCATTCATCTAAGAGTGTATATATTAGATATATTATTTAACATATATAAAAGTGTGCTACCATTTTTATAAATTTTCTTTTTTATGTGTCACTGATGAAGTTTTTGAGTTTTTCCCCTAACCTCTTTCCCCACATAACTCTGTGGTTTTTATTGCATGGTTTTTGAATAGTATGATGTCTTTTGGAATGCCCATATAACATAGCAGTACTCTCCAAGGAGGTGAATAGCCAGACTTATGGCCAAGAAAGTATTTTCCCTTCATTTTAAGGAGAGTGAAACAATTGTGAGTCAAGAAGGCCCCTTTACAACCTTTTCTGGACTGACTTCTTAGTCCTTACCAACAAATCCCATTCATCCACGTGATACTGATCTACATTTAGACATGGCAGTCAGTGCCCTCTGGGAAGCAGTTTGCTAACATTTCCCCCTTGCAAATAGGATTGCTGCTTCATTGGTACAAATACATTTACAACAAAAATAGCTAATCCAGGCTCAGACAGGGTCACGGGCAAATAAATAACAGCCTATTATGCCAATAGGTTCCACTTAGTACATCAAATTCCATTGTTTACAATTATTGGGAAATCTTTCAAACAGAATATAAAAACATCATGCTGTTAGCTATCTTTTAAAGTATTAAAATAAAACATTAACATTGGTAATGCCAAGTGACTTATTTAGCATAAAATATGAATACCCTCCCTTCTACCTCTTGCTTTAAGAATTGCAACCAGCTTAATACTACCAATTCCTCTATTGTTCATTCATTATTCTGGTGGATTCCCAGACTGAAATACTCTTTCTTGTTCACCACTTTCCCATACATGTTGCCTTAGCCTATTAGAAAGTATCATAGGGATGAGTTGGCTTATGTACAGCTATTCCTAGCCTGGTTCCAGTACAACAACTACTTGAAAACTCAGTGTGATTCTTTTTTTAGTTATGTGTGACTAAGAGACTGGCACTACGGGATGACAAAAAGGCTTCTATTTGGTTTCGGAACCAGAAGACCTGATGATTCAGGGGTTGCTGTGTTAGTAGTCCTCAGTGTGCCTACCAAAGGGATGGCCTTTCCTCTTGCAGTTCTTTGTTCTTTTGCAGTTGTGAGAAGGCAGGGCTATTTAGAACTTGTCCCAAAAGCCAGGTGGGAGAGAGGAAGCTTGCTTCATTCCCCTATCTAGCAATGACTCTGAATAAATGGCCTTTACTATCTCTTTTTGTATTTGTTCTTTTATCTTAGATGAATGAGTATCTTAAAATGGAATTGTTCAAGCAGTGTCCTTGTGAATCTGGAAAATCCAGAGATCCCATAAACAATCAGAACCGAAGGGTGGCAGTAACATTGCCTACTTAACATGAGAGCAATATCCACAGGAGGAGGGAGTGATTAAGTATTAATCTTGAGGCAAGCATGCTCAGGACACCACCTTCTAAACATTGCAAGATTTAGAGAGATTTTAGGATAGTCCTTGGTGACTTTTCTTTTCCCAAATATTAGAAAAGAAGGTGAGGGGAGCTGGAGGAGAGTACCAACAGCAGTAGAACAGAATGAACAGAATGACTCAGTGGAGAAGTTATCTGGGTCAGTGGAGTTGCTTGGCCTGGCATCAGATCATTTCAGTCCAGCAGTGGATGGCCCATCCCACAGAGATAAGTGTTTCAACCAATCAGCCTAAGTGAATTGCAGAGTGATCATTGATCACTGAGGCCATATTCCATGTTGAACTTCATGAGGACTCCACAAAGGGAAAAAAAAAAAAAAGACTCCTAGGGTCAGGAGTTGGAAGGTTCTCCTTTACCATACTTTCCTCTACACATTTGCCTCACTACCATTGTATTTTACAATAGACCAAAAAAACAAAATATATTTTAAAGTTGAACACAATCTTGTCAAATTTTCTCCATAAACTCTTTGGGATTTTGTGGAAGACTGTACCTCTGACAATTGAATGCTCTGTACTAATTTTTCTTACTATCCTTCTCAGAAAATTCTTTTATTTCTAAAAACCAATGGAGTCAATTGGTTGATTATTGACATAGAGTGTATTAGTGGATTCTGATGACCAAAGTACTAGAAATAGAGTCTCTCTGATGGTTACTCCTAGAATACTTGCATGATTTTATGCAAATCCCTTTCCTAGCTTTCTTCAGTTCTTAGGTCAAACCTCACCTTCTACAAGAGACCATTTGCAATTCCCATCAATGCTGTATTTTTTCTTCTTAGAATGTCTTCAAGCTACCCTAGTTATACCTAGTTGTACCCTAGTTATACCTAGATGTATGTTATATTGTGTATCATTATTTGCACTCATGAGAAAATGAAGCTCATGAGGGCAGGGATTGTTTTTGCCCACCCTTTTTTTGTATACCCTTAGTGTTTAGCACAAAACCTTTCACATAATACTTAATGTTTTTTTATTTGATTTAACTTTGGGGTACCTCAGTTTCCTCATCTGTAATATAAGGGAGTGAGATTGGTGACTTCAAAGGTTACTTCCAAATCTAAATCTATAATCCTATGAAATATATCCTATGACAATTCACCTAAAAATCTTTTTTTTTTCATTTTCCCTGGAAAGACTTACGTGAACTGATACAAAGTATAGTGAGTAGGAGCAGTTGAAAGAACATTGTATACAATAACAGCAGTGTTGTAATGATGATCAACTGTTAATGACTTAGCTATTTTCAGCAATTCAATGATCCAAGACAGTTCTGAAGAATTTATGATGAAAAAATCCTATCCATCTCCAAAGAGAAAATTGAAAAAGCTGGATGTAGATTGAAGCATACTTTTAAAAACTACATACTTTTTTTTGGTCACAATATGACATTGCATCTTTATAACCTACATAAAGGGAGGGAAATAGGAGAATATTTGAAATTTAAAATAAAAACAAATATCAAAAACTTTTTACATGTAGTACAGAAAATAAAATATTAAATGTTTTCACTTTTAATCACGACAGGAAGTTTGCCAAAGTGGATAGAGAGCTGATGTGAGAATCAGAAATACCTGGATTCAAGATTCAAGAAGTACCTGGCTTCTGCTGCTCTGTATTTGCAAAAGAAGTTACAACAAAGAAATCAGAGATTTAAAAATAATGGGCATCCAACTTACTGCAAAAGCAAATTGGAGAATAAGTTCAGAGAGGGTACAACAACAAGAAGAGGGTACAATAATATAGTCTTTCCCCTCATGACCCTCCTCTGTAGCAGGTAATCGTAGTGCTACCATATTAAAATTATTTTCTCTTATTTCTCCCAAGTTTGTCATGTTCTCCCTTCTCATGTTTGCTTCCTGGCTTCCTGGCTTTCTTTAGGTCCCTTTCTTTAAGTGCCATCTTCTACAGGAAGCCTTTTTTAACCTCTCACCTCTCAATTCCAGAGTCTTCTATTGTTAACTATTTCCTATTTACCCTACATATACTTCGTATGTATTTGTTTGTTTGTTGTCTCCCTTATTAGATTGTGAACTCTACAGACAAGGACTATGCTCAGTACAGTTCTTGTCTCGAGTATCTCAAGATGTCCTCAACTCTGCACATCTTCCTTACCCCAAACACTAACTTTTCTAAGATCCTAATTCATCCCCTCTCAATATTAATGTTATTCTTCATAAATAAAGATGACACTGGCACAGGCCTTGGGGTATTTTTCCTCTCTGAATTGAATTCTCATCCATTCTCGCCTGTACTTGAACAAGACTATCCTCTATAATATAGCCAAGGAGTCCCAGGGCAGTCTTTGCCTGAAGATCTCTACTGAGAGAGAAGGCAGTAGCCTATTCTACTTTTGTCTAGATCTAATTGTTACAAACCTTTTCTTACTATTTCTTACTATTACTTTTCTTACTTATCCCAAGACAAAACTTACCCCTTTGTGATTTTTGTCCATTATATTTAATACTGCCCTCCAGAACCACATAGAACAAATCCAATCATTTAAAAAATATAATAGTTTAAAAATATTCACCTACCAAGGCCTTCCCAAATCTCTCCTTTAGGCTAATCATTTCCTTCAACAATCCTTATATGGCATGATCTCTATGCCTTTCATTGTCCTTGTCCTTTCTCTAGATATCTCCTTTTGATGTAACATCCTTCCTAAAATACAGTATCCAGATACGTTCTTACCAGAGTAGAATAGAATAGTACTATCAAATTATGACTTCTCAATACCTGTATAATCTTAGACAGGAGGCAGGTAGCTGGCTCAGCGTCTTGGGCCTGAAGTCAAAAAGACCAGGTTCAAATTCACATGAGATACTAGTTGTGTGATCCTGGATATGTCACTTAACATCTGTTACCCTAATTCATTGGAGAAGGAAATGGTAAGCCATTGCTGTATCTTTTAGTCAAGAAAACCCCATGATCAGTACTGGAATGCTAACGTTCACAGGGTCACAAGGAGTAGGACAGGACTGAATGACTGACCAACAATCTTACACAAATCACCTGGCCTTTCTAGGCTTGACTTTCCTTACCTATAAAATGAGGGTGTTGGAAAAGAACAGAAGTTCTTTACATCTAGCTTGGGAACCTCTGGACATCCCTGAAATGTTTTTAGGAATCCAAAAGATCAAAACTGTTTTCACAATAATACTAAGATGTTTTAATTTTTAACACAGTAAATATTAACAGATACAACCCAAGTAAACAAAAGTTGTTTGGAGGAAGACTTCATTAATTTTTAAAAGTGTAAAGGGTTCAAAAATCACAAAGTATGAGAACTGCTGAGTTAGATTATGGGATTTATAGACAGAAGAGACCTTATAGATCTTCTCATCCAGTCTGATCATTTCATAGATGAGGAAACTAAGAGAGGGTATACTATAAGTAACACACCTGATATGAATTACAAAATATCTTCTAGCTCTAAATTTAGGCTCCTATAACTCCAGTTCTGAAAATTATAGCTCTCTTAATGAAATCTAAGATCTCAGCTTTTTTTACTTTCTATATCACATTGACAATATACCAAAACTCCCAGATTTTTTCCAAATAAACAAATGTAGACAGTTCTCCATCTTGTGCTTTTTAAGTTGATTTTTTCCAATGAAAGGTAAGAGTTTTATATTCCTCTCCATTAAATTTTATCTTGTTAGATTCATAACTTTTAGCTTTGTGTCATTTGCAGACTAAAATCTGAAAATGAATACAAATGTAAGTGTATGCTAAGGCATAGATTGTACTCAGTAAGAATATCATCCATGCTTTTAGTCAAATAATTAAAAACATTAAATAACATGAGGTCAAAGAAATCCTTGGGGGCACACCTATGTGCTCTTTGGGTCCAGCCATTTAAACAGCTCCCAATTCATTTAGCTGTATATTTTTTAGCCAACAACTATCTTGTTAATGGGAATATCTTGAGTGACTTTGTAATATATTTTGGAAAAAATCAGGTAAATTGTATCAATTGCATTTCACTGATTCTCTATTGCAAAGCTTCATACCCTATGAGATTGTGTAACTGAACATGGGAGTTGCAAAATTATGATTTTTTTATTAGTAAATGTTTATATATAAGTAAAAGTTTATATATCTATGAATTTATGGTCAAAAAAAGATTTCTCTTTGCAAAATGCAAAAATGGATTGTGAATGGAAAAATTTTAAGAAGCCTTGCTCTAGTCTTGTTTAAAAAAGGAAATGCAAATCTATTTTTGAAACCATGCTTCCCGATCAGTTACTTTTTCTAGGTAATCATTAACTAACCCTTGGATAATATGTTTTAGAAGTTTACCAAGAATTAAAATCAAGTCCACTGGTCTATAATTTTCATATCGTACTTGTTCCTTTTCTGAAAATCAGGACAATGTTTGCTCTTTAGTTTTGTATAACTCATTCTCTCTAATTAAAAAAAAAACCTCTGACAATGGCTCAATTATTTTAGCCACTTCTTTCAGGACCTTGAGATGCAGTACATCTGAGCCTGTTGAACTTATCAAAGGCAACAATTTTTTCTCTTGGTATCTCACTATGCTTGCTTTCAGCTATGTTCAATTGTGTCCTTTCAGCTATTTTTGGTCTGTAAAAGTTATCCTTTAAAGAAGACCACATCCCAATTGTTTGAAAAGACAAAAAAGGCATTTGATTCAGTGGAGCAAAATGTTACCTCATAGGCTTTTCTCCAGTAAAGTGCCTTTCTTGTATAGTTCAAACCTATATAAGATTCCTTGAAAGATTTTGTAACAGATACATTTGAAAAGTGTCAGGTTATTAATATAAAGGCATAAGATAAAAAGACATACACTTACCAAAGGTGTCTCTGTCAGAGTTTATACAAACCTAGAGTACAAATGGCAAAGGACCACAGATGATTATGTCCTCCAGATGTTCCTGATTACAGATATTGTAATGGCTGTTCTCAAGCACCAGAATGTTACAGGGCATGGGACTAGAAAGAAGTTCATGTGAAAGAGTTGGACCTTTTGGTAGACTGCTAGCTCAAGCTGAGTCACCTAGAAGTATTTTATATTGTAACTTAAAATATTTAGGCTGTAGTGATAGAATCCAGGTGGTTATATCAAGAGGAGTAGAGTCCTTTTAAATTCTTAGGTGATATCTATAGTAAAAGTCAAGTTCTGGGCATCATAATAGAGTAAGGACAATGATAGATTGGAGCATGTCCATAGAAAGGCAATCAGGATTAGCTTTCATGTTGTGTTGCAGGTGGATTGTTTCAAAATATCAAGGATGCTTATTTTAGAAAAGAAAATAGTTAGAGGTGATATAAATAGCTGCCCCCAAGTATTTGAAGATCTCTCACATGGAAGAATTTGACTTTTTGATCTGTCAGGGTAGAACTAGAGATAGAAGTTATAGGGAAAAAGATTTTGGCTTCGAATAAAAAAAAAAAAAAAACTTCTTAGAGAAGTCCAAAGAAGAATGGGTTTTTCTCATAAGAGAACAGATTTCTCATTCATGGAGGTGGTCTTGCAGAAGATTAATGACCACTTATTAGGAATACTGAAGATACTTCTGTTCAGATTTTTTTGGACAGGATGATCTCTGAAGTATCTTCCAACTCTGATTTTATGAGTGCAATATTCGAAAAAGCTTTTATTCTTATTATAGTGTTTGCTTGGCAGGATATTTTGAATTTTACTTCTGTCCTGTTATTTTGATCCTTAAAACCTTTTTAAAAGGATGCTGAGTACTTTTTAATGCTAGACTGCACACCCTTTTTAAATCTTCCTCCCTGTAGAGCTATAGAAGTTGGACCTCAAAATACTTTGTCTCTGAAGCTAAGCCAGAGTCATGGCCTTCCATCTCTAAGTTCAATACATTTCTTGGTGAACTTAGCAGTTACTATGCTTTACTCTTCTTCCTAAAACATTTTTTGTTAAAAGGAATTATAAACTTTTGGGAAAAGAATTATGGCAAAGTCAATCATGGAAAAATATGTCGGGGACCTCTTTCTTGTCCTGATTCCCCTCCATGTTTCTACTCTTTGGACTCATGACATGTTCCCAAAGTATCTTCCTGAGTAGAGAATAGACAGTTAAGGATTTTCATAAAACTGTAACACTTCACCTCTCAAAATATTCAATAAAGGTGATGGGGGAAGAGCTTGGAACAGTGACCATATCAAGAATACAACTGAAGGTAACTGAAGGGCCTTCTTTCTACAAACTATACCCTTATTGGAACTTTACTCCTCACCATGTGGGAATGGTACCAAACATTCTAGATGCACATACTTGGCTTTCTCCCAACTAGCACACCAAAGAAAAAAATATAAGAACATGCTCGTGTCAGCAAAGTTTTTTGCTTTTGTTTTTTAAACTTGGAAACCAATCAGCCTATCTAACCCAACACACTGGTACTGGTAACTGCCTTTGATTCTCATATGTTAATACTACCCCTCCACTGCCCCTTAATACATACTGTCTAGTGACTGAAAATTGCATTTTATTACTCCAAAACTTAATGTTGAGTTGCTTAGTCTCACTTTACCTTAAGCCGGCCATGGTGCTATTTCCCTATTCAGTTAACAGAAATCATTTTAACATTCCTTTTCCAAGTCCTGACTTTTCTGTTTTTATATGTTGAATTGCTCTATGGTAAGTAAGCAGTGCTCTATGGTAAAATCTAAAAATATCTTGTGTCAGAGGTAATGCCAGGTGTGTGCAGAATGATAGGTGATTACAACTAATCTCTGCAAATTATATAAGGACCTATATAAAGATCTAGTGGGGAAGAGGATGTTCAAGTCATTTTTTTGTTGAGAAGAAAAACCAAACAAGTAGAACTCATGCAACATTATAGCTAAAAGGGGCTTGTGACATTTTGTCATAAAAATCATAGGACCTTAAAGCTCGAGAGGACCTTAAATAATCTATTATCATACCTTTGTTTTACAAACAGGTATCTCAATCATAGAAAGCAAGCAAATTATCTAAGTTTCATAATCCATTAGTGGTAGAGTGAAAACAAGTTGGCAGGAAATCTGCTGGAGGAGTGGATACACACACACACAGACACACACACACACACACACACACACAACTCTCTCTCTCTCTATGTATATATATATATATATATATATATATATATATATATATATATATATATATATACACACAATACATATATACATACATATACAATGTATTCCTCCCAAAAAGATAAAAATCAATTGTCAAAGCAGCAATCAAAAAAGGTTTTAGCTAATGAACTGAGCTAGAAAATTCCCTTTAGCCAAGTCTAATAGCTGCAAAAAGATGAATTATTCATTTCTTGCTGTAGCAGAGAGAAGCCATTGTTAGTTCAGAACAAACTTCCAGGAATATTGGAGGGATCTCACTCCAAACAGGATCAGTGATAATTTTAAAAGGAAATAAGGCTTATTACCTTAAGCTATCAGTGGAAATAATTAAGATGGGTAAGAAAGGCACTACATTACACAAAGGATTTATTTTTAAAAATAACTGCAATTTTTGAACATAGTTTCAGTGAGATGAGTCAAAGTTTTCAATATGTAGTTACATTTTTTTATTTTAGAAAAAAAAGCAAGTGAGCCCATTTTTTAGACTACTTAGCTCTGAGAAAACATTTTCACTGCATAAAACTTTTTGCCTAAGTCAAGTGGCAATTAATGAGGAACTTTTACCATGTAGTTGTAATATTCCCTATTTGAGTACATAGATAAATGAATGAATGAGAAAAATTATTTAGAGACCACTAAGCAATATAGTAAGTGCTGGGCTTTCAAGTAGAAAAGCAGGACAGTCCTTGCTCTTACCTATTCCAATAGGGGGAAGATAGCACATATAGATTTTACTTTTAAATCAGAAGGAAAGGTCTATTGGTCCTTAGAGTTCAATTTTAAAGTAGATGGTAATACATTTTCTCTAATGACATTTCCACTGATGTTGATCCATTTGTTAAGTGTCAAAGGCACTAATGAAGTCAAGAATTTCCTCACCCATTGGGTCTTCAGTAGTTGTGGCTGAGGAGGATACTTGGGGCAGGCAGGAAGCAGGGTTGATATTCTGAGGGGGTCACTATTATTTTGGGGGCTCTTGGGCTCAGGGTCCTGATATAATTAGCTTGAACCATCTGGCACACAGTGTTTCTTGGCTCTCATTGAATAGTGCTTTTCTTTTTCAGCAAGTTAGAAAAATTGCAAATAAATTATCTATTTTGGTAATTAGACCTCTATGATCTATTTATGTGGTAACTCTCTATTAATGTAGATTATAACCCAGCCCGATTTTCTCATACTATGTAATTCATATTAATACTTTGACAAAGAGGTGTATCTCCAATGTACCATTTCTATATCTTTTAATCTTTTATAGATGATACCATATAGAACTCCATTTTTCTTTTTTCTTTTTTTTTCCTGAGGCAATTGGGGTTAAGTGCTTGCCCAGGGCCACATAGCTAGGAAGTGTTAAGTGTCTGAGATCAGATTTGAACTCGGGTCCTCAAGACTTCAGGGCTGGTGCTCTATCCACTGTATCACCTAGCTGCCCTAGAATTCCATTTTTACTACATAATTGACGCACTGTATTTTCCAATCATACCTTTCTTTCCTTATGTCTTTTATGGTATTTTTTTATTGTTATGATCCACACTACTTTATTCCCACCGTGAATCTACCTGTTACTCTAGGGAAAATTTGGATTCCTCAGAGATGGTGGTATGTAATTATTTTTGCCCATATAGCATTATTGGGAGAATATCAATGCCAAAAAGAGTTTTGGTTTTTTTTTTTTGAGATGGGATGCAGTTTAGAATAATTGAAAGTATCATACAATTTCTAAATTTCTAAATTTTTGAGGTAGTTCTTGACTCAGTCCATGATTCATCTGTAGCACCAGTTCAAGATACATATGCTGAATTATTTACTCAATGGTTAACCTGGTCCTGGCCTTTGTCTGTCCTATTGTGACCTACTTCCCTGGTGGGTCAAAAATTAAAGCTACTAGAAGTCATTGTGTGTCACTGTATACCTATAAGATTAAAAAAGCTCTCCTGATTTGGTACTACAGTAGACTCTTTGTCAATATTGTAGTTATTAATAGGGGTTTTGCTTAGCTTAAAGGTTACGTATTATATTTTTATACATCATAATTTGATACATATTCCAAAATACATATGAAATTTATAATCAAAATATTTATATTTAATAACACAATTAGTGCTTTTACTGTTCCTAAATGTGGATTTTCCAATAAAAACCTGTCATTTTAAAATATGTAGTTGAATCTTACTGATTTCCCATGAATGAAGCTAATGCCACTCAGTGGATAAGAAACATCACTGCAAGGTACAAATAGCTGTAGAATTGATCATTGCCCACTATAGCTAAAATATATAGATGAAGAGATGCTAGAACTAAAAGATATGTTAATGATCAAACAGTCCAAAATATGTATTTTATAGGGAAGGAAACAGATCAGGAGGGCTCAGTAACTTGCCTTGGATTGCAGGTACTTATTAAAAGTGGAAAAGGTGCCTTAGTTTATTAACGCTTATTTAGACCTCTCATCAAAACGTAATGATTAAACTTACCTTTGAAGTCCAATGGTGTTTATTAGGAACTTGATAAAAAAGACAGATGATTTCACAGTAAAGCCACAAGCATGCCATCCACATGGTGCTCAGTACTGTAAGGATGGACTATGCAGGCAACAAGAAGTAAGCCATCCAAATGGCGATCAGTGCACATTAGAAATGGGTGTTCTCCTAGCCTGGTAAATGGGGTCTCTCTTCAATGATTATTACTTAAGACTTCCTACATAATCATCGAACACCTCTCTTTGCCCCTCTCTGGAGATGCCATCAGTTTTGGATCAATGGTAGGCATTATAGTGGTGAGCAATAGCTAGTTGAACACTTTCACTAGGCAGTTTTGAAGTTGAGTTTTTATATTTGTCCTGGAGGCCATGGCAACTTTCAAATACCCACTTTATCTGATATAGTTCCAACTTGTTTCTGTGTTGTTAAACTACACAAATTCCTGGTACTAGGTGCTGGTTAATCAATTGGATATGAAGATAAGTAAATGGCAGATAAAATTCCCCCATTGATCAATCACCACAGAAATAAGAGTATATGTTAGAAATTATATTAGGAATATTGCATGCCCAGTTAGTTTACTTAATGCAAAATGTCAAGGTGATAGTTTCCATTTAAAAGATGTGAATATAACTCATTTCTCTATTTACAGACATATAGTGGATTATTTGGAGAAGGGAAGAAGCGAGTTCAAATCTGTCTTCATACACACTAGCTTTATATACACTTTATATACCCTACCTTGCAAATTACTTAACCTTTCTTTGCCTGGCACATAGTAGGTCCTTAATAAATGTTCATTTCCTAAAAAAGACAATAATGGAAGGTTAACTAAGGCAAGCATTTAATGGTTTATTGTTATTGTTAATAATAATAACAGCTAGCATTTATATAGTGTTTATTATGTTCTAGGAACCAAGTTAAGTAAAAAATATCATCACACTTCATTATCATGATCACTCTGGGAGGTAGAAGTATACTCATTTTAGAGTTAAGGAAACTGAGATAAATAGATTATCAGTTGTCCAAGGTCCCACAGGATGATTTGAACTCAGATCTTCTTCACACTAGGCCAAACACTATTTCTTGTGCTACCTGTTTAGTTGCACACAGAAAGTTTGACATTAAAATAAGGATCTGTGATTTCATAGCTGTACGTACTGCTGGTGAGACAACTTTCTCTATATCTGTCAATTTACCTATAATTTATAGTTTTAGAGAGTAGCTTAAAGCTCAGAAAACTTAAATAAATTGTTCATGGTTACCTATCTAGCATCAAAGATGGGATTGAAAACCAAGTCTTCTCAACTACAAGCCTAGTGCTTTATCTACTATGACACATAAAACATCTCAGACCTTTTAGTCTTTTTCATCTATCACTTTTATATATTGATATGAGATCACAGCTAATATGTTTAAATGGTTTAATTCAATGATAGGTATTAACTTTGTATTTTAAAAATGTTTTCATAAATGAGAAAAACAATTGAATTGGTTCATAATATTTATAAGCCTCAATCTAATTTACTTTTGTTAATCTAAATTTCCCTCCAATTGTCCTCACCTCCTTCTGTTGGTTTTCCCTATCCCTAAACTAAAAACTCTAGCATCTGCCAGGATCAAATACACTAAGCCTTCTGGCAAATACATAAAGATTCTAACCTTTGTGGGATTATGATCTCATTTCCCTTAGGTCTTCTTTGCTTTCTTTAGGCCCTAGGCAGGTGGGCTAATGCTTATTTGCAGTTTTAAAATTAACCCCCCATTAATTTATGGACAAATTAACATTTCCAATAAAAAAATGTTAAATTACCTAGAGAGAGTAAATTGATTTCTGATGACTGTACTGCTAAACACATGTCTTATACCTAACAAAGGAGATATATTTCCAGAATATTGTTTCTAATTTAATCTTTACTGTGACCCATCACTAGTATGAATTTATTCATTCATCAAACACAGTCATTACTATACACAATGCACAGTGCTAGGTTCTAGAAGATATACACAAAGAAATAAGACAAGGGTCTGTCTGTTCACATTTTCCTCATTCTTTTCTTCTTACAATATAGGGGCAGAGAATTAAGAATTGATGACAGAATTATAAAACCTCAGAGCTAGAAGGGTTCAGGTATATCTCAGGCTCTGGAGCTTTTGCTCCCAGCCTTCTTCACTCACTAGTAATAGGAAGAAAACCAGAAGTAGTTTCCTTTTTTCCTTCAGGGTTAGGAGTATCTTCCTTATGCTTTATAAAACTTTTAAGTCCCAGCTGTGTGCTTTCCCCCACCGATTTTTAGTTCATATCAATTACCCAGCCAGACTTAATTAGCTTTTAGAAATGAGTATTTAGCAAGGAAGTAGAGAAAGATAATTTGGTACAAACATGATTTTATTGGTGCAAGTTACTCCCTGGGAGAAAATTCAACTCTATCAATAATAATAATTAACATTTGCATAGCCCTTTAAAGTTTGAAAAAAGCTTTACAAATATTATTGAATTTTATCCTCACAACAATCTTGGTAGGTATGTGCAATTATTATCCTCATTAAATAAATAAAGTGAGTCAGCCAGAGGTTAAGTGACTTGCTGAGGACCACAGTTAGTAAAAATCTAAGACAAGATGTGAACTCAGTTCTTCCAGATTTCAGGTCCAGAATTTTAGCCATTGTTATCTATCCATTACTCTAATGGGGTGGGGTGATTGATTCAATCCCCTTTCCCCCTTCACTTCCCATTCCCCCACCTTCCCATAACTAAAGTATGACTTTCTTTTACTACATCCTAGATAAATAATGCTTGAGGCTCTATTGGAAGACTTTGAATCATGAAAAAAATAAAGGCTATTAGTAAAACATTTATATATGTGTGTGTGTGTATGTGTACTATATATGTGTGTATATATTATATACAATATATAAATTCATATATGTATATTTAGAAGTTTCACTATCATTTTTATTTTTTATAGAATTATTACTTTCTATCAATTACTCTCACTTCCTTATAGAACCCTTACTTAAAATCAGTGTAGTCAAGCAAAGCAATTAATATATATATCTTATTCCTTATCTATATAGAGCACTGAAATGTCAAATTCCCCATCAATTTTCTGAATTAATGATTGTTCATAGTATTTATCAAAATTCTGAAGTATTTAAACTTTTTTTTATATTATTAGTGTCATTGCGTGAATTGTTGTGGTTTTGTTTACTTCATTCTGCATCATTTTATAGGTTTCTAAAGTTTCTCTAAATTATTCATATTTGTCATTTCTTACTGTGAAATCATATTTCATTATAATCATATACCACAATTTAGTTAATTTATTCCACAAATAATAAATGCTTACATTTTCAGTTCTTTGCTATTCCAAAAGTGTTACTATAAAGATTTTTACAATTATGGGACCTTTCCCTCTTTCTTTGAGCTCCTTGGATTATAATCCTAGTAGAATTATGTCTGAGTCAAAGGGTAGTAGTGATATTAGTGATATTTTTGGCATAATTTCAAGTCATTTTTCCAGAATGGTCGGACAATTCACGGCTCTATCTCTTTCTATAAGTCCCTTCAAATAATAAATGCTGCCATTTCTTTTGTCAAAATTTCTAGGTATAAGATGAAACCCCAGAATCATTGTGATTTGCGTTTTTTAATTTTAAATGATTTTGGTGCATCTTTCATATGAGTATTGATAGTTTGCATTTATTATTTTGAAAAAAACACCTGATTATGTACTTTGTCCGCTAATCTGTTGGAAATGGCTCGGTTTTTTATGTATTGAATAAAATCTCTTTGTGTAACCATCACTTATAGGAATTTGCACAATTATAGCACCTCATCTGGAAGATGAGACCATTTCTAATTTAACCTTAATCTGAATGAATATGACCTCAACAACATACCTACAGAGTGGTCATCCTGCCTTTGTTTGTAGGCTTCTATTGAGGGGAGACCAAAACTTCCTTTAGCAGTTCAATTTGTTCTTGGTTAGTTTTGATAGGTAGCTTTTTCCTTTAAAATAAGCCACAATTTGCCTCTTGGCAACTTTCACCTTTTGTTCCCTCTTCCTAATTATCGCCCCTCAGATCCTTGAAGTTACCTCTTCAAAAAGATACTTATCCCAACTGAGTTTTCTCTTATCTAGGCTAAACAGTTCCAGTTCCTTCAGTCCAACAATACAAGGTGAGATCTCTCCTTTTACTACCTTTTATCTCCTTTCTGGGGTGCTCTCCTACTAATCAGTGCCCTTCCTAAAATGTGATGGTGCGGACTTCCGGGCAAGATGGCGGTGTGGAGGCAGACAGCTGCTTGAGCTCCTCATTTTCTCTCAGAACTTACTTCATGACAAGCCTCAGACTTAATGCTTGACCCAGAAAGAAATCCACAAATAATCACCAAGAGAAGACATCCTTGAAAGTCGACAGAAAAGGTCTGTGTTTGCTCGGGGGAGGGTCAATCAGACTGGGCACAGACTGAGGGCAGACAGCCAGAGCAAGACAGGCAGCTCACACAGCTCAGACCGGAGGGGGAGGGGTGTGATCTCTGCCGTTTCTGTGAAAGGGCTTTTGCCCCAGTGTGGATGCTCCGTCTTGGCAGCAAGCCAGGAGCAGCGGAGATGGGTGTAAACACCGGAGGTGAAGATTAGAACCCCAGAAAGCCAGCGTCTCTCAGAACCCGACCACCCCCAACCCCCACCTGGACTGACTCAGCCAGTTCTCAGAGCCTCAGAGCGCAGACTCAGTACAGTCATTGCTGTTCTGTTAGTGGCTCTCTGCTGCCCTACCCCCAGTCTGTAGAGGAAGCCCATTAACACCATCCAGCCCCATCCCCCCCAAAACAGACCAATTGTTTCTCTTGTCAGTTTGTTTTCTTCGATTCCTACTCTGACAAAATGAACAAAAAATTCAAAAGGGCTCTAACCATTGACAGCTTCTGTGTGGAGAGAGAGCAGACTTCAAACACTGAGGAGACTAAAAACAGACTGTCCCCAGATGTATCCCCTGGGAGGGATATAAGCTGCTCCTCAATACAAAAGAACCTCAAAGAGGAACTCAAAAAGGCTCTCACAAGAGAGCTGGAAGAGAAATGGGAAAAGGAAAGGGAAGCTTGGCAAGAGAGCCTGGAGAAGTCATCCCATGCATTCAAAGACAGAGTGGATAAAGAAATCAAATCATTGAGAAACAAGATTAGTGAGCTGGAAAAGGTAAACAACTCCAAGGAAAACAGGATTAGTGAGCTGGAAAAAGAAATCAGCTCTCTAAAAAATAAAATGGATAAAATGGAAAAAAATTCCATAGAAGATAAAAACTCAATTGGACAATTACAAAGAGATATGAAAAAAGTGAGTGAAGAAAATACATCATTGAAAATTAGACTGGAACAAGTAGAAATGAATGACTCAAGGAGAAACCAAGAGGTAGTCAAGCAAAACCAGAGAAATGAAACAATTGAAAAGAATGTCAAGTACCTTACTAGAAAGATAACAGACCTGGAAAACAGATCCAGGAGAGACAATTTGAGAATAATTGGACTCCCTGAAAAATGGGAGGAAAAAAAGAGCTTGGACACCATTTTCGAGGAAATTATCAAAGAGAACTGCCCAGACATTCTGGGAGCAGAGGGTAAAATAGACATTGAAAAAATTCATCAATCACCTACTGAAAGGGACCCTAAAATCAAAATGCCAAGAAATATAGTGGCCAAGTTCAAGAACCATCAGACAAAGGAAAGATATTGGAAACTGCTAGAAAAAAGCAATTCAGATATGGAGGATCCACAATAAGGATAACCCAGGATCTAGCAGCGTCCACATTAAAAGAACGCAGGGCCTGGAACATGATATTCCGAAAGGCTAAGGAACTTGGTATGCAGCCAAGAATAACTTACCCAGCAAGAATGAGCATCGTTTTCCAGGGAAGAAGATGGACATTTAACGAAATAAATGAATTCCATCTATTTGTGATGAAAAAACCAGACCTAAATAAAAGGTTTGATCTTCAAATACAGAACTCAAGAGATTTCTAAAAAGGTAAAAAGAAATCTTGAGAACTATACTTCTGCCAAAAAAATATGTAAAGAACATATGTACAATTTGTCTTAGAAACTAGAGGTGGAAAGGAAATTATATCATAAAAAAGTGTAAAGTGGTGGTACTACATCTCATGAAGAGGCAAAGGTAACCTATTGTATCTGAGAGAAAGAAAGGAGGGAGATGAACATAGTGTGTATCAATAGACATATTCGATTTATGGTGAAACTTCTTCCACTTCATTGAAAAGTAAAAGGGAAGGAGTAAGATAAGGGGAAAGGAATACAGAAATTTCGAGGAAAAGGGGTAAAATAAGGGGAGGAACTTTAAGGTGGGGGAGGGATCCTAAAAAAGGGAGGGCTGTGAAAAGCAAGTGGTGTTCACCAGTTTAATACTGGGTAGGGGGGTAAAAGGGAAGGAAAGGGGAAAAGCATAAGCAGGGATTAATAGGATGGCAAGCAATATTGAATTAGTCCTTCTAACCATAAATGTGAATGGGGCAAACTGCCTCCTAAAGAGGAAGCAGTTAGCAGACTGGATTAAAAGTCAGAATCCTACTATATGTTGTTTACAGGGAACATACCTGAAACAGGGTGAGACATTCAAACTAAAAGTAAAAGGGTGGAGCAGAATCTATTATGCTTCAGGCAAAACCAAAAAAGCAGGAGTAGCCATCCTCATCTCAGATGAAGCAAAAACAAAAATTGATCTAATTAAAAGAGATAAGGAAGGGCATTATATCCTGCTAAAGGGCAGCATCAATAATGAAGCAGTATCAATATTAAACATATATGCACCAAGTGATGCAGCATCTAAATTCTTAAAAGAGAAATTAAGAGAGCTGCAAGAGGAAATAGATAGCAAAACTATAATAGTGGGAGATCTCAACCTTGCACTCTCAGAATTAGATAAATCAAACCACAAAATAAATAAGAAAGAAGTCAAAGAGGTAAATAGAATACTAGAAAAGTTTGATATGATAGATCTTTGGCGAAAGCTAAATGGAGACAGAAAGGGGTATACTTTCTTCTCAGAAGTTCATGGAACCTACACAAAAATTGATCATATACTAGGGCATAAAAACCTCAAAATCAAATGCAGTAAGGCAGAAATAGTAAATGCATCCTTTTCAGACCATAATGCAATCAAAATAACATTTAATAAAAAGCCAGGGGAAAATAGACCAAAAAATAATTGGAAACTAAATAATCTTATACTAAAGAATGATTGGGTAAAACAGCAAATCATAGACATAATTAAGAACTTCACCCAAGAAAATGACAATAATGAGACATCATACCAAAATGTGTGGGATACAGCCAAAGCAGTAATAAGGGGAAGTTTTATATCTCTACAGGCCTACTTGCATAAAATAGAGAAAGAGAGGGCCAACGAATTGGGCTTACAACTCAAATTGCTAGAAAAGGAACAAATTAAAAACCCACAGACAAACACAAAACTTGAAATTCAAAAAATAAAAGGTGAGATTAATAAAATTGAAAGTAAAAAAACTATTGAATTAATTAATAAAACTAAGAGTTGGTTTTATGAAAAAACCAACAAAATAGACAAACCCTTAGTAAACCTGATTAAAAAAAGGAAAGAGAAAAAGCAAATTGTTAGTCTTGAAAATGAAAAGGGTGAACTCACCACTAATGAAGAGGAAATTAGAACAATAGTTAGGAGCTACTTTGCTCAACTTTATGCCGATAAATTCGATAACTTAAATGAAATGGAAGAATACCTTCAAAAATATAGCTTGCCCAGATTAACAGAGGAAGAAGTAAGTAGTCTAAATAGTCCCATCTCAGAAAAAGAAATAGACCAAGCTATTAACCAACTTCCTAAGAAAAAGTCCCCAGGACCAGATGGATTTACAGGTGAATTCTACCAAACATTTAGAGAACAACTAACTCCAATGCTATGTAAACTATTTGAAAAAATAGGGATTGAAGGAGTCCTACCAAATTCCTTCTATGACACAGACATGGTACTGATACCTAAACCAGGTAGATCAAAAACTGAGAAAGAAAACTATAGACCAATTTCCTTAATGAATATTGATACTAAAATCTTAAATAAGATATTAGCAAATAGACTTCAGAAAATCACCCCCAGGATAATACATTATGACCAAGTGGGATTTATACCAGGAATGCAGGGCTGGTTTAATATTAGGAAAACTGTTAGTAAAATTGACCATATTAATAATCAAATTAATAAAAACCATATGAGCATCTCAATAGATGCAGAAAAAGCATTTGATAAAATCCAACATCCATTCCTACTAAAAACGCTTGAGAGTACAGGAATAAATGGGCTATTCCTTAAAATAATAAGGAGCATATATTTAAAACCTTCAGTAAACATCATATGTAATGGCGATAAACTAGAACCTTTCCCTGTAAGATCAGGAGTGAAACAAGGTTGCCCACTATCACCATTACTATTCAATATAGTACTAGAAACTCTAGCCTCGGCAATAAGAGCCGAGAAAGAGATTCAAGGAATTAGAGTAGGAAATGAGGAAATCGAAATATCACTTTTCACAGATGACATGATGTATGTATACTTAGAGAACCCCAAAGACTCTGCTAAAAAGCTATTAGAAATAATTCAGAATGTTAGCAAAGTTGCAGGATACAAAATAAATCCACATAAATCCTCAGCATTTTTATACATTACCAACACAATCCAGCAGCAAGTGATACAAAGAGAAATTCCATTCAAAATAACGGTCGATAGTATAAAATATTTAGGAATATATCTACCAAAGGAGAGTCAGAAATTATATGAGCAAAATTACAAAACACTTGCCACAAAAATAAAGTCAGATTTAAATAATTGGAAAGACATTCAGTGCTCTTGGATAGGCCGAGCAAATATAATTAAGATGACAATACTCCCTAAACTAATCTATTTATTTAGTGCTATACCAATCAGACTCCCAAGAAACTATTTTAATGACCTAGAAAAAATAACAACAAAATTCATATGGAAGAATAAAAGGTCGAGAATTGCAAGGGAACTAATGAAAAAAAAAGTCAGAGGAAGGTGGTCTAAGTGTACCTGATTTAAAGCTATATTATAAAGCAACAGTCACCAAAACCATTTGGTATTGGCTAAGAAAGAGACTAGTTGATCAGTGGCATAGGTTAGGTTCACAGGGCAAGATAGTGAATAAAAATAGCAATCTAATCTTTGACAAACCCAAAGATCCCAAATTTTGGGATAAGAATTCACTATTTGACAAAAACTGCTGGGAAAACTGGAAATTACTATGGCAGAAACTAGGCATGGACCCACATTTAACACCACATACTAAGATTAGATCAAAATGGGTCCAAGATTTAGGCATAAAGAACGAAATCATAAATAAATTGGAAGAACATGGGATGGTTTACCTCTCAGACTTGTGGAGGAGGAAGGAGTTTGTGTCCAAGGGAGAACTAGAGACCATTATTGATCACAAAATAGAACATTTTGATTACACCAAATTAAAAAGTTTCTGCATAAACAAAACTAATGCAAACAAGATTAGAAGGGAAGTAACAAATTGGGAAAACATTTTTACAGTTAAAGGTTCTGATAAAGGCCTCATCTCCAAAATATACAGAGAATTGACTTTAATTTATATGAAATCAAGCCATTCTCCAATTGATAAATGGTCAAAGGATATGAACAGACAATTTTCAGATGATGAAATTAAAACTATTTCCACTCATATGAAAGAGTGTTCCAAATCACTATTGATCAAAGAAATGCAAATTAAGACAACTCTGAGATATCATTACACACCTGTCAGATTGGCTAAGATGACAGGAACAAATAACGATGAATGTTGGAGGGGTTGTGGGAAAACTGGGACACTGATGCATTGTTGGTGGAGTTGTGAAAGAATCCAACCATTCTGGAGAGCAATCTGGAATTATGCCCAAAAAGTTATCAAAATGTGCATATCCTTTGACCCAGCCATACTACTACTGGCTTATATCCCAAGGAACTACTAGAGAAGGGAAAGGGACCTGTATGTGCCAAAATGTTTGTGGCAGCCCTTTTCATAGTGGCTAGAAGCTGGAAGATGAATGGATATCCATCAATTGGAGAATGGTTGGGTAAATTATGGTATATGCGTATTATGGAATATTATTGTTCTGTAAGAAATGACCAACAGGAGAAATACAGAGAGGCTTGGAGAGACTTACATCAACTGATGCTGAGTGAAACGACCAGAACCAGAAGATCATTATACACTTCAACAATGATACTGTACGAGGATGTATGCTGATGGAAGTGGATGTCTTCAACATAGAGAAGAGCTAATCCAATTCCAATTGATCAATGATGGACAGAATCAGCTACATCCAGAAAAGGAACACTGAGAAATGAATGTAAACTGTTATTTTTACCTTCTGAATCCAATTCTTCTTGTGCAACAAAAAATTCGGTTCTACACACTTATATTGTATCTAGAATATACTGTAATATATTTAACATATATAAGACTGCCTGCCATATGGGGGAGGGGGTTGGGGGAGGAAGGGAAAAAATCTGAATAGAAGTAAGTGCAAGGGATAATGTTGTAAAAAATTACCCATGCATATGTACTGTCAAAAAAAAGTTATAATTATAAAATAAAATAAAAATGAAATTATATTTAAAAAAAAAAAAAAAGGAAATAACCAAAAAAAAAAAAAAAAATGTGATGGTGCTTGGAATGGAATGCAGGAGCCCAGAAGTAGTTTCACTAAGCCAAAGTGCAATGGGACCATCACCTCCACAACCCTAGGTACTACTTAGCTTTAGTTTTACCTAGGATCACATTAGTTACTTGGACCTGCCATATCATCTTTTTAACTGACAGGTAGTTTATTGAAATTCCCTCATCTTTTTCAATAAATTACTGTGTAGCATGTAGCATACCAACTCACATCTTATACCTAATAAATTGCTATTTTAAACCCAGGTTTACACTTCTATTGAAGTTCATTTAATTAAACTTGGCCTGGTATTCTCACCTTCTAAAATCTTTTTGTATTCTGAAATCTAACCTTAGTTATCCTTCTTAGGTTTGTTGTCTCTAAGGTCAGATAGAACCAATTGAATCCCTCTTTCACGTGACACCCTTTTCTATTACCTGAAGTCAGAAAGCCTGTTTTCATGCTTCCTAGTTTCCAGACTAAAGGAAGGAAGGAAAGAGGGAAGAAAACAAACATTAATATTAAGTGCCTACTAACAGGCACTATGTTAAGTACTTTCCAAATATCTCTTCTGGTGCAACCAGGTCCCTCAGCCAATCCCTCATCATCATCCTCACCTCACTCAGAAGACTGAGGGGAAAGTCTTATTCAATTAATTTATTCATTTATTATAAATGATAATGATGATAATAAATGATGAATCTACATTAAAAATGCACAAATTTGAATGATTTTTACTTTAACTCTACACAAAGTGAAGACTGTTATCAACTTAATTCTCAGATATACAATTATCTAAGTCCAAAGGACTCATGATAGAAAAAGCCATCCATCCAGAGAAAGAACTAATGGAATCTGAATGCAGCATTTTTGGTAATTTTTTCTTTTTGCAAATTGTAATTGTTTTGCAAACAATTTCTTCACAAAAGGACTAATATGGAAATAGGTTTATAGGATTGCTCATATAGAAGCTATTTTGAATTTCTTACCATTTTAGGAAGGGGGGAAGGTGGAGAGAGAGGGAGAAAATCTGGAACTCAAATTATAAAAAATGAACATTAAAAATTGTCTTTACATTTACATTTAGCATATAATTGGAAAATTACTGTAAAAAGTAAGTGAAGAAATGTTACTGTAATATGTGTCAAAGAGAAAGTGAGGAATGAAAGAAATTTAGAGGAATATTACAACTGTACCTATATGTAAATATAGAAGTATAGTCTCCAAAACTTAATTCAAATGTTTGAATGTACTTTCTAGGATGTATCATCTGAACTGGAAATGAACATCATGCTACATATGTAGCCTGACCAGAACAGGGTGCAGCATAATTATTGCCTGTATTATGAATACTATTATTTTATTTATTCAGTCCAAGTGTCCACTTATTTACCTATCCTGCTATATTAGTTGGTTACATTGAACTTTGCACAAAAATTCCTAGGCCTTTTCCACATAAATCAGTGTTACTGAAAATACTTTGACCTTTCAAATCGTGACCGTGCTCAGGTACTTTGCTCATGAACATTAACAGCTGTTAAACATTTCCTATACTCTATGAACTTGTGGCAATTGAATTTTTGAATCCAAGTTTAGGATTTTGAAATGTGTGACTTTAAACCCCAATAGGATGAAAGAGTTAGACTAGATGATCCTCAGTCTGTTTTAGTCCTAAATCTATGTTCTATGAATGAAACAAATTTTTTGATGTTTACCTCGTATTATATAATTTATTGTAGAATTTAAATGATTTTCAGATATAATCCTTAAATCTATAATTCATTATTAAAAACAAGAGAATTACAAACCAAACTCAGATGATCAAAACCTATTTGGTTGATTCAATAAAATAAGGTATCAAATATAAATCAATCAGTAAGCATTTATTAAGATCTATTATCCCCATGTGTAGAGAGTAACAGATAGTGGGGAATCTTGGAGGAAGTATAAGACCCTTTAGTCCAGTAAAAGGAACCCTGGGTGGTTATTGGTGTTATGAAAACCAGTTCATCAGGGACATGATGCCATGACCAGTAATTAAATTGGATCTGAGGGAGGCAGGGGTGTGTAAGTCATCTGCCTCACTTTCCTCTCCAGAGCCATCTAGGTACAGTGGCAGATAATAGATCAAGATAATTGGAGATGGCCCTGGATGCAGTAGGAGACCTTGGACTTTTTAAGCTAAGGTCTTCAACAGGTCTCAGTTTGACTGAGGAGGCACCCATTCCATGATTAAAAATACGTAGCAATTGAGGAAAAGTATAAATGTATTAGAAGACATTATATTCACATGTCCATCTTTACTTCCTCGTAAATTGCTGTGCATTGAATTTACTTTATTCTTTCCCCCTTTCATTCCTCTCATCTCTCCCCTCCAATAAGCTATAATTAAGGATATATTTACATACATACACCTCGACACTTGCCCCCCCACCCCCATAAACATACACATATCTTTCCTATCCTGGCCGACTCTATGCTTTAATACTGCTCCTAAACTTGCTTAGCCATTACTTAATTGTCCCCCCCCCCCCACGAATCCCTCCTTTCTCTTCTTCCCTCACCCTTTGCTTCCCCATCTTCCACCCTTTCCCCCTTAATTTTTTGTAGATTTTGGAGGGTGCTATACCCTTCATGGCATATACGTATTAACCCATTCCCAAAGTGAATAAGGGGTAGGGGGCTCTCCTCCCAATAATGCCTCTGTGTCTATTTAACATAACATTTTGTAAAATCACTTATATAAACATGTACAGACTTGCTAAGGCCACAGAAGAAATGATTCGGAGACAACCATATTGATGTTTTGACCATTCCTGTTTTCACTAGGTTCTATGGCGATCCTCCTCCCTCTCTCTCTCTCTCTCTCTCTCTCTCTCTCTCTCTCTCTCTCTCTCTCTCTCAGTGACTTGCCAAGGTCACACAGCTAGGAAGGAAGTGTTAAGTGTCTGAGGCCAGATTTGAACTGGGGTCCTCCTGACTTCAGGGCTGGTGCTCTATCCACTGCGCCACCTAGCTGCCCCTACTCTTTGCCATTATTATACCTTTTTTATTATATGGCTATATAATGTATATGTAAGGGGGAAGAGAGAAAGAAAAAGAGAAGAGAGTCTTTCAAAGAAATCATTTTGCTAAAGAATCACTTTTGTTCATTTGCTAAATGCTGGGGACTTCCCGCAAGAACAAGAAAATAATGCACATTTCTCCATCTCCAGATGTATTCGTCTGACCTGATCACTGCTGATTTCCGGTACCAGCCTGATCATGGGCAAGGAGTGAAGGGACTCTCAAAAATGGTCCAAGCAAGAGTTCATTTATTCAAAATTCCCTCAGCCTTATATACCCTAATACTCTTACATAACTATAGCACACTGTACATGCGGTTACTGTGTAACGTGCTATTATTGTCTCCAGAAACTGCCAATTGCTCTCTGGGAGGAGATCTGCTGTCTCAACTCAATCCCAGACTAGACTCTTCTTCCTCCAGAGAGCAGTCTACTCTGTCCTAGAGTAGACTAACTCCTTTCTCAATATTGTCTTCTTTTATCCTCCCAGAGAATGGGTGTGTGAGAACTCAAGGGCTTGTGGGAAAATTACTTTTAAAGGTTGTGTAAACTCCTTTTCATATGTAAACTTCACCTCGGAAGTTTAAAGGGGTAAACTCCCCTTAAAGGCCAGAATCAAAGGTGTGAACTAGAGAATTGTTAAGTACCGATTTAGCACTTAGTAAGAACCTAACAATTCTGTACTTGCGCTTGCCACTTTGGTGTAACTCCAGTTACAACCCAGGTTGTCACGTGCCCCAACGTCTCAGGAAGGCCAGAAGCCCTCCGAGGGGGATGGGCAGCCAAAGCAGACATGGTTCCTTTTACTGGGCTGGAGAGTCTTACACTTCGCCCAGGGTTCCCCATGCTCTGTGACTCTCTACAAGGGGATAATAAAATAATAGCATCTTCTTCACAGGGCTTATATGAGAATCGTGTGAAATAACTTGTGTGACTTTTATATTGTTATTCCTCATAAAAGAAACTCCACCGCGGAACTACAGGACATTTTGCTAGTGATGATGTTGGGCGAGAACAGCACAGAGGAATTGATGAAAGAATTGATCCCTGAGGCAGGCAGTGAGAAGCACAGATAAATATCGGTTTAACTTCCTGGTCCCACCCTTTGTGGGGTGGTACACTCTGAAATCCTGCTTACGTCGACCCCACGAGACCCTCCCCCCCCCCCTATGGCGTACAGTAGTCTCCCCTTGCCAAGCCGTGTCCGAAATCCTAGTCGTGTCTCTGATGTTCACTTTCCCTACAAAATATACTTATGGGCCAATCCAGGGCTGCTGCGCTCCTTGGGGTCAGCCCACCGTGGCACTCAGCCTCGTGGCGGCTTTTCCCTTCCCCTCCCCCATGCCAAGTGGTAGCTCCTCTAACTCCACTGAGCTTCCCAGCCCTACTCCTCTCCTTATTTCTAACTAACTCTTAGGGGCTGGGTCCCTCTCAGGATTCAGCCTGCCCCAAGCCTCACAGAGTGCTCCTGCAGTGCTCCCTGTCTATTGTGAGTTTCACTGAGGAACTTGTCTTCCATAGCTCTCCCAACTTTACTTCATATTTATCATTCCTGGTGTCTCTCGTATCCCTTTATTTTATCTGAAACCCTTTCCCTAAATAAATCTACCTTTTGCCAAGAACATGGCTGTTGAGAATTCTTCGCAGACGGAACCCCGACTTTTGATGTCTACATCACTCCTCCCATTTTGATGCCCAGGCCACATGGCTAGGCCTTCTCTCCCTTTTCCTCACTGCCCTGGCTTCAAGTTCTAGACAAAACCCGCCTTCCACAAGGAGCTTTCGTTCGAGATTATATCCGGTTTATTCGGCCCGTACATAGTTTGCAAGTTCTCTTCCCCATTGCATTGTGTGCATCCCGAGCTGGGTCTTTGTTTTTTGACTTTATTTCCAGTGCTAAGCACAGTGCTTGGCCCAGAGTAATTGTATTAATATATGTATAAATAAAGCGACTTGATTGTTCTATTAAGACAGAGCTCCTCGACAGCAAGAGCCCGTCTTCGCTGAAAAGTTTGACTCCCCCCAGAGGACGGCACACACGAGGCGCAGTTAGAAGCAGGGTTTTTTTGCATGGGCCCAGCCATACAGCAATCACTTAATAAATGCTTCATGACTGCGCGCGGTGCTGAAGAATTGAATGCGAGTGTAAATCGCTGCACGGAGCTCTAGACACCGAAAGGCAGACGTTGCAGTTGGTTAATGGGGAGTCATTTTATAATCACGGCCCCGAGGAGGGAGGGAACAAAGGCAGGTAGCCAGGGATCCAGTGTGCAACGCAAAGCCAAAGAGAAGTCTCCACTGGGCGCCTCAATTACCCACCGATCTCGAGGGCCTGGAGTGTGCGCAGTGGTGGGGGAGGGGCGGAGGGGGACCGTAACGTTAGAAGGTCGGATTCCGGGGCTCCCGGGTCATTTCCAGTTCTAGACCAGGTGATCTAAGGCGGCATAGGGGAGGTCTCGGACTCTGGGCATGGGGGGGCGGAGACAAAGAATCTCAGAAGAAAGCTAGAGTCGCTCCGCCCACAGACAACTACCGCCCGCCTCCTCAGGCTTCCAGGACCTTATGTGGCCGCAGTGAGGAGAGTGAGGAGGCGGGGCCTATCCCTCCTGGCCAACCGCCTTCCGCGACAGTTGGTGTCCCGCCCCCATCCGCGCGCTCCACCTCCGCTCCGCCCCCGGGTTCCTCTTCTACATCCCCTCTTCCCTACGGTCCAGCCGAGTATTGGACGCATGCGCGCGGTGATCCTGGGGTGAAGTGAGTTGGGGGCGGGCAGTGGAGGAAAACCCCTTTCGGAGCTGAGGGAACCGCCGGAGCTGGAGCCGTCGCCCTGGAGCTGCGCGGGGAACCCGCCGCCGTCGCTATGGAACGCATGTGGGGAGAGCTGACCGTCGCCTTCTCCCGGATGTCCATGTTTCCCTTCTTCGACATCGCCCACTACCTGGTGTCTGTAATGACGCTGAGGCAGCAGCAAGGTGAGTCCCCTGCGAGGGGAAGAAGGATACTCAGTGCGGGGGGCGCTTGCGGGGAGACGCGGACCCGCCTCGAGTGCCTCCCCGCGTCACTCCCGCCTCAGTTTCTCTCTAGCGCGTCTCCTGACTCCCTCCCCCTTTCCTGGCCCTCCTGTCACCTGTGAGCGCCTGGAACCGGCCCACGGGGGGTGGGCTTCCTACGCTCCCCCTCCCCCGGGACTGTGAGTGTAAAATCTGACAGCATTTGTAAAGCCCTTTTCAGACCTAAATGGGGCATTATAAATGTCAGCGATTTTATTGGTAGAGTTGTTCCCTCCAGGGAGTACACTATGGATGAGGGATGGTTCAGACCCCCTCCCTCCGCCTTCCCCACCCCCCATCCTTAGGGATCTGGTCCTCGCGGGGAGCTGCGTGGATACTTCTTGCAGTGGGTTCTGAGGCTGCTGGCAGAGGGGCTGCTGTGCACCGGTCTGTGTATCATTAACCTGGGCGCGTGGGAAGGGCGGGCTGCCCCGATTGCCTTCAGGACCGGTGGCTGAGTGGCCTAGAGCCAGAGCCGGAGGCGACTGGATTTCTGGCGCGATGCTAAGTCACACAACATTCACAGCCCGCAATCCCAATCCAGAAAGGTGTGCAGAATGTTGTTCTTTTACTTCTTTAAATAAAGACATCTCTTGAAATACTCAGAAAGTTAGGGCATACTTTGCGACTCTGAAAGTTCTGCATAAATATTTTTAAAAAACAGTATCAAAGTTAAAGAATTACAGAGTTTGAATGGAAAGTGACATAGTACATTGTGATAGGCACGTGAGGTCTCCCCAGTATGTTTTTTTCCAAAGCCCCTTTGGCTTTCCTTCTGCCCACCTGAGAATTTTATCTTATATTAAACCCAGTAAGTCAGTAAACATTTATAAAGAGCCTACTGTGTGGAGCCACTGGGAATGCAAATGCAGATAGAAACCACGACTTCCCGCCTTATGGGGGTTTGTCATCCAAGAGGGGGAAAGACTGCACACACAAGGAATCAAGGGGGAGGGAGGTGATGGAGAGGTAGAGAAGTAGCCATTGGTAGAACTGGTGAGAAGTCGGTGGCCCTCACTGTAGAGAAAGGGCCCAGGCAGAGGGTCCATGAGAGGGAGGACTAGGCAGCTTCAGTCTTACAGCGTGAGATTTCCCAGAGATGCCTTTTCTGGGGAGGGAAGGCGGATGGAGAAGTCCATAAACAGCCAAACAGGTGGGAAATGGGGAGAAAACGTTCACTGAAAAAACAGAGCATTTGCTTAGAACTCCCTTTTCTCATCTCTTTATCATGTCTCTCAAAGGCTTGGCCTCTGTTTCCCTCTTGTCTCATAGGGAGAGCTGGCTTTTCTTGCCATTGCAGATTGCTTTCTGGGCACAAGTGATCCCCCTCCGACTTTTCTTGTCTCTCACATTGCCCCTTTTCTCATCTCCATGTTTTCTGTAATCCTGAGTCTCCTTATCTACTTATGGTGCTGCTGCATCCCCTGTGCCTCTAAACCCATCCGTGTCTCCAGGCCTCAAAGAACTCCCCTCCCCCCTTATCTACCCCTGCTCTCCCTCATCCCTGTATTTTCCCTTTCATTGATAAATGCCTTGAAAAGGCAGAGGATCATATATGATTGTTAGCAAATGAATACACTTTTGTTAAATACCCACTTTGTGCCAGCCACTGTACTAAGAGCGGGGCCCACCAAAGAAAGATTAAAAAAAAAAAAAAGGCAATCCTGCTCTCAAGGAATTTGAAGTCTGTGGAAGAGACAACCTGCAAACTGCTACAAAGTGGTGGAGACAGCTAAGTGGCAGCAGGACACGGAGTTCTAGGCCTGGAGTTTGGAAGAACTGAGTTCAAGATCAATCTTCAAGTATTTATTAGCCTGGACAAATCACCCTCCCTTTGCCTCAGTTTTCTTCTCTGTAAAATGGGGGTGATAATCTCCCCCCATGGAGGATCAAATGACATAATATTTGTAAAGGGTTTGGCATGTAGGAGGCTCTGTATAAATGCTAGCTATTATTATACTTATAAATGAGACATATACAGGATAAATTGGAAACAATTAGTTCAATAAACATTTAGTAAGCATTTCCTATATTCCAGGCATTGTGCTAAGTCCTGGGGATACAAAAAAAGGCAAAAGACAGTCCCTGCCTTCAAGGAGCTTACTGTCTAATGTGGGAAGCCACATGCAAACAGACATTCCCTGACAAACTATGTACAAGATAAATAGGAAATAACAGAAGGAAGGCACCAGAATTGAAGACTTCTTGTAGGAGGTAGGGTTTTTGTTTGGGATTTAGAGGAAGCCAGGGAGCTCAGTTGCTAGAGTGGAAAAGGGAGAACATTCCACACACAGAGAGAGCCCGGAGCCCAGGGATGAGGGTCTGGTTTGTCATTGGGTTGAAAAATATATATTGAAGAGTGAAATGTAAGACTGAAAAAATAGGATGGGGTGAGGTCGTGAAGAACTTTGAATGCCAAGTGGGGTTTTGGTTTTACTCCCACAATTATCAGGAAATCATTATAGAGTTGACCAAGGTATGTTGTGTCTGACTTCATTTGGGGTTTTCTTGGTAGAGGTGCCGGAGTGGTTTCCCATTTCCTTCTCTAGTCCGTTTTTATAGATGAGGAAACTGAGGCACACAGGTGAAGTGACTTGTCCAGGGTCACACAGAAAGTGAGTCTCCCTGACCTCAGGCCAGGTACTCTGTCTCTTCTGCCACCTCTAAAGACTGTCAGTAGAGAGGAGGAGCTGTGATGAGAGGAGATCCGGAAAGGCTTTCTGTTGGAGATGAGTTTTAGACTTAGTGGAAGCCAGGGAAACCCAGAAGCAGAGATGAAGAGGGAGAGCATTGTAGGAGTGGAGCAGCAGCCAGAAAAATGCCCAGAGTGGGGAGAGGCCGGGCTTACTGGATGGATGAGTCCATGAGGATTGTGGGGAGGGAGGGGGATGTGTAAGATGCCTGGAAGTCAGAGGGAAGCAGGCAGCCAGGAGTGGTGTGTCACACAGCATTTTATGTTTGATTCTGGAGGAGGCTCTTCACTTCCCTCCTTCTCTTCTCTTAACTCTGCAGGCTGGCGTCCAGTCTCCTCACTCAGCTAAAACAGCTCTGCAGAAAGTTACCAGAGATGTCTTACTTGCCAGATCCATCTTCACCCTTCTTGAGACCGCTGCACCCTTTGACAGGGTTAACTCTCCTCCATGCTGCTGTGTAGCTGTGTAGCAGACACTGTTGTCTGCAGGTTCTCCTATTTGCTGGACCGAGATTCTTCTTAATCTCCTTCGTCTTGGTCCAGGCTGTGCCTGATAATGTTGAATCTTCCTTAAGGCTCTGTCCTGGGTTTTCTTTTTTCCCTTCAAGTCTTTCTGTTGATTATCTTGCCAGCCCTCCTGGATTCAACTGTCAGCTCTCTTACAGATGATTCTAGATCTATTCATTCACCCCTAAATTCTCTCCTTTGCTCCAGGCTCATCTAACTGCCCACTGTACACCTCAAACTGGGTATCCATCTTAAATTCTTACACATGTCCAAAATGGAGCCCATTCTTTTTCCTATCAAGCTCTCTGCTCTTCCTAGCTTGCCCTTTTCTGTCCTCCCAGCCCCCAGGTTGACAATCTAGGAGTTATCACATTCACTCTTACCTCTCCATATTTACCCTTCAGGATTCACCTGTGCGACATGTCGCCTGCTGATGGGTCTGCTTATCCCAAGTCTCTCCCCAGTCCAAGCCGTACTCTAGGCAGCCACCAAAGTTCTCCTGAAGTTCTCCTCTTGTCTCCAACATCAAATACAAAATTCTCTGGCATTCTAAGCCCTTAATAACCCAATTCCTTCCTATTTTCCAGACTCCTTGTACTTACTCCCTGACACGTTCATTTAATCTAACAGCAGTGATCTTCAGCTTGTTCCATGAATAAAACGAGCCCAAATGGTTTTGGGCATTCATTTTCTCTGGTGTTGTGTCTCTCTCTCTTTCTCTCTCTCTCTCTCTCTCTCTCTCTCTCTAACTGCTTTCCCTCCTCATCTCCTCCTGGTTCCCATTAAGTCTCAACCAAAATTCCATTTTCTATAGGATGCCTTTCCCAAACCCTCTTAAAATAGTATCTTTGCTCTCAACTATTTCTGGTATATAGCTTATTTATACATATTTGTTTGCTTATTATCTCTTAAATGTGAGTGCCTTGAGGATAGGAACTACCTTTTGATTCTTTTTGTATTCCCCGTGCTTAGTGTGCCTGGCACAGAATAGATACTTAATATTTACTAGCTGATTCACATATGCACATATATACATATCTTGTTTTTTCAGGGTTTATTTGCTTGTCTGTAGACTCTGAGCTCCTTGCAATTCTTTATATTCTCAGCATTTAACATAGTTCCTGGATTTTAATAAGTACTTAATAAATGCTTGTTGATTGATGTTTATTTCATGTTGGGTGGACTCCCAAATATTTTATAGTTTTTGTGTATTTGTAATGTTTTATAGTTATTTTAAATGAGATTTGTGTCTTCCTTTTTAGTTTTTATAGTAATATACAGAAAAGTTGATGACTTGTATGGATTTATTTTATTTCTTGCTCGTTTACTTAAGTGTTTCAGTTAATTGTTTTAGTTTAATCTTTTAGATTACATTATTATAGTGTATCAGAACAGACTATCATATTATCTGCAAAAATGACGTTTGTTTTCTTAACATGTCATTATTTCTTTTTTCTCATTGTTTCAATGAGTACCTATAATGTTCTTTTGTTTCGGTTTTTCTTGGGGTCTCTGGGAGCAGCCCTTCGTTTCACCTTAGAGTAATCACCACATGAGTGCAGCCAGGTGTTAAAAGTCCAAATCCTTTATTATCTCTTTCTAATTCTTGTCTCCTTTTCTGTGGCCTGGTTAGCTTTTTTATAGTCCAGATCCTTTATTATTTCCTTCCTGGGGCTGCAGCTTTCTGAAGAGCATTTCAGTCTGGCCTTGGTCTTAGTGGGGGAAGAGTAGGAGTTCAGGCCAGCCATTAGGAAGATTAAAGATTGAATTGAATTTCTCCCCTTGGTTCTGAGAGCTTAAGCTCCTGCCACCAGTCCTTTGCTTTCTCTTTGAATGTCTCTCTTAAATCTTCCTGGCTGAGGCTTCTAGTTTATATGCTCCACAATGAGTACAAACCAATCATTATATCACTAGGAAACCATTATTTGTTGTAGGATTAAGTCAATGCTAAACTAGATTTAACCATTGTCTCCTCAATTCCACTTAGTACCTTGTTTCAAGTTCTGGCCTATAACATCTCCTTGTTGGATTAAATCAATCATACTGAATCACACTAAATTAGATAATAATTGTCTCTATCAATTCCACTGACTTAGTATCTTATAAGAATCCTTTGTTTTAAGTTCAGAGTTCTGGCCCGTAACAAGTACCCACAGCTGAAAGTCAGATATTAATGTGATAATGGACATTCTTGCTTTATCTTTGATCTTAGAGTTAAGAAGAACAGAATTCAAATGTGGCCTCAGTCACCAAAAGTGTGACCTGGGCAAATCTCTTGACTTCTCACACAGTTTCCCTATCTATAAAATGGAGATAAAAGTTGTTAGGCCTCTAATATTTATTTCCTATTATTATCTCATAAGGTGAGATAATATTTGCAGAGTGCTTTGTAAACTTTAAAATATGGTGGAAATGCTAATTATTATTATCGGGAAGACTATAATGCTAATGGTGGGCTTTACAAAATATACTATATATTAAGGAAAGGCTTACTTATTGCTATGCTCTTTAGTGTTTTTACAGAAACGGGTGTCTTGTCAAAAAACTTTTCTGTTACCTATTATGCTAATATAATACCATTTTATTATTTTTGCTATTAACATGGCTTATTATATAATTTTTCCAATATTGAAACAACCTGTATTTTTGTTAGTAACCTAACCTGGTAATAATGCATAATATTTTTGATATACTATTGTAGCCTCTTTGTTGATATTTTATTTAGTTATTTTTGCATTTATATTCATTAAGAATATTGTTTTATAGCATTTTTTGTTTTGGGATTTTTTTTAAAAAAATTTATTTTTTGCTTAAGTATCAAGACTACATTTGTACCCTAGAAGGAATTTGGTAGGATTCTTTGGTAGGATTCTTTATTTTCCTTTTTTTTTTTTTTTTTTTCCCAAACTATTAGTATTGGACTTAATTGTTCTTTTAATATTTGCTAGCATTTTTTTATAGAATTAATCCAGCTATTCTGGAATTGTATTTATTTCATTTTTTTTTTTCAATTTTGTTAACCTTTTCCTGTGATTTGAGGCTTTTTGATTTTTTTCATTTCCTATTTTCTTTTTCTTTTATGTGGAAGAGAAATCAGAGTAGGGATAATGATATGAGACAATATTGAGGGGTATAGGGATTGAAAATCTCAATTAGAACAAAGATTGGAGGCAGTAAAAATTGGATTCAACTAGCATTTATTATTCAGCAAGCCTATTGTATGCCAGGCATTATGCCCAGAACTTAAATATGACAGGTTTTGATCTTTTAGCTGGGAGAATGAGATATTTACCTAGATAAGTTACAGTTAAAGGACAAATTCATAGTGCTTTAGATTAGTTCAAGGGGTTTGAAGGGTTCATTTTTAGTCTTAGTGATGAAGAAAAGCAATTGAGTTGGACCATGGCTGTTCCTCCTTAACTTGACTGCTTTATTCATTCCATATCTAATTGCTTCTCCACTGCAATATAGAATAATTTATAAGTGAGGATAAAATGACATATTTATAAAGTGCTTTGTAAACTTTAAGGTGCTGTATCAATGTTATCAATATTATTATTACTATTATTATGATGAGATATTGATGATAAGTATGTAGAAATCACTAAAAAGAGAAAGATTGGAAAATAGTCAGACTAGGCCAAGTATTAACAGAAGAGGCCTGTACTAGAGGCAGCACAATTGTGAGTGAATGATTTATATAAGGTATCTGATGGTGGGAAGATACTAGAGTTGTGGAAGAAACCTTATTGATCTTACTGATATTAAAAAGGTTAAGATGAAGAGCATCTGTAACTACTGACATATGTGTTTACTGTTCTAGCTATGCAAAATCTTTTGAGTTAACCTTAAAAATATTTTTCCTTTTAAAAATTTACGAATTTAAATAGCAAGCATGAATATGTTCACATACAAATTATCAAAAAGAGGGTTATATATGACATTGTGTGTCTCTGTTAAATGCAGCTAATTAAAAGTGTGTAATTTAACAGTGTCAGTATTGTCCTGCCTGTTTGTACATATTTTGGTATATCTGGGACCTTTCTCTTTGATCTCCTCGGGGTATGTGCCCAGTAATGTTTTGGCTAGATTAAAGGATATAAACGGGTTGGTTATTTTTCTCACATAATTCTAAATTGTTTTCCATCATGTCTGTAATGAGTTTGTCAGTCCGCCAACAGAATGTTAATGTGCTTGTCTTCTCACAGCCTTGGCAACATGAATGGTGTATGTTGCCTTGGTATCCCCAGATTCTTTTTTTATCTTTTATAATTTCTCATTTTTCTTTTTATTCCCCAATTTAAAAACCATTTTTATTTAAAGTTTTGAGTTTCAAATTAAATTTTTCCTTCCTCCTCCCTCCCTCCCTCCCTCCCTCCCTTTCTCTCTCTCTCCCTTCTTCCTTTCCTCTCTGAAATTTTAAGCAAGCAGATATAGGTTATACATGTGCATATCCCAGGGGTTTTTGACCCTTGGCTCCTGAGTTTTCCTGTTTGGGGCATGAGGGTAATTGAGTGGTGTTTGAGTCTCCAAAGGCTTCACCTGCCTAGGGATGTCATGCTGCTTTTCCTAGGCTGGCAGTGGGTAAAAGGAATGTGTCAGTCATTTGTGCTTAACTTAGCAACATTCATTCAGCCACCAGCTACTTCCCGTCAGCAGGGTTTGGGAGAGTAGAGATAAAATAAAGCAAGACCTTGACCACCAGGAACTTACAGTCCTGTTGCTGCAATAATACTTGGACCCATGTAGACATCATGCAGATTTGACTCTGATAGTATAAATGTAACAGGAAGTGCTTATTTGTTACCCTTCTGTCTTTTTTAAACTCAGGGCTGTTTTGTGTTACTGTGTAGGCACTGATAATAAAGAATGGGAAGGGATACGCATTTTTGTAATGCCATATCCTGTTAGGGGCTTTACATATATCTCATTTGATGCTCACAGTACTGTGGAGTAGATGCTATTGTTATCATTTTAGGGTTGAGGCAAATATGGAGGTTGTCCAAAATCATATAGCTAACAAGAGTCCAAGGCTGCAGTTGAGCTCTGGTCTTCCTAACTGCAGGCCTAGTACTCCCTCCACTGGGCCATCTCACCATCACGTAGATGACTAAATTGTTCTCTGTTTAATATCCATGTTCTCCTTTCCCCTTAAGCATTTAAGCATTGATATCATTATTTAAAATAGAATAATTATTGTGTGAATGAGTTTCATTCATAACATTACTTCACATTGGCTTTATTTTTTGTTAGTATTATATTTCCATATCCTAAGTCCCCTTTTCTCACTAAAATCTATGCTTTTTACAAATTAATGACATTTTTGATTACAAAAGTGCATCATCTTTTTTTCATGGAAGGACTTCTATAAACTAGAATGTTAAAATATATTCTCAAAATACTGGCACAAGTGGTTTGTTGAAATCTTGATCAGTCAATCAGCAAGTATTAATTAAGAACCCTCTATTTGTCAGGAGCTGGAGATGCAGAGAGAATAAATGAAATAAACACTACAGGGGAGATGACAAACACATACATGATTTAGAAAATATTTAGATCTTACTGAAAGTACTTACTGTGCTAAGCAACATAGTTTTCAGTATTTTTTTTTTTTTTTTGCTTCTTTAATATGGGAAAATGAATTATTAATTTGTAGAAAATTTAATTCTTACAAAGAAGGGGAATAAATGGTAACATTGATTTGAGAACTACATGTAATCATATTGATGAGGTAACAGGGAACCAAATAATTGAGGTAAGTACCTAATGGTGAAGTATATACCTTAATAGGATTAATTGAGGTCTAGTGGCAAGATTGGGGTACAGGGAGACACATGGAGCCCTCCTGCAACCCCTTAGGATTCAGCGCAGTGATACAAAGTTAAATCAGGCCTAGTGGTGGCTAGAGTCCCCTGTAAATGAATTTACAGGCCCGAAAACCTAGATTGATTAAAAAGATGTTTATTGCAAGGTTTTCGAAGCAAGGTTAAAGTCTGGTGAGTAAAAGGCATTAGATAGAGAATGACACTGAAAGCAGCGGGATAGGAAGTCTCTGATGCAAAGCATGTTTGCTAGCATCTTTCAACTCTCTGTCCAAGGATGATTCTACCTTTGCTGTTTTTATCTGCTTAAAGGGGCATATGGGCAGAGCTCAGGTTGATTCCTGGAAGGCCAGATTTTTGGCGGCCTTTTCAGATAAGGAAGAAACTGTTTTGGGGAAACCTGAACAGATAAATCAAAGGTCAGTCCCAAAGGAAGTTGTAGATCAAACAAGGAATCAATATAACTCAGATTCTTCTTGTTTTAAAATACACATTTTTGTTCTGGTCATGGTTAAATATTTTATTCTAAATCTGTTATAATTGGGATTTACCATAAGGAATATATATTAACTATAGTTTCTTTGACTTTTTATTTAAAAAAACCCAGCAAAATCCAGCATTTTTTGTACTTAAAATAGTATGTGTGGGACGATTGGCTTTAAAAGGGCAATACTGGTTCAGATTTCTCTTGAATAAACAAAAGTAATAAAAATATTTACAAAGTAGGTCATCTATTGAAAACAATTTTTTTTAAAAAATATTTTTGTGGATGCTCTTTAAAAAATGAAATATAGGGTTTTGAAACCACTAATGTAATTGCATTGATTATATGCTTATTACTTTTGAAGTGATCTATTTAGTCTACATTCCTTTTTCTCTCATCATTTACATACATAATATGTACTATGTTAATGTACATTTAATGTAGTATGACTTGGGAATGCCTTAAGAGTTACTTGAGGGTGGTAGAGGTTGAGTGACTTAACCATAGTGACACAGCTTCTTTGTTGTTATTCTTCAGTTGTTTCTGACTCTTTGTGATCTCATTTGAAGTTTTTTTTTTTTTTTTTTTTTTGGCAGAAAAACTGGAGTGGTTTGCCATTTCTTTCTCCAGCTCATTTTACAGATGAGAAAACTAACACATACAGGGTTAAGTGACTTGCTTAGGATTACATAACTAGTAAATGTCTGAGGTCAGATTTGAACTCATGAAGATGAGTCTTTCTGATCCCAAACTTGGTGCTTTATTTATACACTGTGATACTTAGCTGCCCAGTCACATATTTTTGTTTAAGATATTTTGGGGTTTGGGACAAAGATTAAAAAAAAATTAAAACTAGAAAAAAATTTTAAAATGATTTTTCTCTTTTTAAAAAAAGGTGAGGCAATTTACTTTTTGTCCTGTGCAAATTGTCACTTCTGATTTTTTGACACATAGCTCTGGAAAAACAGACTTAAAAAAAGCCCATTGTATTTCTCATGGAAGTACTTGGCTATGCCTTTAAACCTAAATCACTCTAGCTCTTAGTGAATGGATGTCATGTCCCTCAACTGAAGCCTTTGTGGCTTATTGTTTAGGTTCTGATGACTTAGAATGAGTATAAATAGCAATTGTTTTCTGTTCTGGCTGAAACTTAGGGTTTTTCCCTTAAAGATTGATAGTTTTGTGGTAGTAAATTTGGTCTTCTGTTGTCTATATTTTTACTTGCACCTTAGTCATGGAATGGGCTTTCCCCAATCAAACTGAGACCTAGGAGAGACTTAATTTAGTAATTAATGGTTCACTGCATGCTGGACCATTGCCCAGTTCTCTTGACTTGCAGAGTCTTGAGGAAGAGGGTAATTTGATGACTTTACCCAGCTCTGCCTTATTAAATCCGGTTCATGTGCAAATCTTGATATCCTTGGTCCTCTTCTAGAAGGAACAACAGGAAAAAGTTGAGATTTGAATTGGGTTCTCTAAACTCCAGGTTTATCCTGTTTTCCACCGTACCGTATTGCATTTCAAACTCTTGACTCTTGTTTTCCTCCACTTTTAGAAAAATGAAGTTATCATTAAGACCAAGTTACAGATTTATGAACTACTCTCACATTGTAAGAGAAAAACACTCTTAGTAGCAGATGGCAGGTATAGCTGAAATTTCCCATCATTAATTATAACATAATTCTGAACCAAACTTACCTCTCAAATTTTTCATCTCTTCTTTCTGTCCTTATTTATAGTTTGTGATATGCTTCTGTGATATTGCTTTTGTTTCACTAGTCTGATTCTTACCAAAGGATCTCATTTTGCATAAATACTCCTGGTAGAATTTTATTAATACTGTTGTTCCACAGTTCCATTTTATTGTCCTGCCTCACTTTCCCTAAATTGTCCTGCCTGTTTCCCTAAATTGTTCTGCCTCAGTTTCCCTGGTTGCAACCTTTTTTTTCTGCTCATTAGAACTGAGATAATTAGGGTTGTGGAAGATATGGCATCGCAGAAGATAAGACTCCAGATGTTCTGTCTCAGACACCTAATTGGCATTGTTATGTTCTAAGTCCAGACTTCTGGTTCTAGTTGGATATCTCCCTCCCTCCCTTATTATCCTCCCCTCTTCCTGCCTCCCTCCCTTGATTGCATCTCAAATGCAATGTAAAATAATTTATAAGTGGGGATAAAATGATATATTTGTAAAAGCGGCTTTGTAAACTTTAAGGTACTATATAAATATGATGATGATGATGATGATGATGATGATGAGATACTGATAATGAATTACTGATGACACTGTCATGTCAGAAGAAATTTTTTTAATATATTGACAGACTTTAAAATTGACATACATTGCATTGGATTTCTGACCATTAATAATAGTTAAGTTATTATTATTATTAAGCTCTATTAGCTTAAGTGATATCAAGTTGAAATGTAGGTCTACAAACATAAGTAACAAACATACAATATATATATGATTACTTTTGGGAGGATAAATATGCATAAAGACCTAAATGTAGTTTTTTCAAGTCATTATAAAAGTAAGACCCCCCAAATCCTATTAAAAGAAAAAGTCTATGTGTAATTGTGTCAATATGGGACATACATTGTCTAACTAATTTGACTTGTGCTAAAATCTTATTAACTGTGTGATCCTTGTCCCTGGGCAAATAAATTACTTAGCCTTTCTGAGCCTTAGTTTTGATGAGGAGAAATTGAGGCTCTAAGCAGAGATGGATCAGCTCCTTTTCTGGTTGTCTGATTACCTCTCTCTCTATCCCCAAAGTACCAAAGGCTGGGTCCGTGTTAGCGAATGAATTTGCTACTCAATGCAGTGTTAAAACAAAGTCTTTATTGATAGTAAATGGATAGACAGGCATTTGGTCTCCAGAAAGGCCAAACTGCCTGGCAAGGGAACGCCAGTTGGTGGGCACAAGGCAAGGATACTGAGTGCGAAGAAGACAATTTTAGAAATTAATTTTATACATAACCAGGGTCATAAAACAAAGGTTGTATAGAGATGTTATCTAAGAGTTCCTGAGATATTTGTAAATAAGACAAGAATTTCTAAAATTCTATTATTTGTCTCAAGTTATCTCCTTTAACCTCTCCTCAGACAGGGATTTCCTGTTACTTATTTGTATCTTGGGCTATCTCTTTTTGACCTTATCAGTTTCACTTAGAAAATTTGGGAGTTGGAGTAATGTGATCTTTAAGATTTTCTCTGACTCTAAATGTATGATGCTATTTTAAAGCATATTTGATTAAAAAGAAGAAATTGCCATTTTTCATAGTGATATTTATAAAGATAAAAAATTCATTGAGATTTTCCTTTTGAAGGTTGCACGATTTATTGGATTTTTTTTAAAAAACATTCTAAATCAACAGAAGACTCACATTTATACTCTGATTCACAAACATAAAGAAACTGGATTTACAGAGATATTAAAACTGCAGTTAGTACATTTGCAAAATTATTTATGACTATAAATAATTGTCCTATAAATGAAATAAAATATATTAATAACTTGATCAATCTTCAGAAATAATTCTTATTTTGTTTTAAAGATCCAGATATTTCTAATTTGAAGCAATTAGGAAATCATTTTCTGTGGGCATGCTTGATACGTTTAATTTGACCCTCTGAACTACAATGATTCATTGATTTGTAGTTGTATATTGAAACAAGCATTTGAATTTGAAAATCTTATGAGCTGGCTTTTGGTGAGCAAAGAGTTCTCTGGCATATATGATTTGTTGTAAATCTCAGACTGCCTCTAGCTTCAATTCCCAGCCCTGATAATTGTTGCTTGTTTGACCTTGGGCAAGTAACCTCCCTGATATTCAGTTTCCTTATCTATAGAATGAGAAATTAGGACTGGATGGCCCATAAGGTTCCTTATAATTTTACATCTATGATCTTTACATTTTATTAGTATGAAATGTGGTGATCTGCTATAGCTTTATGAACACCAAAATTAGTGGCTGAAAAATAATTACAAGTAGCATTATCATCAGTGAGACCACATTTTGAGAAACTATACCAAAACCAAGCCTACCTATAAACATTTTTCTGTTTTCAAATAACTGCTATCTTCATTTCATTTCCCCTCCCCAACATCCCTCCTAACAAAGAAAAAGCACAGTTCAGTAAAAAACAAACCTCAAACATATCAACCAAGTCCTATTGCACATATACATATACATATACATATACATATACATATACATATACATATACATATACATATACATATAGATAGTTCTTCTCCCTCTGCCCCTCTGTCACATAGTACGTTAATTCCCCATTTCTTCAAAGGTAGGAACATCTTTATATTTTTTCTTGGGGAATATGTTTAATCTTAAATAGTGTTGTTTCTTTTGTTTGTTCTTTCCATTTATATCATTATAGCTTTTATGTGTATTTTCCTATCTGTTTACTTCACTTTCATCAGTTCTTAACAATTTTCTTAATAATTATTTCATATTATCTGTATTATTTTTACTAATCATTTCTAATGCCACAATAATATTCTTGTTACATTCAGATTTTCCAATCCATGGACATTAACTTTGTTCTTATTTCTTTGCTATGATAAAAATTGCAGCTTGTAAATATTTTGGTATAATGGGGTCTTTTCATTTTCTTGGGACATATGCCAAGCAGTGGAATCTTTAGGTCAATGATGGGGGGGGGATATGGCTATGGTAGTAAGTTTCTTTTTTTTTATGGTTAATATGTTTTTTTATTTTATTTTATTTTATAATTATAACTTTTTTTTGACAGTACATATGCATGGGTAATTTTTACAACATTATCCCTTGCACTTACTTCTGTTCAGATTTTTTCCCTTCCTCCCTCAAACCCCTCCCCCAGATGGCAGGCAGTCTTATACATGTTAAATATATTATAATATATTCTAGATACAAGATATGTGTGTAGAACCGAATTTCTTGTTGCACAGGAAGAATTGGATTCAGAAGGTAAAAATAACAGTTTACATTCATTTCCCAGTGTTCCTTTTCTGGATGTAGCTGATTCTGTCCATCATTGATCAATTGGAATTGGATTAGTTCTTGAAGCTATGTTGAAGATATCCACTTGCATCAGCATACATCCTCATACAGTATCATTGTTGAAGTGTATAATGATCTTCTGGTTCTGGTCGTTTCACTTAGCATCAGTTGATGTAAGTCTCTCCAAGCCTCTCTGTATTCCTCCTGTTGGTCATTTCTTATAGAACAATAATATTCCATAACATTCATATACCATAGTTTACCCAACCATTCTCCAATTGATGGACATCCATTCATCTTCCAGCTTCTAGCCACTATGAAAAGGGCTGCCACAAACATTTTGGCACATACAGGACCCTTTCCCTTCTCTAGTAGTTCCTTGGGGTATAAGCCCAGTAGTAGTATGGCTGGGTCAAAGGGTATGCACATTTTGATAACTTTTTGGGCATAATTCCAGATTGCTCTCCAGAATGGTGGGATTCTTTCACAACTCCACCAACAATGCATCAGTGTCCCAGTTTTCCCACAGCCCCTCCAACATTCATCGTTATTTGCTTCTGTCATCTTAGCCAATCTGACAGGTGTGTAATGATATCTCAGAGTTGTCTTAATTTGCATTTCTCTGATCAATAGTGATTTGAGTATGTGGTGTTAAATGTGGGTCCATGCCTAGTTTCTGCCATAGTAATTTCCAGTTTTCCCAGCAGTTTTTGTCAAATAGTGAATTCTTATCCCAAAATTTGGGATCTTTGGGTTTGTCAAAGATTAGATTGCTATTTTTATTCACTATCTTGCCCTGTGAACCTAACCTATGCCACTGATCAACTAGTCTCTTTCTTAGCCAATACCAAATGGTTTTGGTGACTGTTGCTTTATAATATAGCTTTAAATCAGGTACACTTAGACCACCTTCCTCTGACTTTTTTTTTCATTAGTTCCCTTGAAATTCTCGACCTTTTATTCTTCCATATGAATTTTGTTGTTATTTTTTCTAGGTCATTAAAATAGTTTCTTGGGAGTCTGATTGGTATAGCACTAAATAAATAGATTAGTTTAGGGAGTATTGTCATCTTAATTATATTTGTTCGGCCTATCCAAGAGCACTGAATGTCTTTCCAATTATTTAAATCTGACTTTATTTTTGTGGCAAGTGTTTTGTAATTTTGCTCATATATTTCCTGACTCTCCTTTGGTAGATATATTCCCAAATATTTTATACTATTGACCGTTATTTTGAATGGAATTTCTCTTTGTATCTCTTGCTGCTGGATTGTGTTGGTAATGTATAAAAATGCTGAGGATTTATGTGGATTTATTTTGTATCCTGCAACTTTGCTAACATTCTGAATTATTTCTAATAGCTTTTTAGCAGAGTCTTTGGGGTTCTCTAAGTATACATACATCATGTCATCTGTGAAAAGTGTTATTTCGATTTCCTCATTTCCTACTCTAATTCCTTGAATCTCTTTCTCGGCTCTTATTGCCGAGGCTAGAGTTTCTAGTACTATATTGAATAGTAATGGTGATAGTGGGCAACCTTGTTTCACTCCTGATCTTACAGGGAAAGGTTCTAGTTTATCGCCATTACATATGATGTTTACTGAAGGTTTTAAATATATGCTCCTTATTATTTTAAGGAATAGCCCATTTATTCCTGTACTCTCAAGCGTTTTTAGTAGGAATGGATGTTGGATTTTATCAAATGCTTTTTCTGCATCTATTGAGATGCTCATATGGTTTTTATTAATTTGATTATTAATATGGTCAATTTTACTAACAGTTTTCCTAATATTAAACCAGCCCTGCATTCCTGGTATAAATCCCACTTGGTCATAATGTATTATCCTGGGGGTGATTTTCTGAAGTCTATTTGCTAATATCTTATTTAAGATTTTAGTATCAATATTCATTAAGGAAATTGGTCTATAGTTTTCTTTCTCAGTTTTTGATCTACCTGGTTTAGGTATCAGTACCATGTCTGTGTCATAGAAGGAATTTGGTAGGACTCCTTCAATCCCTATTTTTTCAAATAGTTTACATAGCATTGGAGTTAGTTGTTCTCTAAATGTTTGGTAGAATTCACCTGTAAATCCATCTGGTCCTGGGGACTTTTTCTTAGGAAGTTGGTTAATAGCTTGGTCTATTTCTTTTTCTGAGATGGGACTATTTAGACTACTTACTTCTTCCTCTGTTAATCTGGGCAAGCTATATTTTTGAAGGTATTCTTCCATTTCATTTAAGTTATCGAATTTATCAGCATAAAGTTGAGCAAAGTAGCTCCTAACTATCGTTCTAATTTCCTCTTCATTAGTGGTGAGTTCACCCTTTTCATTTTCAAGACTAACAATTTGCTTTTTCTCTTTCCTTTTTTTAATCAGGTTTACTAAGGGTTTGTCTATTTTGTTGTTTTTTTCATAGAACCAACTCTTAGTTTTATTAATTAATTCAATAGTTTTTTTACTTTCCATTTTATTAATCTCACCTTTTATTTTTTGAATTTCAAGTTTTGTGTTTGTCTGTGGGTTTTTAATTTGTTCCTTTTCTAGCAATTTGAGTTGTAAGCCCAATTCGTTGGCCCTCTCTTTCTCTATTTTATGCAAGTAGGCCTGTAGAGATATAAAACTTCCCCTTATTACTGCTTTGGCTGTATCCCACACATTTTGGTATGATGTCTCATTATTGTCATTTTCTTGGGTGAAGTTCTTAATTATGTCTATGATTTGCTGTTTTACCCAATCATTCTTTAGTATAAGATTATTTAGTTTCCAATTATTTTTTGGTCTATTTTCCCCTGGCTTTTTATTAAATGTAATTTTGATTGCATTATGGTCTGAAAAGGATGCATTTACTATTTCTGCCTTACTGCATTTGATTTTGAGGTTTTTATGCCCTAGTATATGATCAATTTTTGTATAGGTTCCATGAACTTCTGAGAAGAAAGTATATTCCTTTCTGTCTCCATTTAGCTTTTGCCAAAGATCTATCATATCAAACTTTTCTAGTATTCTATTTACCTCTTTGACTTTTTTCTTATTTATTTTGTGGTTTGATTTATCTAATTCTGAGAGTGCAAGGTTGAGATCTCCCACTATTATAGTTTTGCTATCTATTTCCTCTTGCAGCTCTCTTAATTTCTCTTTTAAGAATTTAGATGCTGCACCACTTGGTGCATATGTTTAATATTGATACTGCTTCATTATTGATGCTGCCCTTTAGCATTATATCCCTTCCTTATCTCTTTTAATTAGATCAATTTTTGTTTTTGCTTGATCTGAGATGAGGATGGCTACTCCTGCTTTTTTGGTTTTGCCTGAAGCATAATAGATTCTGCTCCACCCTTTTACTTTTAGTTTGAATGTCTCACCCTGTTTCAGGTATGTTTCCTGTAAACAACATATAGTAGGATTCTGACTTTTAATCCAGTCTGCTAACTGCTTCCTCTTTAGGAGGCAGTTTGCCCCATTCACATTTATGGTTAGAAGGACTAATTCTATATTGCTTGCCATCCTATTAATCCCTGCTTATGCTTTTCCCCTTTCCTTCCCTCTTACCCCCCTACCCAGTATTAAACTGGTGAACACCACTTGCTTTTCACAGCCCTCCCTTTTTAGGATCCCTCCCCCACCTTAAAGTTCCTCCCCTTATTTTACCCCTTTTCCTCACAATTTCTGTATTCCCTTCCCCTTAGCTTACTCCTTCCCTCTCACTTTTCAATGAAATGGAAGAAGTTTCACCATAAATCGAATATGTCTATTGATACACACTATGTTCATCTCCCTCCTTTCTTTCTCTCAGATATGATAGGTTACCTTTGCCTCTTCATGAGATGTAGTACCACCACTTTACACTTTTTTTATGATATAATTTCCTTTCCACCTCTAATTTCTAAGACAAATTGTACATATGATCTTTACATATTTTTTTGGCAGAAGTATAGTTCTCAAGATTTCTTTTTACCTTTTTAGAAATCTCTTGAGTTCTGTATTTGAAGATCAAACCTTTTATGTAGGTCTGGTTTTTTCATCACAAATAGATGGAATTCATTTATTTCGTTAAATGTCCATCTTCTTCCCTGGAAAACAATGCTTATTCTTGCTGGGTAAGTTATTCTTGGCTGCATACCAAGTTCCTTAGCCTTTCGGAATATCATGTTCCAGGCCCTGCGTTCTTTTAATGTGGACGCTGCTAGATCCTGGGTTATCCTTATTGTGGATCCTCCATATCTGAATTGCTTTTTTCTAGCAGTTCCAATATCTTTCCTTTGTCTGATGGTTCTTGAACTTGGCCACTATATTTCTTGGCGTTTTGATTTTAGGGTCCCTTTCAGTAGGTGATTGATGAATTTTTTCAATGTCTATTTTACCCTCTGCTTCCAGAATGTCTGGGCAGTTCTCTTTGATAATTTCCTCGAAAATGGTGTCCAATCTCTTTTTTTCCTCACATTTTTCAGGGAGTCCGATTATTTCAAATTGTCTCTCCTGGATCTGTTTTCCAGGTCCCTTGTCTTTCTAATAAGGTACTTAACATTCTTTTCAATTGTTTCCTTTCTCTGGTTTTGCTTGACTACCTCTTGGTTTCTCCTTGAGTCATTCATTTCTACTTGTTCGAGTCTAATTTTTAATGATGTATTTTCTTCACTCACTTTTTTTATATCTTTTTGTAATTGTCCAATTGTGTTTTTAAGTGAGTTTTTTTCTTCTATGGAATTTTTTTCCATTTTATTTTTTAGACAGCTTATTTCTATCCAGCTCATTAATCCTGTTTTCCTTGGAATTGATTATCTTTTCCAATTCACTAATCCTGTTTTCCTTGGAGTTGTTTGCCTTTTCTAATTCACTAATTTTATTTCTCAATGATTTGATCTCTTTATCCACTCTGGATAACTTCTCCAGGCTCACTTTCCAAGCTTCCATTTCCTTTTCCAATTTCTCTTCTAGCTCTCTTGTGAGAGCCTTTTTGATTTCCTCTATGAGATTCTTTTGTATTGAGGAGCAGCTCATATCCCCCTTTGGGTATTCCTCTGGAGAGAGTCTGTTTTTAGTCTCCTCAGTATTTGAAGTCTGCTCTCTCTCCATACAGAAGCTGTCAGTGGTTAGAGCCCTTTTGAATTTTTTGTTCATTTTGTCAAGAGCAGAATCGAAGAAAATAAATTGACAAGAGAAACAATAGGTCTGTTTTGGGGGGGATGGGGCTGGATGGTGTTAATGGGCTTCCTCTACAGACTGGGGGTAGGGCAGCAGAGAGTCACTAACAGGAAAGTGATGGCTGCACTGCGTCTGCACTCTGAGGCTCTGAGAACAAGCTGAGTCAGTCCAGGTGGGGGTTGCGGGTGGCTGGGTTCCTAGAGACGCTGGCTTTCTGGGGTTTTAATCTTCACCTCTGGTGTTTACATCCTCTCTGCTGTTCCTGGCTTGCTGCCAAGACGGAACACCCACACTGGGGTAAAAGCCTTTTCACTGAATCGGCAGAGAACCCTACCTCTCCCCGCTCCGGTCTGAGCTGTGTGAGCTTCTTGTCTTGCTCTGGCTTGCCTGCCCTCAGTCTGTGCCCAGTCTGATTGACCCTCCCCTGAGCAAACACAGACCTTCTCTGGCGAATTTCAAGGATGTCTTCTCTTGGTGATTATTTGTGAGTTTCTTTTCTGGTCAAGCATTAACTCTGAGGCTTGTCATGAAGTAAGTCTTGAGAGAAAGCGTGGAGCTCAAGCAGCTGTCTGCCTCCACGCCGCCATCTTGGCTCGGTAGTAAGTTTCTTAGGATAATTTCAAATTTTTTTCAGATTCTTTGCTGTAGTAGCAGTGTGTTATTTTTGTACAGATCTTAAACATTGAATGTTTCCATTTTTTGTCATCTTTGCTATTTGGCTGGGTTTAAGGTGAAATCTTAAGTTGTTTTGATTTTCATTAATGACTTGGAACAATCTTTCACGTGATATAGCTTATAGTTTGTAATTCTTTTGAAAATGTTATCCTTTAATTTTCATTTATTTTAACTCTGTACTAGAATTATTGAATATTTGAATTAAATTTAATTCAGAGGCTCTTATTAATCCTTTCTGGACTTCTTTTCCTTTAAACACATTTTGGTACATAGACTGCAATTATTTCCTTTATTTTGGCTAATTCTTATGAGTAGTGTAATATTAGATCACCAAATACCTTATGAATGATTTTTTTGGAGGAATTACATGTGTGTGTATATATCTATATATATCTATATTTCTATCTCTGTCTCTATCTATCTATCTATCTATCTATGTGTGTGTGTATAACAATATAGAGAGTTAATATAATATAAGCTGGTTAAATATGTTTGTGAGGAAACTAAGATACTAGCAAGTTTAAGGGAATTGGGATTCTTTTATCTTTTGAAAAAGAACCTGTGAATCACTCTTACTTCTGTTTAGCCCTTAGTTTTATCTTTCTTTGGTTTTTGTTTATGGTGAAAAAGTTAAAAAGTGATAAAATTCATTTCCTCCAATGGTATGTCCACTTTAGTTCATTGGACCAATATCTCCCATTTAGAGTTCCAATGACAGTTATCAACTGTCTAGAAACTTCATGATTTTTAGCACTCTGCCATCATGGCCACCACTTTGCCTGTACCTCCCCACCCCCCAATGAAAGAGGGCTGCATAAGCATCAATCACTTCATATTTTTATTTGTCTTTCTTTTGTGGACTGCCAATGAATTTAAGGGGGCCAACCTCATAGTGATATGCCTTTCTGTATTTAGATAGGTCAGTACTTGAAAAACTGATTCAGTCTTTTGCTGACAACACAGTTTAAGACTTTTCTAGGCATGGCAATCTCTGCTTGAGCCTGTCTTTTTTGGCACCCCTTTGAGAACCTCACTACTAAGAGGCACTGAAATTGGCTTTTGTGGAGTGCATTGAAATAGCTTACCTCATTAATTGTTAGCCTAGGAGTAGGCATTCAAGAATAATTATTGATAGAATTGGAAGAATATTGTCTTTGCATTAAAGAAAAATGTGAATTATAGTGTGAGTTTTTTGGAATTGTAGTTACTCATATCTCTAATAGAGAACAAAATGTTAATATATAGTTTTCCCAGATGTAATTGAGATCACATTTTAATCAATATAATATTTGTTAAATGTATATATTTAACTTTATTACCTATGAATGAAAGTTTCTGAATATTTGAAAACTATAGGCTATTAACATTTTGTTATAATTATCTGAGACCACTTTTCTGATTTTTCATTTTAGGAGCTATTTCAGTGGCATGGCAGAATCCTTTAGCAAGCTGGTTTAGTGCTATGCTGCACTGCTTTGGAGGGGGAATTTTGTCATCTTTTCTACTTGGAGAGGCTCCAACAAAATTCCTTGAAAATAACACTAATGTCTTATTGGCTTCTTCAATCTGGTAAGTAGCAGCTATAGTACAATATGACATTCTTAAAAATGTTTTCAGAACTTCTCTTGTATTGAAAGCATTTCAAATTTGGAAAATCCCTAAAGCATTATAAAAATGACAATTAAGAATTTCACTAGTTACTTCATGGAGTGATTTTTGTCAATCTGATATGTTCATTTAATTTTCCTGTGGAAACACTTTACAAATTTATTCAAATAGATAATCATTATGTTAAAACACATTAAGATGCATCAGAATTAATTCATATTTTATTGATCATTCTCATTGATTCTGTAATTGAATGTTTAAATAATCACATTAGTTGTCTCAATACTTAAAGCAAAGATACTCCATATAATATTGCCCAGACCAATAATACATCTATTAAATCAAAATCTGATATACAGTCATAAAATTACAGTAATATTGTTTGGCTGGCTGGCTGTTTATGTGTGAGATTGTTTTACTTCTACCACATTCAAACCCAATGGTGACAGGTTGTGCGTGCTTATATTTATTAGTAAATCTTAACAGGAACAGCCAAGAAGAAATATTTTTTCAGCTATGTTCAGACAGTATGAATTCCCAACCCTGAGTGAGACTTAATTATCTGCTTAAGTAGAACTACTTAGCTTTTAGTTATAGTATATTTTTGGGTTTTGGATCTCACTGATACTGATATATATATCTTTCAGTTTTGTAGGTAATAACTAACCCATTTACTCTACCTCATTGTCTGCTACTTTTGTTTGTCTTTCTTAACCCTTTCTCCACCCCCAGCTATGGAAGTAACATCTGATAGGAAGAAGGATTTGTGGCCTTTTAACATTTTTTGGTTATGAAAAGAACACTTAAGATATTTATCCATTATCACAGACTCTCACTACATGATCAAAACACCTTTTCTAATCATATTTTTGTATAATTTTACATAATTTCCTGCATAAAATCATGCACCATGCTCATATTTACCATGCATCCCACTCCATTGCCCTTTTAGTTAATGTCCATTTTGATTTCTTGGACTTGAAGTGTTCACCATGATTCACAGCCACAGAACATTGCCAACAGAATATTTGTGTTAATATGGTGGAATTTTGTGTGAAGTAGCACGTTGGTATCATAGAAGGGATTGCAGAGTCTCCCGTATTTATCCTACCCCATTGTCTTCCTTCTGCTTAAGTCTTCTTATAAAAATCTTTTATAAAATTTTTTAAAATGTCATTTTCTTCTTAAAAATATTTTTAATTTGCAAAATGTGTGCAAAGATAGTTTTCAACACTTATCTTTGCAAAACCTTATGTTCCAAATTTTTCTCCCTCCCTTGCCCCCTCCTTTAGACTGCAAATAATAACAATATATGTTAAACATGTGCAATTCTTGTATAAATATTTCTACATTTATCATGCTGCACAAGAAAAATCAGATGAAAAAGATAAGAGAAAGGAAAAAGCAAACAACAAAAAATGTGAAAATACTATGTTGTGATCCACATTCACTCTGTACATCGGCCCATTGATAGACCTGAATCATTTCATTGTTGAAAAGAGCCACGTACATCAGAATTGATCATTGCATAATCTTGTGTGTACAATGTCACTTAGCATGACTTCATGTAAATTTCTCCAGGCCTCTCAGAAATCATCCTGCTGATGGTTTCTCATAGAACAATAATATTCTGTAACATTCATATACCATAACTTATTCAGCCATTTCCCAACTGATGGGAATCCATTCAATTTCCAGTTCCTTGCCACTATGAAAAGGGCTGCTGCAAACATTTTGGCACATGTGGCCCTTTCCTTCCTTTATGATCTCTTTGGGAATCAGGCTCAGTAGTGACATTGCTGTATCAAGGGGTATACACAGTTTGATAGTCCTTTAAGCATAGTTCCATATTGCTCTCCAGAATGGTTGGTTCAGTTTACAACTCCACCATATCAGTGTCCCAGTTTTCCCACATCTCTTCCTCATTTTTTCCTGTCTTCTTAGCCACGCTGAGAGTGTGTAATGATACCTCAGAGTTACCTTAATTTGCATTTCTCTGATCAATAGTGATTTAGAGTATTTTTTCATATGACAAGAAATGATTTTAATTTCTTCATCTGAAAATTGTTCATATCCTTTGATCATTTATCAGAAAATGGCTTGTGAAATTCTTACATATTTGAGTCAATGCTCTACGTATTTTAGAAATGAGGCCTTTATCATAACCAGTTTTCTGTTTCCCTTCTAATCTTGGCTGCATTTGTTTTGTTTGTTCAAAATCTTTTAAATTTAATATAAACAAAATTATCCATTTTGCATTTCATAATGTACTATATAGTTTGTCTTTGGCCATAAATTCTTTCCTTCTCTGTGAGGTAGATTATCCTTTGCTCTCCTAATTTGCTTATATTAATTCCTCTTTTTTCCCTTAATATCACTCTTTATATATAAATCATGGAACCATTTTGATCTTATCTTGGTATAGGTATTAGGTATTGGTCAGTGCCTAGTTTCTGCCATACTTTTTTCTAATTTTCCCAGCACTTTTTGTCAAATAGTGGGTTCTTATCCCAGAAGCTGGGTTTATCAAACACTGAATTACTATAGTTGGTGACTATTGTGTCTGGTAAACCTAACCTATTCCACTGGTCAACTACTCTATTTCTTAGCCAGTACTAAATGGTTTTAATGAATGTCTTTATTTTTATGTAACATTCATTCCCAGAGATGTCCTCTCTTTCCACTTTGCTAACTATGAGCTATTCCTTCTAACAAAAATTTAAAAAGAAAAAAAAGCAGTTCAACAAAATTAACCAACTCATCAACTGTCCCCGGCAGCATGTGTTAAATCTTATATGCAGAGTCTCCCAACTTTGATGCTGAGGGAGGGAAAGAGCAGTATATTTTCTCAGTTCTTCCATAGGGCCAAACTTGAATAGCATATAATATTGTTTCTTTTTTGGTTCTTTCTGTTGTATTTATTGTGCATTTTTTTCCGATTCTTGCTTTTTGTACTCTGTATGAGTTTCAGTCCTTTCAAATATTTCTCTAAATTCTTCATATTTGTAATTTTAAAAATAATTACATTTTTATTAGGAATCTAATGATCAGCAAATTTGAACAATTCTGTATATAAAGAACAAAAAAGAGGATTGTATATGGAATCTTAAACGTTGGTTACGTCGTTTTTTTTTTTTAAAGTATATATTAAATTTAGCATGATAGTAAGAAAATTGCCATGTTTGATTGTGTTCTCTTTCTGAACTTTTTTTTTGCATTTAAAAAAAAATGTTTTATTGACTCTATTTTCTTCCTTTTTGATCTTTATCACTACCCAATAGAAACTCCCTTCCCAAAATGCTTCCCTTTTCATACAACAAATAGTATAGTTAAATAAAACAGTTCGACACATTGGCTATGTCTAAAACGTATCTCATTTTAGTTAATTACCACTCTACCAAAGGGAGTGGAGTGCTTGATTATTCATTATTAGTCTTCTGAAGTCATGATTGCATTGATGAGTACTGTAGTCTTTCAAAATTGTTTTTCTTCACATTTTTGGAGTTATTTTGTAAATTGCTTTGATTCTCTTACTTTCCTTCTGCATTAATTCACATATTTTCCAAGTTTCTCTGAATTTATCTGACTTGTAATTTCTTATGGCATAATAATTATTGATCATATTGATTTGTTTAGCTATTTAGTCTTCAGTTGATGAGTATAAATCCATCTGCATTGTATGAATATATTTATCTTCCTTTAGCCTTTCTAATATTCATCATTTTCATGTTTTGGCTTTATCATTATCATTTAGCATTAAGTGAGGTGAAACTTGTTTATTTGTCTTTTACTTACAATTAGTGATTTGGAACATTTTTCCATAGAAATGATTGTTAATATATTTTGATTCTTTTGAGAATTTCATTTCCTTTGACCCCTTATCCATTGAGGAATGACTTTTTGGTCTTATATTTAATATTCATTCTCTTGTTTTGATATGAGAGCTCAAATGTTTTGATATGAGAATTTTCCTGGAGGTGTTTAATGCAAAGTTGTTGTTTTTTTTTTGTTTGTTTTCAATTTGACTTTTAATCCTTGCTGGGCTGATTTTGTTCTTGCAAAGGCTTCAATTTTATGTAATGAAAGCTATTAAAAAAATCTTGTGTGACTTTTCATATCCCTTATTTAGGTAAGAATTCTGCCTCTATTCATAACTGTGAAAAGTACCTGGTCTCATTCTCTTTGATTTTTAAAATATTTTAATCTTTTATATTTATAGCATTTTCATTCAAGTCATTTATTTGATTTTTATTATGTTATATGATATAAGATGTTGATTTAAAGCTAAATTTCTGCCAACTTAATTGCCAATTTAAGTTGCTTACCAACTTTCTGAATAGTTCTCGTCAAATAGAGAATTCTTCTCCTCATAGTTTATATTTTGAGGTTTATTGAAAACTGAGGGGAAAAAAAGAAAACTGAATTAATGATCATAGGCTCATAGATCTTTACTGAAATAGGACCTCAAAAACCATATAGTCTAACTTATTCATTCTACAGATGAGGAAACTATTGTCCAAAGAGAGTGTGCCTTGCTCAAAGTGAAATGGGTAAATAAAAGACTGAGAAGGAATTGAATTCTTATCTTTTGACTTCAGAAACAGTATTCTTTCTACTGTTCTACTGGTACCAATGAGATAATCAATAAACATTTCAGTGCATATTATGTGTGTACTATATACCAGGCAGTATTATAAATCACAAAAAGAAGCAAAAGACAGTTCCCGCCCTTGTGGAGCTTACAAATGTAATGGAGAGATAGCAACATGCAAACAAGTATGTACAAAGTAAGCTACATACAGAATAAATAGAATGTCTTTTTCTCTAGTTAAGAAGAAATGGAAAAGGCATTCTGTAAAAGAAAGGATTTAAAAGAAGTTAGGGAGGCCAAGAGAAGAAGTTGAACAGGACAGTATTTTCGGTCTTGGGGGATAGCCAATGAAAATGCTCAGAGTCAAGAGGTATAGTCTTGTTTATAAAATAGCCAGGAGGTAAGTGTCATTGCAGCAGAGTATATGTTTGGGTTGAGCATGGTTTTTTTCCCCTTCTGATTCTTGCTTTTACTTACTCTGTTCCACTAATCTCTTTTTCTGTTGTTTTAAACTAGTGCCTAATAATTTTAATGATTACTGCTTTAAAATATAATTTGAGGTCTAGAAGTGCTATTGAACCTTCATTCCTATGTTAAAAATGATTTCCTTTAATACTTTAGACCTTATTTTCCCTCCAAATGAATCTTATTTTTATCATTATTTTGCCTCCACAAAGTAGCTCCTTGGTAGTTGTTTGGTTTAACATTAAATTTCTACATTAATTTAGATAGCAACGTGATTTTTATTTTATTGTCACAGACTCAATCAGGAATGGTGACATTTCATTTCAGTCATTCTTTAACTAAATAATAATTGTATACCTTGGTGGATAGAATGCCAGAACAATGTCTTTTTCCAAATTTATTTATTTTTTGTCAGATCTGATGATGTCAGTCCCTATCCTCCTTGATCTAGCTACAGCATTTTATGTTGTAGTATCCTCTCTTTTACTGGATATTGAGTTTTCACAATCCATGTCTCTTACTTTTGTGCCTCTTTTCCCTCTTGCACTTGCTCTCCTTCTCCAACCTGTCTGATCTTTCAGTATTCTTTGATAAAGCATCATTCATCTCTGACCTCCAATAGTATACCCCCAAGTCTCTGACCTTAGTCCTCTTTTTTTTTTTTTTTTTTTTTTTTTTTAATTTACTCTTTGGCATGGTTACCTCACTTTTCATCTCTATGCAGATGACTTCCAAAGCTGGATAGCCATGCTTCGTCAGACCAACATCTATTGCCTATTGGATAGGTAAAGTCCATAGAAATCTCAAATTAAGTGTGTCCAAAGTAGAACTCATTATCTTTCCCAAAATTGCTCCTTCCAAGCTACTTTTAGATTTCTAGATTTGAAATCATTCTTGAATCCTTACCTTTGTTTCACTTCACAAAACCAATTTTGACCAATCTTTTCAATTTAGCCACCACAGTTCACCTTCTCTTCATTCACATGGCCTTGTCTTCTCACCTCTAAATCCTCCACTTATAGTTCTGTCCCTAGCATTTCTCATCTAGTTATTGCAGCAGACTCCTAATTGGGTTCCCTGCCTCCAGTTTCTTCTCCCATCAGAACGACGAAATGATATGCCTAGGTATTACCATTCCTCCTTTTTTGTCTTGCTGTGGCACCCTAGACACTACTGAGTTTTTACTGTATCCCTTGTTATTATTCTTCTTGTTTATCAGTCTTTACTAACATCAGTAAATATTTATTAAATTCCTACTGTATGTCAGGCACTGTATTATGCATTGGGAATACAAAGAGGGCAAAAGATATTCTCTGCCCTTGAAGGATTCACAATATACTGGGTGTAATAATAATTCCTGTACTGCTATTCCTTTGAGACCCCTGAGCATTGTGATCTTTCTTGTTGCTGAGCTCTGAGAATGACTGGGCCATTCTGTCCATCCTGAAGCTATCTTTTATATGTTTTGTCATCTCTAATTAAGATGAAAAGTCCGTAGAGGGTAGTAGAGACTGCCTCACTTCTTACATTCAATTTTATTAATCTCACCTTTAATTTTCAGAATTTCCAAAATGATTTTTAATGTGTTTTTTTTCTATTTTTTAAAAAATTGCATGCCCAATTCATTGATTTTTTTTTTCTTTTCTATTTTACTGATGTAAGTATTTAGCAATATAACTTTTCCTCTGATTACTGCTTATGCTGCTTCCCATAGGTTTGGCATGTTGTTTCATTACCATTCTTTTTAATAAAATTATTATGTTTCTGATTTGTTATTTAACCCACTTATTCTTTTTTTTTTCCTTTTTTTCCACTTTATTCTTTAAGATTAAATGATTTAGTCTCCAATTTTTAATCTGTTTTTAGGCTCCCTTATTAAATATCATTTTTATTGCATTATAATCTGAAAAGGAACATTTAATTTTCTGCATTTAACTATAAAGGTTTTATGTGTCTGTGTATGTTATGGCATCAATCTGCTAGCGGCTTCTGGGGATCTAATTCTGACCTGCAGAAGAGATCCCTTCATGTGACAGGATGATAACGATACAAGGAGACTGAGAGGCAGGTGCATTCTCTTCTTCTCTCTTGCTTCTGATTTATTTCATTCCCAATTCATAAGCAACATTTGCGTCAATAAAGGCTAATTTGCAGTTCCTTCAAGTGTGTTATGATTCATAGCTGTGGGGACTGTAGGAGAATCCACCTGCCCCTTCATACTTAGGCATGGTCCTTATCAAGTTTATATGGTGCCATGTACCACTGAAAAAAGATTTCATTCCTTTCTATTTGTATTCGGTTCTCTCCAGATACCTGTCATATTTAGCTTAGTTAAGATTCTATTCATCATCTTCTTATCTATTTTTTGGTTAGATTTATTTTAGTTCTTCAAATGTTCTGTAATCCTAGGCTTTGATATATAAGTGATGCCAGGTCCTCCTTTCTACCCTTCCTTTTGTCTTTCTAGGTTGTCATATCCTTACTTACAATACTGTAGCCAAAGGAATGTAAATTTTGGTCATTGAAACTTCTCAGGTTTTGGGGGTTTACCAGCTAGGACCATGCATTAAACCTAAATTACTCTATCATTGATTGACCAACAATAGGTCCCAAGCCAAGCTCTACTTGGTCTTTGGATCTCACCTGACGCTGAGTGAATATAAAATAGCATTTGATTCTGTTTTGGTCAGAAATCCTGATCTGTGTCTTACCACTGGACCCAAGTAGCTCTGGAGAGAAAGTGAGGCTGGTGACTTTTCATAGCCACTCTCATTTAAATCCAGTTCACTTTCACTTCACCTCTGAGAATGAGGGACAAACAACATTTTAAAACTTTCTTATTCCTTGTGGTTCAGTGCCTGCAAGGTCTTTCCTCTCTTGCAAATTACCAGCCAGCAGGGCCTTTACCCCTCTGAAACCACACTCATCAGCTTATGCTTGCTCCTTTTCATCCATAGCCATAGTCTGGCTAGGTTGGCCAGTCTGGCGAAATTACCTTCTACAACACAGTTAACCCCAGGATTTGTTGTTTGTTGATTTGGAGGTATCTGCCTGGAGGTATTTTCATGTTAGTTAGGCCAGACCACCATTCCAGGTCAAATTTTTTCCTAATGCCCTCTCAAATTGTCTTAGGCCGGACAACTGCTTTACTCAGACTTTTAGTTATTTCTGCCACTCTAAAACATTATTTTAAATTATTTGTCAGAGAATTTGGGAGAGCCATGTGATTTATTGTCTTTTTTTCTGCCATCTTTGAATCTTCTAGTCTTTCAGTTTCTAAGATTACTCTTTAAGACTTTTAAATTGCAGAGTAGTTGTTGATTTGTGGAGATTTAGGCATACTTATTGGGAGTTTCTTAACTAATAAAATCACAGATCTAGACTGGAAACATATCTTGGAACATCTTGTAATCATACATCAGAGTTGAAAGAGTCCTCACTGGACATCTGTTTTAATCCTTTCATTAGAAAGTTGAGAAAGTGGAAGCCCAAAGAATTTAAGTGACTTGCTTAAGTGGCTATAGCTTGTTTATGTACATGCCTAGTCCTCCAATATATTGGGAACTCCTTGAGGGCAGAGACTTTTCATTTTTGCCTTTTTATTTTTGCCACTTTGAAGACTATCTGGAAAATAATAGGTGCTCAACAACATTTTAGTGATTTATTTTCAAATTTATTTTGTATCCTCGTTGCATTGCAGAAGCCACATTATTGTCTTAATTTCTTTATTAATTCTCTGGAGTTTTCAAAGTAAAACATAATGACCTTTTCATAGAAGGATGATTTTGTTTTCTTTGACACTCTTTATACTTTGAATTTCTCTTGTCTTATTGTTATTACTAATATCTCTAGAATTATGTCAAATAATAATTGGGAGCATGGGCATTTGAGAATATTTTGAGTAGTTCCCATTCTAATTAATGCTATGTTTTTGGTTTAAGATATTTTTTTTTAACAATCTTTTTGTAGTTATATTTCAAAGATCTTTTTTCCAAGCATATGTGAGAATTATATTTTGTCAAAGGCTTTTTTCTATCTGTTGATAGAATCATGTGATTTGAATTTTTTGTTGTTTTTAATAATTTTTCTAATCTTGAAGAATCCTTGTATTCCTGTTGCAAATTCAGATTTGATTTGTATTATTGTTATATTATTGTAGTCTTTTTGCTGGATATTTATTATACATTTTTGCATAATTATTCATTAGTGATCATTGCCTATGGTCTATATTATCTTTCTTATTTTATGTTTATGGAACATATTTATCTCAATAGGAGCTTGGTGTAATGTGTTCTTTCTGAATTTTTGAGAATAATTTGTGTGACAGATTAATTTTCTTTTACATATATGATAGATTTGGTAATTTCCTTTTGTTTTTTCCAGTTTTATTTTCTTTGCTTGGATTTAAGATAATGTATTTCATCTTCTGTTAATTTTTAAATTTTACTTTGTAAACAGTCCTTTATTTCTTTTAAATTATTTTTTCCTAGCATTTAATTATGCAGAATAATTCCTGCTAATCCTTTTTTCTTGTAATTTCATCTTGTTTTTTTTTTTTTTTTTGGTAGTTTAACTGTTCTCTTTTGAAGGTCAGGTTTGGTAAAGGTTTTGTTTCTTACTCTTTTTCAGAAAAATCATCTATTTTGTTTACAATTTTCTTTAATCTTTTCTTCATTTTGTCTATTTTTACTTTTCAAGATTTCTTATTTGAATTTTTTTGGTTGATTTTCTCATTTTTAAAAAAAATGTATACTTTGTCAAAAACTGCCTTTTAAATTTTCTTAAGTATATGCTTTCAGAGCTAAATTTTTCCTCTGAGAGTTGCTTTATGCATCCTTTGTATTGTGGTATGTTATCTTTATTTTCATTCCTTTCTACAAGCTACTTGTCTCTATGATTTTTTTCCTATGCAGCTCTCATCTCATCATCAGAAGTGCTTGAAAGTCTTCTATTTCATCAAAGATCACTTTTTTCCTCCTGTAGGATTATATTCCTCTTCACTGGTAAGTTATTCTTGACTGAAAATCTATCTCTTTGTCTTCCGACATTTTGTATTCTAAACTGCCCACTTTTAATGATGCCTGCTAAGTTATATAGGATCCTTACTGATTCTTTGATACTTGAATACTTTCTGACTACTTGAAGTATTTTTTTCTTTTACCTGGAAACTTTGGCTTTTGATTTTTACTGTTCTGGGAGTTTTCATTTTGGGGTTTCTTTTAGGAGATGACAAGAAGAGTCTTTGTATTTCTTTCTAACTTTCTGTTTGCCCTGTGGTTCTAAGAGATCTGGGCAGTTTTCTTTTAAGAATTTTTTGAAATAGGATGTCTAGGCTCTTTTTTTGCTTATTGTTCTGGCCTTTATATAATGCAATAGTTAAGATTTTTCTCTTTGACCTGTTTTCTTGGGCCATTGTTTTTGCCATGCAGCACTTTAAATTTTCTTCTATTATTTCAGTCTTTTGTTTTAATATTTTTTTTGTTGTCACATGGAGTTACTGATTTCTGTTTGGTTCATTCTAATTTTCAGGCAGTTTGTTGTTTAGATAGAATTTTTTGTACCTCTTGTTCAAATGTCTAACTCCCTTTCTGATTTTTTTGGGGTATAATAGATATTTCTTTTTTTTATCGTTCCTTTAGCACTCTCATCTCAATGATAATACATTTAAAATTCTTTTTCAAAACTTTTGCTCCATCTTTTCCAAAAATATTATACAAGTTATATTTTCTTTGAAACTTGTATATATTTTGAGTCATTCTCTTTTCTTGAATTTGTACCTTGAATTGTTCTCATTACCATAATAACTATTTGCTCATTCTTTCATCCTTCCTTCTGATTTTGGATATAATGTCTTGGTTTCTATGTAGTTTTGGAGGAAAAGTTTGGGGTAGTGCTATTATTGCTTTCTTAGGGTTATGAGTATTGTGTTATTCTAGAATTTTAGGCACAACTCAGATTTGGGATTTGTAAGCTTTCAGTGTACCCAAAGTGTTCTGATCCAGAGCAAAGTATGTTTTCTATTTGCTTTGGTCTGACTTCTGCAAGTTCCTTGCTTGAGTTTGAGTCTGAGCAATGATAAATTGTGGTGAATCTGAGCCCTTATTAGCCTTCTGGGAATTTCCCCAGATTCGGAGTGCCAGAGAGACTTCTCTTTGGTCTGGAATTCTTGCCCTTGTTGTTCCTCATCAGGCTTCAGACTAGGTTAGAAGCTTCTGAGATCTGAGCTATACCACCGATACTTGGTTCTTATTTTATTTTATTTTATTATTCACATTTTAGGTGTAATTGCAGAATGCCATTCCAGAGTACATTTTTCTTCAGTTCACTCTGTATCTCTAAACTAGGATGGTAGCATGAGACAAAAGTACCAGCTGGCACATTTTCCCACATCCTGCACAAGATGTCCTAGTATGGCTGTGGGATCTTGTCTTGGTTCATAGCTTTCCTTGGGGGATGGAGTATTTCACACAAGACTTCTCATTCCAACCAGATCTCATACTCACTGTCAGCAGCTCTCTTTGTCTGTCTTTCTGTCTCTCTCCCTCTGTCTCTCTTTTCTCTTTCTGTTTCTCTTTCCTCTTTTCTCCCTCTCTACTTTCTCCCTCTCTTCTCCTCTCTACCCCCTCTTTTGCTGTCTCTCTTGTGTCCCCTTTGGGCCTAGCACATTAGTCTGCAGCCTCACGATAATTTATTAAATAACACTTCTGTGACTTGTTAATTGTATTTTTAAAGTGAAGGCATGATGATGTGTAAGATTCTTTAGAGGCAGCATAGTACTGTGGAAAGTGTGCTGAACTTGGAGTAAGAGGAACTGGATTTGAATCCTAGTGTTGGAAATACTTTTAACTGTGTGACCTTGGGCAAATAAATGAACTTTGTGCGCTTCAGTTTCCTGATCTGAAAAACAAGGGGTTGGAGTAGATGCTGTATCTATAAACTTGTGACTCTGTGTACCTTTAATGGGATGGGGAGGGGGAGGGGGGAGATTTTTTTCTTTTTTTCTTTTTAAGTATTGTTTCTTCCAGTTATACAAATTGTAGTTGTATAAGCTGGTTAATAAGTTTTCTAAAGCAGTTTGGAAGGAGTTTTAGATTATTTATCTTTATTGTTTTCATTTTTAAACTATATGAATGAAAATTATAATATTGATTCTGAGTGTTTTGTTTTAATTTATATAATTGTTGTCCATTGTATATATATTGATTTATAATTTATGTTTCTGATAACATTTATCACTTGGATAAGATTAGAGAGATTTTGATTTGGGATCTTATTTTTTAATGGACTTGCAAAATTTAGTCCCATATTGGTATCAATTTGGAAATTTTTGTTCTGTATAATAGACTTTGTAGATTTTCTCCCTCAGAATACTAGTCTTTGTAACAATTCACAAATACAGTATTGTTGATTGATGTGAGATTGAGATAATCTCTCTCCAAAAACCTTTCCTGACCAAATTTAAATTAAAATTAATATTTAAAACAAAAATTCTGTCATTCTTTTTTGTCTCTAAGTCTTTTAAAATTAATTTTATAATTATAATTTTTTGACATTACATATGCATGAGTAATTTTTTTACAACATTATCCCTTGTATTCATTTTATAATTCTTCATAGTATATCTATTTTGTTTCATAAAGTTTAGACATTACAGTTATTTTAAAGTAAATTTACCTTGTAAAGTGTCTTGGAAGCAGGGACTGTAACATTTTTCAAATGATCCTTAATGGATAAAACAGTATTCAAATTGTCACTTAATGGTGTTAATGTTATTTATTCTCTTGTTTTTAAATTTTAGTATGTCATGATTTTTGCCCCATCTGATTCTAGCTTGTGAATAGTAATGTGGTATTTTGGCCTGGGGGACTGTGAACCTCAGTTGATCCTTCATGTGGACAGATTGAAAAAGATCTGTCTTTTACTCTAGTAATAATAATCATATGGATTGTTTGTGGACTAGCACCATCTAATGGTAATGAGGAACAGTAACTTATGATAACGAATGTTTGGAAGATTGTATATATTGGAGCTTTTTTTTATACTTTTAAAATTAAATTTCTGAAAATTATTAAGGATATTCCAGTGCTGTACTTTCAACTGCCATATTTGTTAGGTTTTAATGTTACTAGAACAGTTAGATTAAAATGTATGGTGAGTATATCATTCTATGATTGCCTTATAATGAAAGATGAGAATATTTAAAGAAACTTATTATTATTACTTCTGTTATTAGTAGTAATAACTGAGTTATATTTATAATTATTATTGTTTGTATTTTGCCTGAGTGGGGCTTTCATGTTGAACTAACTTGAGGTCTTTATGGCTGATTGATCTATACAGGGATAAGATGGGGGAGGTGGATAGTGAACTATGATGTCATTAATAGAGAACTCTCAGATGAGGAAGCTCCCTCTACAGTACTGAGGCAAGTAAGGGACCTGCCTTGATTCACACAGCCATAATATGTTAGAGATGGAAACCTGATTTAATGACATTGTTTGCAGAAGCAATTGAGTAGAATTTGTGAAGATCTGTGTTTTTTTTTTTTTTTTTTTTTTTTGTTTTTTTTTTTTTTTGTTTTTTTCCTGAGGCAATTGGGGTTAAGTGACTTGCCTTGGGTCACACAGCTAGGAAGTGTTAAGTGTCTGAGTCCAGATTTGAACTTAGGTTCTCCTGATTTCAGGGCTGGTGCTCTATCCACTGCACCAACTAGCTGCCCCAAGATAATTTTTTAGGGAAGAAAAAAAAATCCTTTGAAAGATAATCCTTAAAGAAAAGAACTTGCAATTATGGAATATTTTAAATTCCCTTTTAGCTCTAAGATTGGGTTAATCTAATTCTATGTGGTCTAGCCCTGGGCCTATCTTCTTACCCAATTTTTAATGTTATATAACTCTCCTTACATCTTCACCTTATAATGGCCTAGTTTCTCTCTGTGCCATTAGTTTGGCATCCACTTCTTTCCAGTGTCACTTATCCCACTATCTTATTAACAATCCTATTTAAGATTTTCATTCTTAAGTGCAACTTTATTGTAAAACTTTAAAAAATTATGGCGTGATCAAGGGGACTTTAGACAATACTCTCTTGCCTGTACTTGAAGAATTCTAGTGAGAGAGAATCCATTGTGACCTCCTAGAGACATTTAATTCCACTTCTGGATGACATTTGTTTGTTTGTTTGTTTTTCACAATTTTCTTTTTTGTGGTTATTACCAGAAGAGTAGGTATATTCTTCTTTTTTCCCCCCCCTATGTTATATCCCTTCATATATTTGAAGACAGCAATTATTCCCATCCTTGATCCTTAAATCTTTTCTTTCCAGGTAAAACAGCTTGTGCCATTCTTTATATGCATAAACTCAGAGTCCTCTTTCAACTTTTTTTTCTTTTTTGGTAAAATCGTATCCTTTTTTTGGGGTAAAATCTTTTATTTATCAAGGATAATGTTACTCCTCAAAGGGGTTGCAATATCCCATGTGTGATCTGACCAAGAGAAAATACAAGGTTACATGCTTATAGGACAGAGATTTGTTTACAAGTAGCTTGAAGCTTAATGTTAAACACACAAAAAAACCCAAACTAGGATCTTGACAATAGCTTCCCATCACTTCCTGGCAAATAGAGGAAGAAGAAAGGGAAGCAGTGTCAGATTTTGTATTCTTTGGCTCAAAGATCACTGCAGACATCAAGTGTAGCCATGACATTAAAAAAGGCTTGCTCCTTGGAAGGAAAGTAATGACAAATCTAGACAGCTTGTTAAAAAGCAGGGATATCACCTTGTTGACTAAGGTTTATAGTCAAACTGATTTTTTTCAGTAGCAAGGTATGATTGTGAGAGTTGAATTTTGAAGAAAGCTGAGCACCATGAAACTGATGCTTTTAAATTGTGCTAGAGAAGACTTTTATCCCTTGAACAGCAAGGAGATCAAATCAGTCAATACTTAAAGAAACTATTCACTGAAAGGTCATATACTAAACTTGAAGCTCATTCCACATAATGAGAAGATGGATCTCATTGGAAAAGACCCTGATGTTGAGAAAGATTGAACTTAAAAGAAAAGCAAAGGATGAAGTGGTTAGATAGTCTCATGGAAATAGGGAATATGACTTTGGGCAATCTTTAGGAGGTAGTAGAGGACAAGAAGGCCTAGCATATTATAGTCCATGGTATCATGAAGAATTGGACATGACTGAATAACATGTAAGACACTGTACTTAATGGTGGTGATAGAAAGAAAAGCAATAAACTTTATTATATTGATTTGGCCTATCTATGAGCAATTAATATTTCTTTAGTTATTTAGATATAGTTGTGTAAAGAATATTTTGTAATTATGTTCATATAATTTTAATGTATGTTTTGATAGGTAGATTCCCAAATTTTATTTTATAAAATATCTAGATTTTTAAATAGTAGCATCTATAATTTTTAAAATAGTAGTATATGTAATTAAAAAATTAAAATTTATCTTTCTCTTCCTGCTAGATCTGGTTGCTAATATGCAGAAATTCTGATTGTTTATGTTGGGTTTATTTCATGTCTTAAAACTCTGCTGAAGTTGTTAATTGTTTCAGCTAGTCTTCCTTGAGTGTCTTAAGTTTCTCCAAGCAAACTGTCATATTATCAGAAGTGATACTTTTAATTTACTCTTTGGCTGCATATAGTTCGTCAGTTTTTTTTTTTTTTTTGCTTGTTTGTTTGTTTTATTCCTATAGTTAGCATTTTAGCAGTATATTGAATAGTAATAATAATGGGTATTTTTAAAACTTCAGTTTTATTGGGAAGGCACCTAATTTATCCCTATAATAGTTAATACTAGCTCTTGGTTCTAGAAAAATACTGCTTATCATATTGAGGAACGCTGTTTTTCCAATACATGAATGTCTGTATATATACGTATATGTGTGTGTTAACAAAAATGGGTGTTGTATCTTGTCAGAAGCTTTTTCTCCATATGTTCACATGATTCTTTTTGTTGCTGTTGTTACTAACATGTTTATAGCTTTCCTAATATTGAAACAATCATGTGTTCTTGGCACAAATCCAAACTGGTCATTATGATCAAAGATTAAACTCTTTGTCATATGTTGCTATAGTTGTCGTGTAAATATTTAACATTTGCCTATCAGTTTTAATTAGGAATATTTATAGTTTTTTTCCTCTGTTTTTACTTCCTAGATTAGTTTTGGGATATTTTGGGAGTTTTATTTATGGATTGTTTAATTTCTGCTTCTAAAATAGAGTTATTTAAGTATTCTATTTTCTATTTTGTTAATTTGGGTAATTTATATTTTTGTAAATATTAATCTATATAACTTAGAGTATTTTTATTGGTATGTAATTGGGTGAAATAGTTTCTAATAATTTATTTTAATCTCCTTTGGTTTTAAATTAACTTTTTTCTTTTTTAATATTGGCTATTTAATTTTCTTTTAAAAATCAAGTTAGTTGATGGTTTATTTTAAAAAACAATTTAAATTGTGATTAAAAAATAGTTCCTAGTTTTATTCAGTGTTTTTTGCTTTCAGTTTTATTTATTTCTTTTGATTTTTCAACTTTCTATTTTGGTGGATAGTTGCAGGTCTTTTAATTTGATGATTTTTTTTCTCCTAGTTTTAAAAAATTGCTCATTCAATTCATTGATCTATTTTTTCTCTTTTTTATTTATGAAAGTGTTTAAAGATCTAAAATTTCCCTTAATTATTGCTCTGCCTACCTCCCAAATGTGAATGAATTTACTTTAAATGAAATTTTTTATTATTTCTATTTGTTCTTTGACATACTCATTCTTTAGGATTACATTATTTAGTTTCAAGTTAATTTGTAATTTTTACTTCAGAGATTGTATATTGATTGTCATTGTTAGTGCATTATGCTCAGTAAAAGGTTCATTTAATATTTCTATTTTTCTGTATTTGTTGGTAAGGTTTGCATCTCCTAATATGTGGTCAATTTTTGTAAAGGTATCATTCACAGTTACAAAATATGTTTATTCTTTTCTATCCCATTTAGTTTCCCATAGAGGTCTAATCTGTCTGTTATTTAAAAAAACAAACAAACACAAAAAAAACCTTTTTTGTTTATTTGGCTAGATTTATCTAGATCTGAGAGGGACAAATTAATTCTTCCACTATAATAGTTTTATTGTCTGTTTCTCTTTGTACCTCATGAAATGTTTCCTTTATGGATTTAGTTGCTATTATGCATTGTGTGTACATATCAATATTAATTCATTGTTGATGGCACCTTTTGCCAACATATAATTTACCTCTTTATCTCCTAGGTCTGTTTTTGCTGATGTTTTTGTCTGAAAGAAATTATTTTTGCCCTTTTTTTACTTTAGCAAAAATCAGCCAGTCAATTTAGTAAATATCTGCTGTGTGATAGACACTATGCTAATGCTGAGGATACAAAGAAAAAAAATGAGCTTCCGCTTTTGGGGATTCATTGTTTAATGGGAGAGACAGTATGCAAACAACTGAGTACAAACAAGCTATATGCAGTTTTCCCCATTAGATAGTAATTCCTTGAACACAGGGCCTATCTTTCACCTCCTTAAATATCTCCAGCACTTAGTAGACACTTAGTAATAAATGCTTATTGATTGATTGATTGCAGGATAAATAGAAGATAATAGAAGAATTAAGTGGCATTGGTAAGGCCATCTTGTAGAATGTGGAATTTTACCTGAGACTTGAGGGAAGTCTGGTGGTGTGGAGAAAAAGAAATAATATTCCAGTTAATGGGGATATCCACTGAAAATGCCTGTAGTCAGAAGATGTAGTATCTTGTTTGAGGAATGTAATGGAGGCCATTGTCATTAGATTGAAGAGAAGGTGGAGGGCTGTAAGATGTAGGAAGACTGGAAAGTTACAGAGGCAATAGGTTATAAAAAAACTTATTTAAAAGATGGAGAATTTGATATTTGATGTTGATGATAGTCACAGCAGTTTGAGTGTGGGAGTGATAGGACTGGACTTGTGTTTTAGGAAAATCATTTTTGTAGAGTGAGTATAAGATGGACAGAGTGGAAAAGATATTATGGTGGTCTGGGAACAGCTGCATTGTGATTATGTCAGTGTGAGAGCAGAGAAGGCAGCAGCATATTTGAGAGATGTTGTAAGGGTAAAATGTTACAGTCCTTGACCACAGGTTGGATGTGAAAGATGAGAGAGGAGGAGTGGAGGATGACACAGGGAGATTGGTGGTACCCTTAACAGCGATGGGCACTTTGGAAAGGAAGAGGGCATGGGGAAAAGTTTTACCTCCTTTGTTTTAAAAAGAGGACCAACTACCTGGTGGGATAATGTCTTGGCTTGTGCCTGGATTGGACTTTGGGGAGGCAGAGCTGTACAAAGGCTTCCGCCTCACTCTTCCAGAGTTAGCAAAGTCCAGCGGCAAGAGAAGAGTCAGGATGGCCGCTGGTAGCCGGGGGTGACTGGTATTCTTAGGATCTGGCCAAGCTCCAAGCACCCCACAATGTTTACTGTCTTTATCACCCATTATCCCAGGGCTTTCTTCTCATGCTTGGAGGATATATCTCCCTAATTCTTTGAGGGGTTTGAGGCCTCTTGGTTATCCTCCACCAGTTTGACCAGTCTGCTGAGACAGTTGGTTGGGGTATGGAAGCTGTACCTGGAGCCACGGGTGGGAGTTGGGTAAAGGTAGACTCCAAAGGATGAGGAGAAATCTGAAAATGGCTTGGTAAGCTCTTTTTCTGAATACTCCATATGGGAAGAAAGGAGGAGTGAAGATATTTCTATACCTCTCTCCAACTTAAGAAATGATCATACCTAGAACTTCCATGACCCCATGCTGGAATAAAGCATGGAGCTCTTGAACTTTGTTATTTGCTGGAAACCCATCTCATTTTGTATTCCTGTGCTATGCATTTGCCTGTTTTATTGCTGCTTCCTTCTGACCCTGGGGGGGTGCCACCCTCCTGTGGGACAAGATTCCTGTCAGGGTCACTTGCTTTGTGGCTGGAGAACCAGAAGAGAGGAGTGTCCTAGAAACCGAGAGAAAAGAGAGTGCCAGGGAGAATAAGGTGATCAATGTTAAGGTCATGAAAGGTGAGCTGAAGAAAAGATCATTAGGTTTGGCAGTTCATTTTGGAGAAGAACAGTGATAAGCTCAGCAGCCAGACTAAACGGTTGAGGAGAGAATGGAGGAAGAGGGAGAGAAGGTACCTGTTGTGGAGGCCTTCTCAGTGAGCTTAGCTACCAAAGGCACAAGAAATATGAAATGGTAGCAGGGATAGATAGTTTAAGCAAGGATTTTTTGTTTGGAGGATGAGGGAGACATGAGCATATTTATAGGCACTAGGGAAGGAGCCTGTGGACACTGGCTGGAAATGAGAGAGAGTGAGGAGGGTGTTTGAGGATGGGACAGGAAAACTTTTGCACCTGAAGGGGCTGGCTCAGGCAAGGGGAAAGTGTGATACCTCTTAATGGGAGAACAAGCTGAAGGAGGATGTCATGGCGGAGTCATCTGGGAAATGTGAGAAAAGGAGGGAGGAGAAAAGGGAGATCTTGGCAGACAGCCTCATGTTTTTCAGTAAAATAAGAGGTGAGAAAATGAAGGAGAGGAGGAACCATAGAATGTTTGAGGAAAGGATGACAAGGTTTGGAAGAAATGCTGTGGGGAGTAGGATAATAACTTGGTTATTGAGGAGTAAAAAGGCCTACCAGAAGCAGGAAGGACTCAGCTGAAGTCATGGAACTTACCAGTCTGCATGGTTAATATGGTTTTTGTCATCTTCAATCTGAAGTGCATATATAGTATCCAAGGCAACATGGATTCTACTCTAGTCCTTTATTTTAACTTGGTGTGTTCTGTCTCAAGTGTTATTTCTTATAAACAGTACATTTTTGAATTCTGGTCTCTAATACATTTTACTCTCCTTGCATTTTTATGGTGAATTCATCCCATTCATATTCATAATTATGATCATTGTTTTTTTCCCTCCATCTTATTCTCTTATACTTTATTTTCTCTTTGTTTTGATCATTAAAAGTTTGTTTTCCTTCTGATTAAACTCTCTTATCTTCCCTTTCTTATATTCACCTCAGTTCTTTTCTGTTTCCCTTTTGTGTGAAATACATTTCCATATCCAATTCTTTGTGTGTGTGTGTGTATTCTTATTTTTTCCTTCTCCTTCTCTTTTTTCTCCGATTCTCACTTCTTTCTTCCTCCCCTTTTTCCCTCTGTTTTTTTTTTTTTTTTTATCTCTCTCTTCTCTCCCTCTTCCTTCACCTCACCTCTTTAAATAACTTCAATTTTACCGCTTCCAATAATTCTGGATGGACTTGTACCCAAACTGTGTTTTTTCTTTGAGACTTTGCTTGTATATTTTAGAGTCATTCTTTTCTCCTGCATTTGTTTAGTGAGTTTTCCTGTTGCCATAATATATATAATTATATATAATATAAAATTATATATATATATATATATAACATAAAATTATATATATATATGTATATATATATATATATTTTTTTAAATTGTTCGTTCTTCCAGCTAATTCTTGACTTGGGACTTTGTTATACCTGGACTTTGCTAATTCCTGGGGTGGGGGAGGGGGATATCTGGAATGAGCTTTTGTTCTCTTGAGTTCTTCTGTTGCTTTCTTAGGATATTGAATGTTAATGTTATTCCAGGATCTCAGGGATATCTCTGACTGTGAGCTTTCACTACTCCCAAAGTGTTGTGATTTGGGGCGATCAAACTAATTTCCTTCTTAGTTTGAGCTTTGCAGATTTGAGTCTGAGTAAGATCTCTGTTGTCCTGTCTTTGGTTAATTTTTTCAGTAGATTGCTGCTGACCACTATTAGCAACTTGGAAGGTTTTGCAGGTTCAGAGTGAATCCTTTTTGGTCTGGAGTATTTTCTCGGGTTAGAATGCTGCAGACTTTAGCTAGAGCTGGAAGGTAGAACTGAATCCCTATTATGCTCCTGGAACTGGAACCACGTAATAATAACTCTTGCTTCTGTTCTTGTTCCTTACTTAGTATATAGTTAGAATTTCTTACTGTTTCACTGACTTTACATGCATATTCCCTCTTTAAATCAACTGGATCTTAGGAACTGAGTAGTGACAATATTGCTAGATAGCACCTATTCTGCATACAACACTACTGTTCAAGGACTCCCCTAGATCTCCTCCTGCCCTGGTGCTTTCTGCACCAGCTTATTTTAGTCCCTGGCTACTGGAATGTTCTGCTTAGCTTCAAACCCTTGGCTAGACCTCATCCCCAGTATAGAACCTCCTGTTTTCCTATGTCAACCTAACCTGACAAAATGATTCACTCTGTGTGTGTGTGTGTGTGTGTGTGTGTGTGTGTGTGTGTGTGTGTGTGTGTGTGTTTCTCTTCATATGCCTTTTCCGGGTCTTTGTGTAGTTGTGGAGAACTATCCTGCCACCTTAGCTTCCTCCCCTGCAATATGTAAGATCCTACAGAAGAATATATTTTATATGTACATACACTGTGCCAGACAATGAAAAAGATTAAAAAAAAATAGACATAAAATCTGTAGAAACTAAAAAATTTACCCATACAATTGGATTATGTTATTTACTAGTTTTGGTTGGCCATGTAAATATTATATTTCTGTTGTCTTATATATGTTTGAATGCTTTTTTTTTTCGGTTTTGGTAAATTTCCCTTTCTTCCCTTGAAAGTAGGTTCCATGTCCCCATTTATTTTGTAGTTCCAAATTGATGCCTAGCGTAGTGGTTTGCCACAATGGGCATTCAATAAATGTTGCTTGATGATTACATATTGGATTTTTATTTCTATTCTTGTTTCCCTATTTACATATAAAATATTTAAAATTTTATTTCAGGTATATTGTATTTTATTGCCCATATGACATAGTTTCCGAGTGCTATTGTTTCCTGCCTGTTCAACTCTTGGCTGCAGGAATGAAGGAAGTAACCAGAACTTGGAAAATCATGGGTGGAATCATACATACCAGTAAGAATTACACAGATTCCTGGATAGTGTTGATAACTCTTGGATGGGCCCGAGGTAATATTAACATTATAAATTAGATTCTAATAAGCCAGAATTTTGATTTGTCCTTTAGTCACAGTTTTGGAATTATCTCTATTAATAGGAAAGTTTTGAGAATAAGAAACTTTTACTTTTAGATTCCTTATTATCTATGGACTTGAAAGCTTCATATTATTTTGGAAATTGTCATAATCAATGAAAGACTGGTATAATATGAAGCTTTTAGGATTTATGTGATTAGGAATCCCCATAGCCACAAAAGCTTATAGCTATTTATGACTTGATGCCTATGCCAGATATAAAGCTAATTTAAACAAGTAAAAATGTGGTATAATAACTTAAGTTCCAAGTGATTGTAAATATATTATTTTTTTGATTTCTTCTGTAATGTTAAATTGTGCTATTCTTGATAAATTGTATTTTCTTTTTGAGCTTTTCATTTTTAATGGGAATGGTGCCATTTCTGTGCTCAGGTTCTTCATAAGTTTATTAGTATATGTTTGAGTTATAATTAATTTAGCACATTCTTGCAACTTTACATTAGGTGATTATATATACCTGCATGAATGAAAAAAAATGAAAAAAAGAAACTAACATTCACAGGGAACTTTTGAAATATCTGGACAATTCTTCTGGTCAGTTATAAAACCCTACTTAGATTTGGATTTGTAGCTCTAACCTCTTCTAATGGAATGTGAAACATAATTGTTATGGCAATGAAAGCATAAGACTACCATTTTCTCAGGTATATTGGTCAGTTTTGGGGTATCTTGTAGGAGACTGGAAAGTATGGTAATTATGATAATCCATACTTATTTGCTGATGGAATTAACCCTACTTATTTGAAACTTCTCAATCATGTCAATAAATCTAATCTAAATAATATTACTTTTTGGGTTTTTAGGTGCTGGTGGTAATGTAATCACAGGTCTGGAGCAGTTGCTAAAAGGGGCTTGGAAACCTGAAACTGGCAAATTTCTGGAGATATCCTAGTAAGTTAGTGTAATTATAAATAAGATCCTGTTATTATTGGGGTCGTTGAATGTCTTTTATACATATGAATTTGAGAAAATTAAACTTGTGAAATTTAAGTGCTAAAATCTTATAGCATTAGGAAATAGAATAAGGGAATAACATGGTGGTTAAAAGCAGTACTGGCCCAGGAGTCAAAGGCCCTAGATTCAGATCCTACCTTTAAGTACCTGCTATTTGTACAATCTCTCTGGGCTTCAGATTCCTCATCTCCAGAATGAGGAGATTGGACTGGATGCCTGGGAGGTTCCATTTGAGAACTATTAAAAAACAAAAATAAAAACTATTTTTTTAGGCACTGAAAAAATTTTTAAGACTTTACAAAAATATTTTTAAAAATAAAAACAAACAACTCTCTGTTATAGTATCTCTGTCTCTCTTGTCTCTCTTTGTCTTTCTGTCTCTTTCTGCTTTGTATATATACACACATGCACATATATAGACACACACACACACACACACAAATATATTGTCACTAAATAGGAAATAAAAATATAAGCATTTTTATAAGTGATCTCAATGACAAGTTACCTGGGTAACCCTCCCAGTAGTTAAATATTGAATTGATGTGATAGCTAGTAGTTATCACAATTTATTATTAATTCATTTTTAAAAAGTGGTGATTGAATTTCTCAGTGGATAATTATACACCAACATATCTGGAAGAAATGAACCAAATTGTGTTTATGAAATGTTATTATTTTGAACCCTTTAAAGGGAATTTGGAGTCATTGGCTCAATTCTTTGGCCCAATTTATTGGAGAAAAAAAGCAACTCACAATTGGTTTATGATTATGATTATGATTATGATTATGATTATTATTTGCAGATGAGGAAACTGAGATTAAAATAAATTAAGTGACTTTTTCAAGGTCATACAACTAATGAATGTCAAGACTGGCATTTGAGTCCTAATCTTTGCTGGTTCTTAAGTCTAGCTTTCCACTGCCATCTGGTGGCCCTTATCTTATATAAAACTATGGTGCATCTGAAAATGAAGTCATGTATGCTGGAACTTTACCCCAAGAAGGAAGAAGGTTCAGAGATGGCGAACTATGGGAAAACTAAGGTGGTGGAGGGCCTGTAATGAAAACAGTTATAAAAAATAGGATTCTGTAATATAAAAAAACAAAACAAAAACAAAGGAGATATAAGATGAAAGTTCATAAAATTTAAAATTGTATGGACAGAGTAAATTTAGGTGTTAAAAACATTTTGGAATTAGGGAGCTCCTTGAAACTTGAAGGTGGTTGACAAATAAAAGAAAATGCTACTTTTCAATGTTTACTATTCACAGCATACTATGAAGAGGCATTATTGGTAGAAAGAATAAGGTTATATTAAAAAAGCAGATAAAATTCATGAATAAATACCTTCCATAGTGGATTATTGGAGTTGGCTATTTAGGCTATAATTTAAACTTTTGATCTAAAAACAATCATATGCTTTGCAATAATAATTTGCATTTATATAGAACTTTTAACACCCAACACTGATTGACTATTATCAGGCACATAGTTAAAAAAAATTCCCATTTTGCAGACTCAGGTTACATTACATGCCTGGGATCAGAATATGTCTGAGCTGAGATTTAAATCTAGATCTCCTTACATCATGTCCATGTTCCGTTCTACTATACCATATTGTCTTATTTAAATGCGAGTTATTATTCCCGTATTCTTATTTCAAAATATATTTGTTCTTTGATGACACTATCAGAGACAGACTATTAATAAGTTCACTGGAAGGTGATCTCACCTGGTATTTCTACTATTTTTTGTAAGACATAATCAAGATAGGATTTGTCATTGTTTTTGTATTAATATTAAAATCTGCGGTCATGCATCATCATATTAAAGCAGAATCAGCATTCGTTGAATATCAAAATGATAAAGTTTTTACCATAATCTTATAATTCTACACTAGCTGTTTTCATGTTGTTTCAAATAACTGGATCATTGACTCATTCCAATATGTATATATCACTGAATAAATTTACTTTATACCTATCATACTTCTTTTTAATACCATTTGTGTTCTAACATAAATTTTATTCTTAAGAGTCCAGTGTCAGTGTTAAGAAAAAGAAGTTGAAATAATTCCTAAGCTTATAGTGTCATTTGTATGAATGTTTATAAAGTATATCTAGATTGCGTCAAAATGCATGTGTAATAGTACTTAAAAACATAGTATCATCTGTAAACTCAGCATGACCTACATTTTAAGGCAGTTGTCTTGGGTAAGAAAAGGTGACAAAAATGCTAACAATGCTTTATCTAAATTGAAATTTTTCTATTGTCAGCAGCTTTAAAATATTTCTTATTTTGGCAACTAAATTTAATTATTACCATAATTTTATATTTGCTTACTCGCAAGTATATGCTTTTAAAGTTATTTTTTTCACTCATTTTCTGGTTATTCTGCTAGATCTTTAAGATGACTAAAATAATATATAAATATGAAAATAAAAATATTTGGGAGAATGGCATGTTTTCCTTAGAGACAGAATATCCTTGAATTATTTTGATGAGCATTTCTTAGATTATTTGGGGTGGATCCCTTCTGGTTGAAAAGTCAAATATATGAGCCTTTGTTATTTTTACATTGAAATAAAAATAATATATTTTGAAATTTTAATACTCTCAGTTATCTTTTGTTTCCCTTGTCATATAGCTTTTTCATTGTCTTGAGTTCATATTACAAGATTGCTACTAATATTGTGAAACTTGAGTAGATCCTATAATTTTTAAAAGTTTATTTCTTAAATTGTAAATTATGGATATTGATAAATTCTGTTCACCATTGATGATGTGAAAGGAATAATGATTGGAGATATGATGAAATTAATGAAGCTTTTCAAAAGAAAACCACTTCTTAGTGTCAAATCTTTCTTCTTACACTAATTTATAAATAATCACATTTACAATCTACATTTAGCTTCTATATATATACACCTTGGTCTTTCTGTAAAAGATCTCCTTGATCCTTCACATCAAATATTTTGGATTTCTGCCTTCAAGAAATGACTTTGCTATATCCACTGTCCTGATAGGATTTTTAGGCCAGACTTAACTTTTGTTTAATTTGACATCAGTTTTCAATGATTAAATTACAAAAAAATTCCAACTTTTATTTTCACAGTGTAATAAAACATACAGATAACTTAATGCTTATATAATATGGTATTCTAGGAGTTTTGGTAATTTTTACTTATTTATATAAAGTTTATCCTTAGTTGCAAGTATGGATAAATGAAATTTTATTATAATACTATCATTAAAATTTTATACAGATAAAAAATATGACAGGAAGGAAATAGTTAGCTTTGATATTTGTATATCCATGAATTCTAAAGTTTTGTAGCACTATCAAACTAAGTCTTTAAACTTGTGATAAATAATAATCTAGGTATTATTATATACTAAATTAAAATACATTTTATTTTCAGCACTGTGAAGATAACTTTGGTGGGGTCAGTTCTCTTCACATTACAGCATATAGAGAAGCTGCCAATGGAAAAACATAGTCTTATGTTCTGCTATACTTTTTTTATCGTTGTCACGAAGGTAAGAGTCTAAAATACTTTAAAATTAAATTTTACAAATCCTGGATCTGCCATTTTCTTTCTTAGAGGAATTACATGAAGTTTAAGCGTCAGCAGGATTTTGTTTTGGTGGCTGAGCTGGCTCAAAAGGACATAGTAGTAGAATATGGATACAAAGATAGTAAAGTTTTATAAAGCATTACCTTTCTATAGTATTCTCAAGCTTTTGCAAGGATCAGAAGAACAAAGCTATGAGTAGCTTGAATCAGATTTGGTCTAAACTGCCTAATGTGGACAGAGTAGTGGTGCCCAGGACTAGATAGCACCAGTCATGCACATGTGCTGTCATTTGGAAAGAGAACATCAGAGCTCGGGAAGTATTTGGGAGTGGACCATTGGAACATAGCTCCACTAATAGACAGATCTTTAGAGATTCAGGGCTCTTATTTTCCAGATGAGGACCTCAAACCTAGAGAGGTTGTATTGAGAGTAGCAAAGCTGGGATTTGAACAGAGGTTTTCTACTTCAAAAATAACTATTTTGGTATTGGTATTCTCAACTCCACAAATTTTCTTGGGCTTCTTATCAGTAAAATTTCATTTTTTTAAGGACAGGGGCTTGTTTTTGATTTCTTGTATCCTTATACCTAGCACAATATTTTGCAGGTAGTATTTAAAAATGCTTGTTAAATTAATGAATAAAATCTAGCTCTCTCTCTTATCACCCTGCTTTTCTCTTTGTAGAATAATATGGAAGAAAGCATTATTTTTCTGACATTATTTAGCAGGGAACATAGTGTAGTATTAAGGAAATTTGCCTAAACCAAGAATAATTTTGCAATTATATCTCATATTAAATAGAAATTATTTTTCTCATTAAAATTATGTATAGGATCTTAAAAATGAATGCATTTTTTTTTTTTTTTTTTACTGTTTGGTATCTAATAGCAAAGACAATTGCCATAAGACATTTGTAATATGTATGTAAAAAGTATGGCACCAATACCCTAAACATTTAAGGCATATATAGGTGAACTGAGAAAATGTGGTCTGTCTGTTCCTCTTCCTTCCAATAATACACATCATAAACCCTTTAAAAAAGTTTTCTTGATGTCTTCTGTTTTTACATTGCATCATTTTTGGATATGTCCCTTAAACAAAACCCACTGACACACAGGGAATACCACAACAGACACTGTACAACAGAACTCCAGTTACTACCTTTCTGGATGGCATATTTAAAAAGTTATTATTATTTGATCTTGCCACAGTTTATTTATACTTTGCAGTTCTTATCTGTCTTTTACCAAAAATCTTCTATAGAAGAACTTTATGTTGAAGGATTTCCTCCTTTTTATAAAACAGAATTTTGGGAGGCACCTTCTCAGATTTCATCTCTTATCATTTTTGGTACCTGGGCATAGATGATTGTCTGTTTTTAAAATTATTTTTAAAAAGTGAATAAAAATCTCTTTTATTTCCCTTTCTTAACCCATTGGGGGAAAAACAAAAAAATTGAAAACCCTTGTAACAAGTATGCATAACCAAGTAGAATTTAGTGCCACATTAGCATGTCCAAAAATGTCAAAATATTCATCCTGAGTCCATCATCGAGGAAATGAGTAGCATATCCTCATTTGGGCTTTAGAATTATGGTTGGTCATTGCACTGATAAGCATTGTTGTTTATCAAAAGTTTTGTTTTTCCAGTGTAGTTGTTACAGTATAAATTATTCTCCTTATTCTGCTCACCTCATTCTGAATCAATTTACACAAGTCTTTCCAGATTTCTCTGAAACCATCCCTTTTATCCTTTCTTATGGCACAGTTTTTCCAGTATTTTAGCCATTGATCTGTGTCGGACTCTCTGGGACCCCTGTGGACTATAGCTTATTGTTCATGAGATTTTCTTGGCAAAAATAATGGAGAGGTTTGCCATTTTCTTCTCCAGTGGATGAAGGCAAACAGGTTAAGTGACTTGCCTTTGCTCATATTGTGAGTGTGAGTCCAAAATTGGATCTGAACCCAGAATTTTTCTGACTCCAGGCCTAATACTCTAACCACTGAGCCATCTAACATCTTCATTATATCACAGTAGTATTCTATTATGTACAGTGATTTTGTAGCTTTTTCCCAATTGGTTGATAATTTTAATTTTTAACTACTACAAAAAGAGCTGCTATAATTTTTTTGTACATGAGTATTTACAACCTTTGATAGGATTTCGAACTAATAGGAAAATTTTCAAGGCCTTCATTTTATTGATGTGGAAATGGAGGTCTGGAGAGATGAAGCAGTTAAGGAGGCAGAAAAAGGGACAGAATTAAACTTAGCCAAATTTTAAACCCATTACTCTTTACTCTGCACCATAGTGTTCCCACCCTTTCTTTCTCTCTTGAAGGCCCAGCGGATATTCACTTAAGATACCCTTTAGCTTTGGGGACTGGTTGGGGATGGAGATAGAGATTTCAGAGTCACTTGCATAAAGGATGAGGAGGATTATGTAAAGGTACTAAGGGTATTTAGTTTGTAGAAGAGAGGTTTTAAGGCAAATGTGATAGTCTTTAAGAATGTAAAGGACTATTCAGTGAAAGAAGAATTAATCTTGATCTGCAGTCCCAGGAGGGCAGAATTAGGAATGATGGGTAGAAGAGAGAATTGCCAGATTAATCTAAGAATAAACTACCTTATAATTAGGACTAGCTAAAAGTAAAATGACCTGCTTCTATACTAGTGAGTAGCCTTTCAGTACAAGTTACCCAATCCATCAATTGTTATGGATTTTATGGAGGAATTTCTTTTTTATATGCTGGATTATAGATTTCCCTGCTAATCCTTTTTAGCTCTAAGATTCTTTGAGGTAACTTTGACATCAAAGGAGTTGATAAAGTTGCATTTGGCAATGAGACCATTCTTTCATATCATTCTTTGAGGAATGGGGGAAAATATTGTCAAATAAGGAGAAAATGCAAATTAAGGACATTGATCTTCTACCCTTTTAATTTAATGTTTCCCTTCTGATGTATTTCTCATTCTCACTCAAATTTGGGGGAGGAAAATGCTTTTTTTCATTTTATGAGTTTGGCTTTCAGATTCAGCTTTTAAAAAGTTTTGTTAATTCTTTTCAAATTTTTCAGTAAAGGTGAATGTTTCTACCAAATAGAGTAGCTCCCTAATCATTTGGTTTGAAGAATGTGAATGTTTAGAAAAAAAGTTGTTTGTTTCTAAACACAAGTATTTATGGCCTTTCTTTCATCAGTGATTTAGAATACTGAATTTTAATACCCTATTTATAAATAGCCCAGATCTTTATGCAAATAAAATTTTAGCTTAATTGAAATGTCAAATATAGATCTTTATTGAAGTAGAATATGTATAAATTCCATGTTTAAGTACCAGTTAAAACAAGTTATGCAATGATTTGATGTCAATTAGTGCTGAATCATTTTTTCCAACTCAGATTCTGTAATTCAACTTGCTTATATTTTATATTTATATTTACTATTTTGCTTATAGTTTATTCCACTTAAAATGTTAAACATAAACTGATTGAACATTTACTTCTGATTTATATTGTTCCATCTTTCAGATTAGAGAGGCATCTAATGGTCTCTGGCCAACTTTTTTTCTTTTTTTTTTTTTTTTTTTAGGTTTTAGTGAGAGAGAGAGAGAGAGAGAGAGAGAGAGAGAGAGAGAGAGAGAGAGAGAGAGAGAGAGAGAGAGAGAGAGCATTTCTTTATTTTTAATCTTAAACTCTTCTAGAGCCTTTATTTCAAAGAAGAGAAAGAGTATGTAACTTCTTTTCCCAATCAGAAAGAAATAACTTTTTGTTCATCTGCTCTTTAAATATAGTGAAATGGCCCCCTTTCCCTTTAGAACACTGACTAGGAGTAATTGATTTTGTGGGGAAAATAAAATCATTTGTTGAATATGAAATTTAAATTAGATGCCTTATAAGAAGGCATATAAGGGCTAGTTTTCTTTCTGTAACTTAGACTTCAAGAGAGATAATCTTAGAGGCTTGGTTAATAAATCTGGCTCTATGGGAAAATAAAAGGCTGTCTCTATACCCATTCAAAAGTAAGGTAAATATCAACACAGTGCAAGTAGACTAGTGGATCCTTCTTTAGAAAAAATTGATATGCTGAAAACTCCACATTTGCAAAATATATAGCAGTGACAAAGTGGATCAATCAGTCTCTTAAATATAAGTCTAGCTCTATCTATTTCCAAGTGTTCACAAGCCAGTCGGGCTATCCCAAGGATCTTTCAAAGTACCTTAGAATATCAGCAGGGACACCTAAGAACCCTTGATAATTCATTTTTGCCCAGCTGTGGGATGCTTGGTGTAAATTGTGTTTTTTCTTCTTCCCTTCCTTTGAATTTTAGCCTCTTTGTAAATATCTGGACTGTGACTGTGAATCCCTTGGTTTAAGGAACTTCCAGGGCTGTATCTTTTCTACAGCTTATTGTGTTAGAGAGTTTTTTGAACCCTGAGAGGTTAAATGGCTATGTCTCATTGGGGAAAAGGTGGCATTGAAACCTATGATTTTCTTGTTTTGTGGCTGGCTTTCTATTTACCACAACATATCACCTTTCAATCTGTAGATGAACAAATAAAATAAAATAAATTAACAAATTTTAAAAGTAAGCCAATACAAGGGGCACTATGGAAAAATAATCACTTATAGTTTAAAATATATAATTTACACAACCACTCACCCTATATCTATCCACTTATGAGAAGAAAATTATAATTCTTTATCTCAGTCTTTATCTTTATGCTCACTTGTGTATAGACAAGTAGGCCTTATCTAAATCCTACTCTTCCTTTAGGACATAGATCTACTCCACATCCCCTCTATCTATGGCACCAGCCAGGGCTAGTGCTGTCTTCTGATGGTACTAGTCGTTCATCAGAATTAGAGTTTGCCTCTTAATTTAGCACACAGCAAAGTTCATTTACTTTTATTATAGCTACTGTTGTCATTGATAATAAACGTATTTTACATCATTTTTACTTATCTCTTTTTAGTTATAGAAACTACCAAAATGCTGTATTGAAATTGAAATTTAACTGTGTTTTTTTCCAGATAACCATGATGCTCACTAACTGTCAGTCTTCTCCCCTCACTCCTTTTGAGATTATACTGGGTCGAATGCTATTTGGCTTACGGCAACCTGAGGCTTCAGCATTACTGCGAAGTACTTTGAAATCATCTTTCAATGGTACAAGCACAAACTCAAAACCCTATACAGACAATGATGAAAATAAGAAGAAACAAAATAAGAAGACAGAATAAATTTTCTTGGCGAGCTCTGGGTTGCCAAAAAACATTTTCTTACTTGTTTATCTCACAAATTGTGATAAACATTTCTATTGTAAATGATGTGAAGTAAGGATTATATGTAAGGAAATGCAGGTGACCAAAAGGAATTATTGCCTTTTGCTTGAGAAGGGATACTGCTAGCCTTTAAAAGTGGCATTGTAGCTTGTAATTTCTTGGTTGCTATGAGTGTATCATGTAAAAATGTTTTTCTAAGTTAAATGTAAAAGATTCTATTGTGATCATTTTTAATAGTTTTATATTGATGAAATAAAGCTAACGTTTTTACAAGTGCTCAAAAAAACTAAAAGGTATTTACAAAGTAACAAAAAAATAAATGTTTTCATTTTCCCTTAGCAGTTTTCATGTACTTTTAAATTTGCATATGAAGTATACCATTACCTTCTATAATTTAAAAAGTGTGAAAGCTTGTCAATCATTTATTTAAACAATGTAGGGGAAGAATAAAGTTTTAGTAAGTTATTTTGCATTATGAGTGAAACTATATTGCCAGTTTGTTTTAGATACATTTTCCTATCTATTGTTCATAAAATGTATCTGAAGTTTTAGATAATTATATTATTGAGACAGGATATTAGCAATGTGCAGTTCCTAGCTAAAGTCTACTTTCTCTTAAAAAAAAACTCACTTTTTTCTTCCAAAATAAATCAGGTATTTAATTTTTTATTAGTTATTAATCTTATATCTTCCATTCTAAGAATTTGTTCCTCCTTTTCTTTCATAAAGTACATTTGTACTACTTGTAGGAGAAATCACTAATTGTTATCAACATTTCACATAACTAAGGGAAAAGAAAGGCTAAAGAATTTAAGCTGAATACATTGTGGTAGTTGTCATCTTAAAGGAATGATCCCAATCCTTAAGTACATTACATTTTAAAAATAGTAATAAAATCCCTTTTAGAAAACATTTTTTATTGTTATTTTATTTTTTATTATCCAAACTAAAGTTGGATATTCCTTACTAGTTGTTTGAAAAAGTTTTTGTGAGTCTAGAGTTTATAATATACAGATAAATATACCATCTATTCCTTAAATAACTCTTGATTTTTGGGTCATAATCAAATGCCCAAATAGAAACAATAAAAACACATGATAATCCATTTGAACACAATAATGGCATTAAGTCCAGTTCCTTTTTGACAAAAAATAAATTTTAAGTAATGTTAGATTTATGTGCTTTATACTGTAGTTTCAAGTTCCAGTTAATACTTTAATTCTTAGTGATGTGGTTTCATATCCTAAGACTGTGGACCTATTGCTGTTACAGGTATTGACAAGTACTAGACATTTTAGATGGTTCAGGAACATTAAAATTCCATCCGAGTAACTGGTTTACAGATAGCCAGAATGTTTTATTATGAAGATAAAAACATTACAGGTACTATATTTTAAGCACTTGCAAAAAATAACATAGCTTTTTGATATGTATGAAATAAGTATATTTTTAATATTTTTATTTTTCAAAAGGAATTGAGTAAGAGTTCTGTATAACATTTGATACTCTTAGTATTTTGATGTTTCATAGTAATATACAAAAGATCTAAATGCCAGGCTAAATAACCTGGTCATTTTTACATCAAGTTAGTGTGTGACAAAGTGTTAAAAATTATTCTTGAAGTTTGCAAAATTACTGTAGCTGAAACACTGTGATGTTTTCTGTTTGTATTAGATACTGATTTTTTAACATTAAAGTAATTTATTCATCACTTATGGTATGCTGAAAGATTTTTTCATTTTCTTTTTTTAAACGTGTGAAATCACTCCTGTGTATCTAGGTGGCTTTTCATTATCAATCTCATCTATAATCACAAGCAAAATGCAGTTGAGTTAAAAAGAGATTGAATTTGAAATAAGAGGACCTGGATACAAATTCTGGCTCTGCTATTGTTGTGACTTTGAATAAATGAATTCAGTTCACCACATTTTTATTAAGTACTTACTAAACAATTTTTTAGATGTTGGGGATTCAAAAATGCATACTTCCTGCTTTCAAGAAACTTATATGTTCTACTTGAAGCTGAGTAGGATAGAGATGGAATGACATATACAGAGAGGTAGATACAAAGTGATTTGGGGCATGGGAAGAATCACTAACTGCTTTGGGGCAGAATGAAACAACGCTTCTGGTAGGAGATTGTACTTGAGATGAGCCTCTATAGGATTCCTGTTAAACCCTAGAAATCCTAGCAATTCCTGTCAGTCGACAAGCATTCATAAAGCACTTATTGTGTGTCAGATATTGTGCTAAGTTATGGAGTTACAAAGAATGGTAAAATATGCCTCTTGCTTTCATTCTAATGAGTAAGACAGCATGCAAATGATTAGGTGTATATAAGAGCTAAATATTTGTAAACATAATTTTAGAGGGAAGGTATTAGGCTGGATTAGTGGGGAGGCTAGGAAGACCTTCAGAATATGAAATTTGAGCTGAGTTCAGAGTGTGGGGGTAGATGTGAGAAGGAAGAGCATTCAGCCATTTGGAAAGGCCTGTGAAAATGCCTGCAGTTAGGAGATGGTGTCTCCTGTGATCAATAACAAATATAATGATTTGACTGGACTGTTGGGAGTGAGAGGAAATAATCTGAGTCAGCCTGAAAAGATAGATTGGATTTTAAAGCTCGGAAGAGTTTTATTTTGTACTAAAAGTGATAAGGAGCCACTGGAGCTTTTTGAGGAGGTGATTGAAGTTGTTGGACTTGTTTTTTTAGGAATATCATGGGCAGTTTTTGAAGGATGGATTGGAGAAGAAAAAGACCTGAGCCAAGGAGTCCAATGCAAAGCTATTACAGTAGTTCAAGTGAGGGGTGATGGCCTGAACTACAGTGAGGGCCATGTTGTTAGAAAAGGAGAGTTAGAGTTGTGCAGGTGGAAGATAAGATTTTACAAATAATTGGAGACATAGAGAGGCAAGATTGAAGAGCCAAGGATGATGCTGAGGTTGCAAATCTGGTAATGAGGACCATGATGTCCTATATAAATAAAAAAAATTAAGAGATGGGTTTGGGGGAAGATAAGAGTTTCAAATCAGTTCCAAACTCTACCAATAGTGCATCGATGTCATTTTTCACATCTCTAACACTTGTCATTTCCCTTTTCTGTCCTATTAAGCCAATCTGATAAGTATGAAATAGTACCTCAGAATTGTCCTAATTCTCATTTCTCCAATAGTGATTTAGAGCATATTTTATATGGTAATAGATAGCTTTGATTATTTCATCTGAAAAGTGACTTCTTTTGATCATTTTTCAATTGGGAAATAGCTCTTATTTTTCTAAAGTTGACTCAGTTCTCTATATTTGAGAAATGATACCTTTATCAGAGAAACTTGATTCAGAATTTTTTAAGTGACACGTCAGTGTCCTTGTTACCATTAAGAGGGTGCTCTTCAAATAGGAAAGTAATTACATTGCATATGCAGTGTGTAGAATGGATATGTTAACTTAAAAATCTCAAGGAACTAGATTTCACTGGCATGGGTTCACCTTCAATCCATGCAGATTATAGCTCTTTCATGCTTTTGTGAATGACTTAATGGATAGTTAAATCAGTCCTTTCTGAACTTGAGTAATCTCCAGACAACAAATACAGCTTGTGCTGAGCTTGCACTCGAATCTTTTCATCTTGGTAGGACCTGTAAGTAGTTCTTTCAAGATCCAGTTCTAACCAGTGACACTTTCATGGGTGGATTAATTTATTAGGCTTAGCATTGTGCTTGCAAACGGTAAGAATTTAAGAGCTTTTTCATTCATGCGAATTATGATCATAAGCAAAGTTAAGAATGCTTATAAAAACCAAAGTATATGATATGCCTTTTTATGAGATCAATTATAGTAACTTTACTGAACAAGTAATTTTGAAAATCGGCACAAAAGATTCCCTAAAGTTGTGTCTGGATTAGCTCTCTGGAGGATCTCGGGACCAGCCCAAGGCCTTGGTCTTAGCAGAGGAGTGAATAGGCAGGACTTATGTGGATGGTAAAACATGGAGTCCGTTAATTCCAAATTCCCACTCCCTTATATACCCAAATACCCTTACATAACCATAGCTCACTGCACAAGCGCTGACTATGTGTAAATGTCTCTTTGCCACTTGGTATCACTTTGCTTAATCACAATCCAGGTTGTCATCACCCCAGAATTCTCAGGAAGGCCGAGAGCCCTTAGGGGAGATGGGGAGCCGACTTTGTCAGCAGGTTCCCTCTGGGTTGAAGGGTCTCATATGTCACCCAGGGTTCCCCATTATCTGTGGCGCTTTACACCCTAAGATCAGGATTCCTCCACTTCCATCCTCTTCACCCTAAATGGTTAGCCTTTTGTTCTCAGAGAAAAAATTCATGACACAATCAAGAAGAAAAATAGCTAGTGGATCATGAATTATAGAAATCATGAGTATGGTATGGAGGGGAAACATGCTAGATGCACTAATTGGCTTTTAACACTTTTTATCTCTGTTGAATGGTATTATTAGTGGAAAATGGAAAGTATATAGTATTTGGACCTTATAAAATATTTTGTACAGTGTTACAAGATTTGATTTCAAATTTCATTTTGAATTCCATAAAAATAATAGCATGAAACTTTTTCCAAAAGTCTTAATAAAGAGTAATAATACAGTAAGAAATTATCTATTTAGGTATCACAGAGATTGGATTATTATATTTGATAATGAGCTGAATGAAGAAGTATGCAGTATCTTATTTTTAATTTTCTGACTTGTATTATATCCAAAATACTAGTTTTTAAAACAAAATGTTTAAATAACCAAATATTCTATGTACCATGTAGAAATTATCTGTGGCATAGTTTGTAATAATTACAATTTTAGCCATTTTTTAAAGACCAGTAGTTTTAAACTAAAACTAGGAGACATTTTGGCATGTACTGCTGAAGGAGGAAATAACACTCATTCCTTATCAAAATTTTTTCCTCTTAACAGGAATATTTTACTTGCATATGCTGCTCAAGGCAACAATGTCCAAAGAATTCTTGAGTTTTGTTTTCTGAAATCCTACATTTGAGATCAAATAAAGAAATAAAAGATTGATTTGAAAAAAAGTGCTGAAAATGTGCCATGGAATTATTTTTACAAAACATTTCTACTGAAATAATCTCTAGTCAAAACTTTTTATATACATATACAAACTTTAAATAGAAATATATACATAATTATAGATGTTAGCAAATTCACCACTTTGTAGTGTAAATGCAGAATGTACAGCAGCCTTAAAGAAGATAATGCTACCCAGAAAGCATCATTGGCAGCAGCTCCTGAAGCATGCAGTATCTTAATAAAATGTATAGAAGACATTGAATATTGGAATACCAGTGATGGGAGGTATAATTCAAAGGACTGATAGAACATATTTATAAAATGTGAATTTAGAGTTAGAATGATTTAAGACACAACTATTCAGAGTCTGGGAAACACTTTACAAATGGTAATTAACTCCAAGGGACAGAATAGATCATTAGATATATTTGGAATTTGGTAGCAGAAAAGCCCAGTGCTCTGCTATATATAAAAAGAACTCTGTTGAATCACATCTGAAATTTAGTGTGTAGCTTGGGAACATCTTGGTAACAACCAAAAACAGTGGGAACATTAATATTTTAATTCTTTGAGAATTCATGACTTCATTAAAGTGGCCATACCCTAAGCCTCTAGAGATGGCAGCTCCTCCACACCTTTCTGGGTGGGTTAGTGAGTTGCTGTGACCAGAATGATTGATTGGTCTATTATTAGCTGGTTCTCAGAAAGCAAATGTATTGTCTGTCATAAGCACAAGGCAGGAAGGTTTTCCACTTTAGTCAGGCCTACAATCTGCCAATGCAGCCTATAAGAACTTTGAGATTATCCACATTCCATCCTGAAGCATAAAAAGAGACCTGTGGAGAAGCGAGCTTGGATGTTAGGTAAAGTACTTCAGCAGATCTGCAGTCTTATCACAGGGTCCGTTCCACCATTCTGAAGATTAGGACGATATTTAGATTATAAACAGAAGTAGTATGTATTTCACCATATAAAAACTCCTCAATCCAGATATCACTTTTTTTTTGTTTATAAGAAACACATTATTTTACTTTATTTCATGTTATAATTTTTTTTTTTTTTTTTACAATATAAGCAATAACATTGACCCTTGCAAACACTTCTGTTCCAACTTTTCGCTTCCTTCTCTCCACCCTCCTCCCCTAGATGAGAGAAAGTCTCATATGTGTTAAACATGTTGAAGTATAGATATCACTTTTCTAACAGCTTTGGTTGTCCAGAGCATAATGAAAACTAGAAAGGAAGCATTTGAACAGCCAAAATCGATCTTATCAAGACCACATGAGGAAGTTGTTAACTGCTTCTTAGTTGATAATGAAATAAGCTTGTTTATCTGGCTCCTTAGCCTGGATAGGGATTAAACAATATGAAGAAAGGGGATGCTAAAAACAAGAAGTTCTTTCAGTTAAGAAATAAAGTCTGATGGGAAGAAAAGATTCTGTTCCAAAAAGGAAACAACTCAAAACCATTACCATACCTGGACCATTTAGCATCAGGAGAAATGGTCTCTCAACAGGCCCAGAAGGTAACACTGTCTTGCAGCCTAATATATTTAACATTATAAATAATGATCCTGAGTCATCAATAAAAAGTTAAATTCTGTCCAATGACTTTTGCTTTAAAAGAATAGTACTCGAAACAGATTTTAGAAAAGTTTTATTCCAAAATAGTTTAAACAACCCCCCCAACCCTCCCCCACTCAAATAAGCAGAATACAGCAATAAATTTATGCCGGCTGCATGATTTGTTAACATGTATTCATAGACATCAGTAATGTATTTTAAATATTTTGTTAAGACTTTTTTATATCACAAATAAAAATTTTTAAAGACAAAAGGAAAAAATAAAGATAATTGAACAATATATGGAAAAAATTCTGAAACCGCATGCATTGTATGTTGTGGATTGTTGGCTTCTACCAAGGAATGGAGTAAGAGGGACTTCTTATGTTCTTCTTTTGAGCTATGCTTGTTCTTTACAATTTTGCAACATTCACTTTTGATGTGTGTGTGAAGGGGGAGGGAAGAGTTCATTTTGTTTACATTTGCTCTCATCATTGAGTATATTTTCGGCTCTGCTTCCTTCACTCTGCATCAGTTCATGGTAAATCTTTCCATGCTTTTCTGTCACCATTTCTTAACAGCACACTAATATTCCATTGCATTTATGTACCATGATTTGTTTAGCATCCCCTAATCTATAGATACCACTTTTGTTTCATTTTTCTGCTAGCACAAAAAAATGCTATTACACATATTTTGGTATTTATGGGATTATTTTGATCAGTGATGACTGGGGCATATTAGCCTTGTGGACGAACCTCTGCATCAAATGGTATGGATATTTCAGTCACTTTATTTACATAGTTCCAAATTATTTTCAAAAATGGTTGAACTGATTCATTGTTCCACCAACATTGAATGCTTCAGTATGCCTATCTTCCCATAATCTCTCTAGTATTGATCATTTCTATCTTTTATCATCTTTGCCAGTCTGTAGGGTGTGAAATAAAATCTCAAGGTTGTTTTGATTTGCATTTACCCTATTGTGAATGATCTCATCTATTCTTTCATGTAGTTGTGAATAGTTTGCAATTATTTTGAGAACTGCTTGTGTTTATCATTTGCTTATTTATGGGAGAATGAATTTTAGTTTCACACACATGAATATTAATTTTATATGTACACATATACTTTCTATATATATGTATATGTGTGTATATGTGTGCATATGTGTTTATATATATATGTACCAAACCCTTAGAGAAATTTGATACAAAGATTGTTTTTCCATTTGACCAGTTCCTCCTTTATCCTAAGTATGTTAATTTTGTTTGTATAGCAACTTTGCACTTTCTTCTATTCAGGTAACTTTACTTTGTAATTACTTCTACCCTTGTTGAGAATTTACTCCTCCCCATTGTTGTGAGAGATATACAATCTTCTCTTCTGATTTTTAAATTGCATGATCTTTAATTTTAAGGTCACATTAATCTATTGAAAATGTATTGGGTGATATGATTTGGTTTAAACCATTTTTTTTCTGCCAGACTGCTTATATCCTACAACTTTGCCAAAGCTAGTAACTATATTAATATTTTTGCTGAATCTATAGGATTTTCAAATCATTTGAAAACAGGGATAGTTTTATCTCTTTACTTATTCCTTTAATTTACTCTTGTAGTATTTCAATTACTAGTATTCCCAAAACTGTGGGAAACTATATCTTTAAAAAGTGACTATTACTACTACTATTACTGTTACTGTTACTACTACTACTACCAACTTTAAAAAGTTAACTACCAATGTGGAAAGGTAATTATTGCTTTTTTTTTTTTTTAAAGAAAGGTTTCCATTGTTAGCTCTCTTCCATACAAGTACTTAGAAACTTGTAGCAAATTTGCTTTCAGAAGCACATGCTGTAAAGCAGAGCGTACAATTTCTTTTTGCCTGGAAGTTTTTATGCAGTTCCAGGTATATAGGTATATAAAATAGGTATACAAATAAAACACTTATAGATAATAAATCATAAATTTATTTTAAAACAATTCAGTATATATACCCACATATATAATTTAACCATTTAGTATAGATGAAAGCAAATTTGAATATTAATGAGATAGATGTGCCTGTTTATTTTTGCATAAAGAATTAAGTCTTGGAAGAATATTTGATACTACAGGATATAGAGCATTTTCAATATATTTTAGAGTTGATCAATATTTTGATTTTATAATTGTCAATGCTAAAAATGCCTCTTTGCATAAATACATAGCATAAAATGGCAGAAGTATGGTTAGGGTCATTTCAGAAATTATTGGAAATTTTGTCCTAATCCCAAGCCAAAATTAATTTAACATTTTTTTAGAAAGCTTAAGTTTTAAACTGTATGCTTGATAACTTAGTTTTTTAAAATCAGAATTTGAAGAGAGGTATTTCTGAAACTGTGTCTCCAGGCACTTTAGATGATCAATTAAAACTCTTACAATTGAATCTTTGGGAAGGTTATGTCAATCACAAAATCATCTGTACCTATAAAGATTTAAAAAGAACTATTTCTCACCCTATTGTTCCATATATTAATATTTTTGGTAAAACTTTCAATTTTCTTTTAACATAAAATTGTGACAATTTTTCCTTGAAGCTACATGTTTAAATCATTTAGCTTTTTTAAAAAACAACTGACAATACAACTTTGAAAGCATGTCATTATGAAAAATATTAATACAATTAGACTTCTACTCAGTTAAAATACAACTTCCTCTTTAAATTTCAATCATCTGTTTAAACTTTGCTCTCTTGAGAGCCACCTTATTTCTGCATGTAGTATTTTTTGTAACTGCAGTCCATATCTTTATGAAGGTTTGAAAACAAAAGACTGTTAAGGTTTTAGCTTTTAATGAAGTTAATGATTTTGTGAATATTAACTAACTCTAACTCTGGTAATATTTTTTGGCTTTCAGTACCTCCTATTAGATCATGCAGTGAATAAAAGTGAAATGTTCATTGAAAATCTAACTTAATTTTTTTTACATTGCCAATCCTGCCCATCAGTTCTCCAGCATTGTATGTACAGACTTCAAAGATTTTTTTCTACTGTAAACCTTCCTTTTAGAAAAGTTCATCAACTTTAAGCTCTCTCTCTCTCTCTCTCTTCTCTCTCTCTCTCTCTCTCTCTCTCTCTCTCTCTCTCTCTCTCTCTCTCTCTCTCTCTCTCTCTCTCTCTCTCTCTCTCTTCCCCTTCCAAAGGACAACAAAGTAACAACTCCTCATCTATGCTTTCTTCATAAAACATAATTTACATAAAGTAACAACTATGCCATGCTAGAAATATCAGTTGTTTCATCTAACTGAATCGCAAACTTTGAGCTGCTTGGTCATTAGTAATTTTCCAAATTCTTTTGGAAAAAGTATCATTTGGTAAAGAAATTTTCTGAATTTCATCCCCATACTTTTTCCCATGAAGTATTTCTGACATTTTAATAGTAGCAGGTAGCATAAGATATTCTATTATGTAGGGTTTTAAATTTTTTACAATTAAGTAAGTTTCAAAAGATGCAAGTAAATACTATTCATTGACAGAAACAAATTTCTCAAAACATTGTTTTTAATTATTTGAAGATTTAAAAAGTATTTCAAAATATTTCTTTGGTTTAGAACAGTGTGTTGCATGCTTGCTACTAAGATGCCATTTTACGGCTGGTTTCTGCAACCAAGACTTCATTACAAATTAAGCAAAAAGATTTTCTCACACTATCGTCATTATTAGAAGTAAATTCATATTGCAAAAAGTGATTTGACATATCTTTTTTTTGTCAATTTGCATGTACTAAAACCTGGTAGCAAAGATTCTGCCACATTGTTATCAGTATTTTACCTCTTTTGCATAAATTTCAGCCTATTCATAACTAAAATTTTTATTTTAATAAATAAATAAATGTTGTTTATTAATTTCTTAAAAACTAGATTTAGTTTATGCCTAATTTCTTTGTGCTTAATTTAAAAAATCCAAAGTGTATACACACACACACACACACACACACGAAGTAGTGATGGTGGAAAAATATTATTAAAGGGCTTTTGTCTTTACTTACTGCAATTAAACACTGATATTTCTGTAAAAGAAGGAGATAATGGTAATTTAAAAAATCAAGCATTCTAACACAATACAATCTAAAGACATACTAATTTGATCTTTACATGCTGAAGAATGATGATAGGAAAATATTAAAAGTCTTTATTTCCCCTAATTAAGTTATTAGGTTTCTTAAAAGCAGACAATTTTGTATGTACAGTAAAAACACTGCAATTCATAACATACAATAGCCTCGAATCTGGGCCAAAGTATTTCTGGCAGTGCTGTGTGCCTGATGACATGTTCAGTGTAAAGTGTGCGTGTTATATGTTCAGAACCAAGGTTGCAATAAAGCTATGCGATGCATCATGGGCAAGTGCTGCTAGAAACATGAATTCATTATGTATTAGATTTCTAATTAAGTTTTGGTCATTGCACGTTCAGAAACCTTTCTCTGTTGGCAAATTTTTTGTGATCCCCACATTCAGTTATGCAGCCCCACGTGGGGTCATGACTTACCGGTTAAGAAGTTTTGCTTCAAAGCAGGGGAGTGGTGGGAGGGGGGAAGGTGTTGAAGGACTCTATCACTCCATCTGTGATATGTAAATATTAATTTTTATCATCAGTTGTTGTTCCCAGGTCACTGAATGACAGTCAAGATCCGGGGAAGGTCATAGGCAATTTCAAAATTGTATCATTTTTCTATTTTTAAAGAATTTGGGATATGGAGCCAAGAGGCTCTGATCCTACTATTGAATCAATCTGCTGTGTCACTTGGCTGATTTATTTCCCTTCTCTATCTATAAATGAAGAGTCTGGGTTAGTCATTAGATAATCTCCAAAGTTTTTTTCCAAGTTTCTTCTTTCTTCTATTTTTCTTTTTTTTCTATTTCTTCCAATAGTCTATGCTTATGTAATTCTCTGTCTTTAATATGGCACCTTCAGCACTTAAAGAGATACATTTTGACCCTTGGGTCCAGCTGTCTGCAATTTGGGCCTTGGTTTCTGGTATTATGTAGGATGGTCATGCAGTCTGAAGCAGAGGGAGGGGTATGAACTTAAGAACACCTTGAAGAACTAAGCTGTGTCAATTGAAAAAGTGCTTTATTTTTTATCCATAAGGCAAAATGCAAAAGAGTGGAATGAAAACTTTATTTCAAAGTAAAATTATAATATTTGTTGTTTTTTATTTAAAGGGTATTTGCATAGATTAAAGAAAGACATTTATTATCAATATATTTCATTTTCATTTGATGACGCTTCATCATCTAAGTTTAAGCCATATAGATAACATTATTCAAAATAGAGAGCTATACATATTTTCCTTTATTATAAAAATTTGATATTAATTAAATTGAACAAACTATATTAGCCAGTTAGTAAAAGATTTTTTAGATCCACTTACAAAATAAAACAAAAATTTTTGAGAGTTGGAAGATCAATATCTGGAAAGAACTTCAGAGCTATAAACTATAAACCTTTTTTTTCTACCTTTCCAGGCTTATTATTTATGAATAATTAATGTATGAAATTCCCTTTATACTTTCTAGGGCCTGACCAAGTTAAATTACTTATTGTTACCATGTGACTTTCCCTTTTCTATCTCTGGACCTTTCTCTCTGTGGTCAAAATGGACTCATTTCTTAAAAATGCCTAGTTTCCTTCAAAGCTTATTTCAAACTTTACTTCCTCTTTGATACCTCTCCTGATATCTCCAGATATTTTACATGGCTTTTATTTTATATCTAACATAATTTGTTGTATATTATATATAATTAAACATAACATAATTATATAACATAAATAATATCAATATTTAAAAATTTGTATATAATTTTGCACTGAATTTTATATATATATACACACACTAATATATTGCTTATATATAGATCAAGATTTTGTATTCGAGTCAGACTCTGCATTTTTAGAGGGGAACTGTTTAAGCTATGCTTGGTGCTATTTTGTGTCCTCCTGGTCTTGGTGCTGCATTCTGAAAGTATTGAGAATTCTCAAGCCATAGATCTGGAAGCTTTCAATTCTCCCAAAGTCTGGAAATTTTCCTTTGTGTTCTGAACTCTGCAAGTTTCGACATGACTTTGAATCTGAGCAATACAACTTTGGGCTTGCCTTTGGTTGGAGCTTCAGTATAATTGCTGCTAAACTAAGTTATTGTTTAGGCTAGCTGGAAAACCCTTTAGATCAAGAGAGACAAAATTCCAGGCTTTTTCCTGGACTCTCTGTATGTGGTCTGGATTCTTGCTCTTGATTATTCTACTATAGCTAGGGGCCAGTCTGAGACCCCTCTCTGTTCCTGGTGTCAGGAGTCACACAAATTTGTTTGTTTCTGTACTTATTCCTTTCTTGGTCTACAGTCTAAGTCCTAGAATGACTCTTTGCTCAAGGCCTCCACTTTTAGACATAAATCCCTGCCTCACTTCACCCTGGGTCTGTGACTCAGATTTGGAGAATGAGTGGCAGAGTTGTTGCTTGGCACCTCTTCTTGCTCCCTTTAAAGCTTCTGATCCTTCTGTGCCAGTTGTGGGCTAGAGCATACAGTCACTGGCTCTTTGTTCACTTCCCAAGTTGGAAACTCTTCATGGTGTACTCCTGACTAGACATAGTTGGCAATATCCATAGACCATTCTCTATGCTGACATGAACTGGAAAAATATTTCTGATTTTTTCCTTGGATTTCCAGAGTAGGACTCAGTCTGGTATGTTTTCTAGATCCATGTGGATAATATGTGGATATATTGGGGAGAGCTTATCCGTACTGCTTCCTATTCTTCCATCTTGGCTGGTCTCCTCCAAAGCTTTTTCTTTTAAATCTCAAAAGACTCTTAAAAGATTATATGGGGAACAATGTCAAGAACATTTTTAGAGGGTTTAAATCATTGAAGTTTTTTGTCCCCTTTGATTTTCCATATTTAATATAGCAATTTTTAGAATAGTTTCTGAACTAATAAATTTAAGCCATGTTATATGTCCCTTGTCCTTTTATTGACCATAATATCTGCATCTTGGGTACAGAGTCTGCCTATGAATTATTTTCCAGTGTCAGGCATAATGCTTTGCACCTAGGTGGAACTTATAGAATATTTGTTTAGTTGATTTAAAAAAATAGTTTTCATTCTCTTCCCAATAAAAATGTTATTTTATTCATAATTCAATTATGTTTCAGTTCATTCATTCTTAATCATGTGAGGATGCTCTCCAACCACCTATGATTTGGAAGGGGAGGGTTTTCTCACAAAGGCACAAAGCAATTCAGTGTCAAGTTTCAGAGTGCAGTATTTTCTGTAAACATGTTTGTGTTACCTACCTGGTTTCCTTTCCCAGCTGTTGGTTGTATTCTCTGCCATCTCTATGGAAACCATTTAAAGTGATGATTAGATTGCTTATAGGCTATTATTTTTCATTTAAAATTGAATTTCTGTTCTCTTTGACAGTTTTTATCAGCACATCCATTACCATCAACCCTTATTACCACTTGCTATAGAAATAACCTCCTAACAGATTTTCCTCTTCATTTCTTATCCTATTTCTCTTCCCCTTTCTTCATACTATTGCCAGACTCATCTTCTTTATTTGCAGATCTGGTCAGATGACTCTTCTCAAAAATCTTCAGTGGCTTCCTATTACTCATTGAATAAAATTAAGGCTCCTTAGCCTGGCATTCAACACCTTCCACAATCTACTCTCTTTCATGTGTTCAGCCAAATTGGTCTTTTTCTTGATTTTCTCTTCCCCTCTTCTTTCATTGTTCATGTTTATATTCTCCTCCCATAATTATCTATGACCCTCTTGACCTTAAATAGTACTCTTGTTTTTATCTTTCTAATGTAAAATTGTGTTTAAGTAATCTCTTTTGCTATATTATCACCCCAATAGGCTATAAAACTTTTGAGGAAAGGAATCCTAATTTAGCTAAATTCCATATCTCCACAGTACTAATCAATGTTCTGTGCAGAGTAGATGCTTAATAACTATTTATTGATATGAATAATTGCTTATTGATTGATATATCTATATATATGCATGTATATGTATATGTACAAATAAATATATGTAAAAGATTGTGTGACAGAAAGACAGAACACTGGACATGGAGTAAGGAAGGTGGAGGTTCCAATTTAGAAGTTATAGTTATGATACTCTGAAAATTAATTAACATCCTGGAGCCTTGGTTCCTTCTATAAAATGAGTATAATAGTACTTACCCCATAGGATTATTGTGATGATAAAATGATACAATATATGTACTTCACTAACATTTAAGCTTCATACCAATGTGAACTATGTTATTATTTCACATAAAGAGGATTCATATTTAAGAGGCACCATTGTATAGTGAGAAAGAGTACTCAATTTAAATGCCTACTTGAAATTCTTACTAACTATCTTCCTGGAAATTAATTTCATTTCTCTGAGCCTCATTTTTCTCATCTCTAAAATAAGGAGGCATTGGATTGTTGTTGATTTCTAAGATCCTATAAAGCTCTAATCTATAATCCTATGATTGCTCTGAACCTCAGTTTTCTTTCTTTTATGGGGATATTATTTCTACTACCTCCCTCTCTATGTCATTGTGAAGAAAGTGAAGACCTGAAAGTAATCTGTGAATATGAGCTATTTTATATCTGTTTTCAGGTAGAAGATTGATTTATGGACTTAGTCAACCTGATCATGAAAAGTTAACTACAGTGATAATATGGAAAATATCAGAATTTATCTAAATTTCAAATTAAATCAAATCTAAGCCTATTTTAGAAATCCAAGCAAATTGAGTCAGTGAACCCCCTTCGACTTCATGTCTCTTCTCCAGGAACTTGTGATCTTTGAGTTCCCTAGAGGGTGAGTTTGTCTGTTAATTAGGAACAGTAAATCTGCTCTCACCAAACTCAGTGGGCAGATTCTGAATGTGCCTACAGTTACTGAGCCTATGAAGTATTGAAGAACATGGGGACAACAAGGGATTGTGGCATATCGAAAAAGAATCATTTAGGTGCTTAATCAGTGTTTATTTTCTCCTCTGTGGAATGTCAGGGTTGGAGTAGGTAATCTCTAAGATCCTTTCCAGCTCTAAATCTATGATCAACTGTTGAATGAACGAAATAGGGGAAGAGCCCAAGAGGCAAACTGTCAGATTAAAGGCGATTGACTTCTGAGAGATGACTAAAAGGCAGGTTGGTAGAGATAGGTGGGAAAAGCCTTCTTAGATGTGTACAAGAATAAGATGGGGTGCTGACTAAGGAATGGCTAATAGTTCAATGAGCATGAGATGAATAGACTCTCAATATAGGGCTTTCTGATGGGAACCAATTGGTTATATTAGTCTCACCGTGGGAACCTGGAATTTTATAATTGAGGCAGAAAGCAATTTTCAGAAACATCTGCTATCTATCTATTGCAATTCAATTAAAAACATATTAAAAACCTACTAAGTGCCAGACACTGGGAATAACAAGATTAATCCAGTAAGGTTCTGCTTTCAAGGAAGTTATAATCTAATAGGGGAAAAGATAAGAATTTCAAAAGTATGGTACAGTAAAATATTGAATTTAAAGTCAGAGAACCTGGCTTAAAACTCTGTCTTTGCTACTGTATGATCTTGGGAAAATAATTTGACTTTTATGACCCTCAGTTTCCTTATAAAGAAAAGAATAGTTTGTACTAGTTGACCTGTTCAGTTTCATATGATTAAATCTATGAACTTGTGATCTATGAATTGTGATATTAGGGAGAAATGACTTTGATAAGTGATAATCTCTCTGGAATTCAATTTTCCCACTTGTAAAAGGAATAGTTGGACTGGATTTCTAAGTCTCTTCTGACTCTAAACCTTATTATTGCCAAAAAGAGGTCCAAGCAAAGTGCTTTTAGAAATTTTAGGAAAGAGACAGACCAAGGAAACACATACATTGCACACACACATACACACACAAACACACACATTATAGGAACTGACTTTCAGGTAAAACCTGGGGTATGAAACAGAGAGATCATATAGTTGCATTTGTGCATTAAGCCAGAAATGCTTTGTATTGAGATTAAGTATGGATAAATGAATGCATTGATAGAAAAACCTATCCAGTCCAGAAAAGAATGCCAAAAATCCACTACCAAATCCAAGCCGCCCTCTTACCAACTTTAGATACATCTGGAACTGATCAGATAATAATACTGACTATGGCTAGCTTCTTCCAGGTCAAAAATAAATCTCTAGCTGTATTTATTTTCTATATTCTGGAATCACTATGCTAATATTGTTAAGAAAGTATATGTTCATTTATTAGCCTACAGGGAACAATGTGTTCATGGATCATACAGTTCTGATTGCATTGATACCTGGGAATTGATTTGGAGAGGCCCTCCAAAGAGATTAAGCCCAATAATCTATACTGGGAAAACAAAATGAGAATGCATATTGACCATATTGACAGGATATATCAAGATCCTAGTGATAGTAATTTAGGATTTGGCACAATGAATGACAGAATTGCTGTTTAAGGCCTGCTGAGGTTGCATCCACCAATGCAGAGGGCAGACAATTGACACCTGTTTTTGGGCATTCTTCTAATAAACTCTAGTTTATTCTTAAGTCTCTCTTGTTTCCTGTAATTTGGACCCAAACTTTGATTGATGAATCCATTGGCTAACACAATTAAATGCACTCTATGGAATCTCAGAAGAATTAGAATTTTGGACAACCTAAAGGGCAAAAGACAGATGGGTGTGAGTGTAAGCAGGACGTGGCATGTTAGCAATGGTGATTATATATTCTGAAGTGACTTTCCCAATCTTTACTGGCAGGATGGGTGTCTAGAGTCTTGCTATTACAGGTATCTCAACATTTCTAGGAGTTAGTAGTTAGTAGTGCTGTAGCTCATGAGCCCTCACTACTACTACCTAGATTATCAATTGATAACTTAATCATTCAAACTTAGTTAGCTTTTAGAATTAGATATATATCATAGTGGTGTAGTTGATACAAAGCATCTTTTGTCCTGAAAAAATCTGTGGTACATTCTCTCAAAAGTATGTAAACAACCTAAAGGAAAGGGATCAGATTTAGAGAAAACGTGGTAAAGGGATGATTTACAACTCCTTAAAGTACTCTCTCTAGAGTCCTCAAGATCTTCCCTATAGGTGTAGAGTAGATTATCTCTTGGGATTCTTGAAGAACCTTGCATCTTCTTTTTCTCATCACTTTCAATCAGTGTCAAACTCCTGATTCAGACACTACTATCCCAGGAACATTGCCAGAAATTGATGAAAATGTCCAAATAGTCATATCCTACAAAAATCATGAGGCTCTCCCGGTCAAAGAGCTCTTCTCACTAAGAAATTCTCAGGGGATTGAGTTACCAGCTGCTTAAAACCTCAATTCCAAACTAGCTTCCTTGTTTTATATGTCTCACAGTATGTGATTGAGTCTGTTAATCAGTCTTATTAGTCCTAGTTAAATCTAACCAAAAAGAAAGAAGTCAAGCATCTAAATGGAATTTTAGAAAAATTAGATATGGTGAGCTTCTTGTGAATATTAACTGAAAATAGAAAAGAGCATACATATTTCTCAGCTATGCATTCACCTTCCCCCTCAAATGATCATTCCTTTAGACATAAAATCCTCATGAACAAAAGTGAAAAATCTCAAATATTATATATATCTATATATCTTTTACTTTCTACAATTCAATGAAATTATATAAAGGGCCACTGAAAGTCTTAACATCAGTCAGAAAATAAATAATTATAAAGAATTGAGGGATCAAAGACAAATATCACAGAAGGATTAGGTAAGGAGGGGTTGTGCTATGTAAAATGGATATATTCCCATACTGATAAGATTAACTCTAGATTCACAGGTTATGCTAGTCTGGGCTTATCTTAATATTTGGAGATTTCATAAGAACTATGCTGTGTGGATTATTCTGTATTTGTTTATATTTAGGAGGCCATTGAAAACTATACCACATGGACTAGTTGAGAACTTTTAGTTCTAGGCACTGGGGTAGGCATTTGAAATAACAATTCTTGAACCTTCCTATCATCTTAGAAAACTTTCTAGAATTAAGAATGTGGACAGATATGAACTGCAGATCCAAGTTGATTCACCAAAAACAACAAATGTTTAACTGGAGGGGGATGCAATGCAGGTAAACAATGGGTTCCCTCGTCTAGTCTGTCTAGGGTACACCCCATGGAGTGCTGAGACAGTGACCTACTTCTGCTGAGACATGATCTCTTTAGAAAGACTTGTTCCTTTGGATGGCACAGCAAATCCTGGAGCTTCTTTTGATCATCTACTTTTTGACTGCTGAAGATAAGGAGAGCCTATATCAAAGCTGCGCCAGAAAGGATCAGTCATTAATCCCAATAAAAGCAATTTAAGTCAATGGACCTTAAAGGAATTATCCTGTCTTCTCTTTCTCTCTTCCTATTACTGAACATAGTATTAGTTAGAACCAATAGCTGGAGTCACTGTTTTCTTCATTCTGGCATTATGGTGGCTGTAAAGTGGTCCTCAAACTTTTAAAATAGGGGGCCAGTTCACTGTCCCTCAGACTATTGGAGGCCGGACTATAATAAAAACAAAAACTCGCACTGTCTCCCCACCTCAGCGCATTTGCCATAACCAGGCCCACCACATAAACACCCTCAGCGGGCTGCATATGGCCCACAGGCCATAGTTTGAGAACCCCTGCAAGCACATGGCAACTAAAATATATTTCTTGCCTACATGAGCCTGGGACTGGATTTTGCCCTACTTCTATTTTATTTCTTTCTTAAGTCAATAAGTGTATTTCTAGAGACATTGTTGTGAATTTTGGAGGTAGAGATTTTGGTCTTCTCTCAGTTCTGGCTGCACTTTGGGAGGATATGCTGGCAGTTATTCATTGCTTCTTGGAGAAGATTATCCCTGGTATAAAGATGAGCCCACCCTCTGTCTTGCATGTGTCACAAGAGATGAACCTGAAAGAAATTAGTTGGATGAAATTTAAGATGCTTTTTTCCCCACTAACTGCTTCATGCTCTTAAGTTTGTCTCAGCTTCCTCAGAGATTATAATTGTCATTACGTTACTACTGCTGTTTATTTTTCTGTCAATATAACACTTTATGCACATACATGGTTCCAAGCAAGAATGGACTTTCAGTGGTGATGGAAAGGGTAAGAACACCAGCCCTTACAGGCCCAGTGATGGTTATAATATTTATACAAGTATTAGTATTGTTGCTCTTGTTCAGTAGTGAAGATAATTAATATTTAACAACAGAAGAAGTCAGGGGGAGAGTAAAATGTGGAAGATCTTGGACTTCTTTCCCTTCTGGTTCAATGAAGGTAAAGTCTGCTGGTTTTTCAAGTGTAATTTATACAAGGCTAGTGAAAATGTTCAGGTTAATAAGGAGATAGAGCTTTTGAATGGAAGCAGAGATCCTCCACCTGCAATAGCAATCAGGGTCTGAGAACAAAAAAGTCTGAATATAGAGTTAGAATTAAAGACAGGGTAGGAGTATGAGAGCACGTAGCCAAAGCAAAATACCTGCATTCAAGAGAAAAATCCAGTAACAGGGGTAAGACCAGAATTAATAGGCTAGCATTACAGTCCAAAGACATTTAGAATGGACAAGTTTCATATTTGAATTCATACATACACATATGGATACAATATACGTGTAGATTATATGTATCCATATTTAAAAATAAAAACACATAGGCTATATACACATTCATATATGTATGTGTGTATATATTTCATACACACATAAATATTCATATGTATACATATACACAATACACATATACATATATGTGATATAGTACTGGGATGGGTAGACCTTTTGAAGGCCTCTCAGTTTCTGTTCTAGACATATTTAAAATTATATCTCTTGAAACCTGTCTAATATCTTTCATTCATTTAAGAAGATCTAGGGAGCAAATATCACACATTTGGCTCCTTATAAGTTATTTAGAAGCACATTTTTTGAGGCATGTGTCCAGTGGGCAAATTTTAGTTTTGGGAGAAAAAATACAATTAAAACTGTTTTAATGGCAGAGTAGAACTGAAGAAGTTCACTCTCCATTCAGGGCCCAGTGGCAATATCTCTTTATGCAAATTACAATAACATAATTCTTGACTCTAAAGGGAAAGAATAAAGGAAAAAAGGAAAGAAGCAGTCAAGAGCTTGGTGTGGTTATCTGAATTTTCCTGAGGTGCTTGTTGTATAGCCCATGGTCAAGTACTATATTGCATGGGATCTAAGAAACAGGGGTACTTTGCCTGAGTTGATGTGTCCTGCCAGATCTGCCTCAACTTTCATGTTTGGTACCTTACAACTCAAACTGGTTCCCCAGTACTGGGAAAGATCACCCAATATTGGGCACTTTTGTGACAAATAGTAACACATCTGCCCATTTCTCCTAGTTAGTTCTGATCTCTATAGCTAAGCACAAATCTAATTGGTTCTTTTGCTAGATGTGATAGTGGCCAGGAGGATTAATTTTAAAATGCTTGGGTTTGAGAAAAAAGCAATATGTATCTACTAGATTTATTCTTAAGGGTGGTCATTTTTAGCCGGGTTATTCCTTGTTCTTTTTGAGCCTGAAATCATTCTCAATAATTCACATTTCTATTACACTTTACAGTTTATAAAATGATTTTTTTTACAATACTCTTGTGAACATTAACATATTCATTTTAGAGAGAAGGAAAAGAATACTCAGAATTGAAGTGACTTACTGAGGTTTGTACAGCTAGTACATTTTGGAGATATAATATGTTATGATATCATGATATATTTTAAAAGTAATATTTTATCCTCCCTCCCACCAATTGTATGTAAAAAACTTTTACATTTTTTTAAAAAAAGTTTTCAGTTTGAAATTCTATTTCTTACTTCCCTCCTAGGGATGATAAGCAGTTTATACTTGTGCAATCCTATAATACATTTTCATGTCTAATGATCTTTTTGAGTACTTTATAGGTTTTTATATTCATGATTCCTGGGAGTCCTTTGCATCTTATATATTCTCTGTGAGTGTGAAATAAAGACTGTTCATGCTTGATATATATTTTGTACATCAAGTTTCTGTATGGGATTTGGTACCCCTGTGACCCACATTTGGATATTACTAGGATATCTAGAGGTTTTCCCTAGAGTATTATAGATGGGAACAATGAACCAAAGAAAAAAGGTAACTCTTTGGGATTAGAGAATCTATTGAAAAAAATCTATAAATGAATTGATTGGTAAACTAAGACCACACTGAGGTACCACTATACACTTCTCAGATTGGCTAAGTGAAATAAGAAGAAGCAAGAGAACATTGTACACAACAGCAAGATTATGTGACAATTAACTCCAATGGACATGGCTCTTTTCAGTGATGATGTAATTCAGGCCAATTCCAACAGACTTGTGATGGATTTATGAAGGGACTATGGGGATTGAGTGAGGATGACTATATAGTATTTTCACCTTTTTTGTTATTGTTTGCTTGCATTTTGTTTTCTTTCTCACTTTTCCTCCTTTTTTATTTGATTTTTCTTGTGCAGCCTGATAATTGTGGAAGTATTTATAAAAGAATTGAATATGTTTAACATATATTGAATTGCTTGCTATCTTGGGGAGGAGAGTAAGGGGAAGGGAAGGAGAAGAATTTGGAACACAGGGTTTTTGCAAGAGTGAATGTTGAAAACTATCTTTGCATGTATTTTGAAAATAAAAACCTATTATTATGTCTAATAATCTTTTTGAATACTTTAAAGTTTTCATATTCATGATTCCTGGCAGTCTTTTGCATCTTATATATTTTCTGTGAAAGTAAAGGTTGTTCATACTTGATATACATTTCAAACATGATTTGTAAAATGAACTGCTGAAGGAAATGGCAAACTTCTCCAATATTTTTCAGGAAAAGCTCAAATAGGGTCAGGAAAGTTGGACATAGCTGAAATGACTAAATGATAGCAAATAGTAGGCTCCACTTTTACAGCTGGTTACACTAAAAGATTTAGAGAAAACAAGATCACGTTTAAAGTTTTCTTTTTTGGGTAGATAACAATTTTTCAGAAAGGGGTTAAGATAGTGTAAAATTCTTTGATAGATACAGTAGAGATAATGATGGCAATGCTTTTATTACAAATATCAAGTGAGAGCAAACAGTACTTGTCACTGTCCTATAGGATGTCATTGCAGTATCCAAATGAATGAGGGATTCATTATACATGGTAAGTACCTTGGAAATAAAATTAAAATATTATTGTATCATTAATAATAGATTAGTATAAATACTAATAAATAGGTAACAATAAATATTTACATATAATATTTTATAGTTTAAAATTGCCATACATCATTATCTCTTTTGAGTTTCACAGCCATATTTTTAACTTTCCATTTCATAGAACAATTAAATGGCAGTGTGGATACTAGGTAGAATGTTGCACCTGCAGTCAGAAGAACTTGGGTTCAAATGTTGCCTCAGGCATTTATAGGTTCTGTTATCTTTTGGAAATTTCAGTACTCCACAAAATGGTATAAAAACAGCATCTATCTCAAAGGAATATAAGAATCAAATGAGATAATGTAATGTATGTGAAATGTTTCGCAAATCTTAAAAGCACTAGATAAATGTCAGTTACAAAGATTTTGATGCAATTTGTCTAATGTCACACAGAACATAGCAAAGTCAGGACTCACAACCAGTGGTCTTTCTGTGGAGAATAAGGAGAACAAACTAAATGTCACAAATGGTCAGACCCAGGACTTATCCATCCAGAGACACTAAGGAGCATTTTGGGAAAGATTGGGCAACCTTTCTTTCATGCTATTGAGTCTCCCAAAGCTAGGCATTAGCCTTAGATGTACCTAAATTCTTCTCAGTATCTTATTAGATATTTGTTAGCCTGAAACTGATCCAGATTCCTTTGAGTTCATCAATCTTTCCTCCAGGACCATCTTTTTGCAGTGATATGTTCTATAAGCTTATTATTCTGTGTATAGTACTTTTGTGCTCTATTTTATTTACTTAGGTCAAATTACAAGGGATAATCCTGATTTTAGAAGCTTGGTTTTGATGAATAAATTAACTTATTCCTTTTATGTCCTTTTAAATATTTCAGTCATATTCTATTTCAATTTTCATCAAATCAATCTTAATATTTTCAATTATTTCCTCAAATAGAAGTCACTCCATCTTCATAGCAACTTTAGCTTTCCATTTCTACACTTAACAGACTCAAGAGTTTAGTATGAAGCACATTTCCTTTGCCATCATTGGGCCTTTCCAAAAAAGACAGCTGTCCAAAATAGAACATAGGAATATCTGGATTGTTGGCTACAGGAGATAGTGAGTTCTCTATTCCTAGAAGCCTTTGGACAGAGTTTGTATGGCCATTACTTGGAGAAATTGTAGAGATTGTACTGTTCAAAACAGATTAGATTTAATGGCTTCTGAGGTTCATTCTAACTCTGAGGTTCTGTGATTCTAGAATTACTGGGAAAATTTTCCTTATATTAAGTTGAAATCTGTCTCTGTAGATTTTCTCACCATTTCTTCCAGTTTTACCCTCTAGGGTCGTCAGATAAGTCTAACTCCTTTTTCACATGATAACCTTTCAAATACATAAAACTTTACATACCCACTCCTGACCTTCCCCAATCTCATATCCTTGTTTAGGTATTATTTTTCACTAGATTAAACTATAATATATTGAGAGAATTCTGGGCTGGAAGTCAGAACACATGATTTTAAATTCTGACTCTCTCATTTCTTATAGGTTTGACCTTGGGCATCTCTGGATCTAATTTTCTTATCATAATGCATTTGAGAGGGTTAAATAGCATGCTCTCTAGGCTCCCTTCCAACTATAACTTTATGATTCTATGATCCTAGATATTTCCATTTTTTCAGCTGATTCTTGTATGATATGACTAAGCTGCTTCTTTTGGGCTTGTTCTGTTCATGCTGGTCCCCCATTTAAGAAGCTTCAGTCAGGAAAGAGTACAATTTCTACTGACATGTAGATCTTGTGCCCAACTTAGTGATGAATGTCTTTAAACTTTATCCTCAGAGAGCAGATATACAATTTGGTACTGGGTCTGAATTTGAAACTTTCCATAATTTCATGAAGTAGTATATGCTATCATTTGCATTCCATTGAGTGCTTGAGAAATCAGGGTCACCTCTATGTCATGATGAGGTCCCCAAACAGGACTTTAGTGTCCTAGTGATGTACTCCTATTAATGCAGCTTTGAATCATTAGCATTAGTGTCTGCCGTGTCGTTGCTGATTAATGATGGTTTAAATCCTACTAAAACTCTCAGGTCTCTTTTTCTTTTCTTTTTTTTTTTTTTAAAGTGTTTATGCCTTTTGTTTTTCATGTCAGAGTCATTTCTAGATAAGCTTTTCTTACCTCCTAACTAACAATTGAGTCTTTGTAACACAGAAAAACAGGCAAACTTAACTAGTGATATATTGGATACTAATAGCAGTATTACACACCTGTAGTCTCCACCTCTCTATTCTATTTCACCTTCTCTCTAAGCCTTCAGTCTGCTGTAACAATAAGTTAGGAATAAGCTTTATTTTAGTGAGTTTCCTATTTATATTACTTTTGTCAGTGAGCACGTTGTTTTTATGGTAATACTTCATTAAGCAGTTCATATAAATCTTATGTTTTTGTTTGTGTTAATACCCATAGATCATAGTTTATAAAGCTATTATCCAATCACTGGAGACTCACTTTGTTTCTATTTTTTCTATTTTGAAAAAAATGATACTTTAAATATTTTGGTATATGTAGGACCTTTCTGTCTTGAACTCTTTGGATGTATGTCCAATAGTGGGATTTCTAAATATCAACACTTTATTAGTTTTTCTTGCATAATTCCAAACTTTCCCCAAAATCATAATTTCTAGAATATCTTCACATGAACTGTCATTTATCTTTGCCTCCCCCTTCTTGAATTTTTACAGTTGGTATTTTGAACTGAAGCTCAAAACTTTGCATGTTTCCTATTAAATTTAGTCTTATGCATTTCATCCATCAGTATAAAATTTTAAAGTATATTTTGGGTCCAGATTCTGCCAAACTTTTGTTTGAGTAGCTTTTAAAAAAAATCGGCTTTTCTATCATCTACAAATTTTGTAAAATTACTTCATCTAAGTCATTTATAAAAATGTTCAATAGCAGAAATACAAAGATTAATTCTGGGGAATTTTGCTGGAAATCCCTTTTTTCTGGTTGTTCAACCAGTTCTGAAACCTCCTAACTATACTATCTATTGCTTATAATCAATATTTCTCCATCTTGTACACAGACTAGCATGAAATTTTTTTTCACTTGAGCTTTGTTGAAATCTAGATATACCATGTCTATAAAATTTCCCTAAGCTGCTTTGAGAAAAAGTGTATTGCAGGGTAAAGAGCTCTGTTCTTGAAATAAAAAAAAAAAAAAACCCTAGATTCAAATTAGCTTAACTTTAGCTCTGTTGTGTTAGAGCTAGCCTAGCAGCATCTATTGTTAAGTTCTAGTGTGAACATTTATACCTTTGATATCAGCAAATACTATAGATAATACCTGGTTGCATTATTTCATTGATTATCTAGATTCAAGAAAGTGATGGATAAAATATTAATAAATCTATTTAAACTTAAAAGTTTAATTTTTATTGTGCATTTTTTTTTGGTTATTAAACACGGTTACCAGTATGGAATTCTGACATTGTTCTTTGTTTCATTCTTTTTTTTTTTTTTTTCTTTTCTTTTCATACGTGTGTGTGTGTGTGTGTGTGTGTGTGTAAAATGTGTGTTTGGGGAACACACTAGACAAGTAAGTTTCTTTGTGCCTCAGTTTTCACATCTTCTCCTAAGAATAAATAAGGAAAAAAAATACCTTATAGGACTGTTGCGAGGAAAGTGCTTTAACAACTTTCAAATGCTTTATAAATATGAGCTATTATTATGAACTTAATAAACTTAAAAGGGAAAATGAAGTTAGTTGAACTTGGCAGTCATATATTGGTGGTGGAGGTTTCTGGGAAAATGGCAGAATAGGTCAGACAATTTCAAGCTCTCCGGATTTTTCCCACAAACAGAACAAATTTTCACCTCAGGGTGAACATAGACTGTGAAAAACAAATAAGATTTGGAGCAGAATGGAGTCCTCTTGGGACAATCCAAGAAGACTGGAAGAAACTAGGACCAGTGTTTAATTCATGTTTAAGAATAAGCACTTCCAAGCTAGCTCTGCAGAAACACCAAGTGTTTTATTTTACAGAAATAGCTCTGCAGAAGCACCAAGCCCTGAGATTAGCTGGGTTTAGCTGGAACCTCATTAGGAACCACAGAGACTTTCCCTTCCGGGACAGCATGGGGATTAGGGATCAATCCTGGAAGATTAAGTGAACCTTGACAAATTAGGAATGCCAAGAGACCCAGCTATGCTGCAGAGATGCAGCCCTGGGTGAAAAGGAACCAGCACCAGGTGAGTGCAGAAGCAATGGGGCAGGGATCCTGCTAACTGCCAGCACTTGCAGGAGGGGAGAGCTTTTGGTTCAGGGTTCCAAGTCAAAGATGAGAGCTGAAGTGAAGCTAGAGGTACTATTCCCCCCCCCCCTCACAATTAGATGTGTTCTAAACTAAATTAATAGTTCTCATTAAAAAATATGAACAAGCAAAGAAAAAAGTATTCCAACCATAGAAAATTGTTATGGGAATAGGGAAGATTGGTATTCGTCTTCAGAGGAGGACATTGAAGTAAAAATAACCTTCTTCTATCCAAAGAATAACATTAAATGGCTTCCTGCCCAGAAAGAATTTTTAGAAGAATTAAAAAAAAAAAGACTTCAAAAGTCAAATGAGAGAGATCGAGGAAAAACTAAAAAACATTAAAAACAAGAAGATTATAAAAAAAACTTAACCGGTTAGAAAACGAGATATAGAATCTTAAAATAGAAAATAATTTATTGAAAATTAGAATTGGATAAGGGGAAGTCAATGAAGCTATAAGAAACCAAAAAATAACAAAGCAAAATATAAAGAATGAAAAAATAGAGGAGAATGTGAAACATCTTATAAAAAAAAAGAATAGATATGGAAAACAGATCAAGAAGAGAAAATATAAGACTACCTGAAATCTGTGACCAAAAAAAGAATCTTGATACAAAAGGCAAGAAACAATCAAAAAATTCTATTGGACTGATAGAACAAAAGGGGAAAGTATAAATAAAAAAATCCATCAATCATTACCTCAAAGAAATCATATGTGGAAAACACATGGATATTATTGCTAAATTTTGAAATCCTCAGATCAAAGAAAACATTTTTAAAGAAATAAACAAACAAAAAACAATTTAAATATACAGGAGCTACAATTGGAGTTTTACAGAATTTATCAACAGCTACAATAAAAGATCATAGGTTCTAGGGTCATATATTTTGGCAATTGAAAGAACCACCCCTGTAGCCAAAAATATCATATCCAGAAAAACTAATTATAATATTGAATGAGAAAAATGGATATTCAATGAAATTTCAGGTTTTCAGGACTTGTCTCAAACAAATCTGAACTTTATAGAAAATTTAACATATAAGAGTCAACATCAAAGATTAATTTCAAGGGATTCAACATGGACAAATTGTATTTTTTTTTTTCATGGAAATGCATACCATGCTTAAGATTGACATCAGCAATTGAGTAGCTCAAAAGAAAGACTGGGGCAGAGTTGAATATAACCTGACTCTAAAAGTCAAAACTGTCTAGAAAAAGGTAAAAATAGTAATTATGTTATACAAATGAGGAGCTGAGGAACAATAGAAACACAGGCATTAGGAGGGGAGGAGGGCTTGTTCTGAAAACCTATTCATATTGGGAATGGGTTGAATGGGAAACACTATAGACTATAAAAACATATACATATATATTTGTATATATGTATATATATACACACACATATATATATATATATACACATATCTATTCATACTATATACACACACATATATATTCATACTATGAAGGATATAGCACTCTACAAAATCTATAAATAAATAAGGGGAAGGGAGTAGGATAAGTTGGGGTATAGAAGAATGTGTAGAATTATTGTAGTGGGACAAGATGTGTAGACCAATGGGAAAGCGATAAAGGATAAGGTGGGGCATAGAAAATTGTGTAGAGTAATGGTAGTGGGGCAAGATGTGTGGATTAATGGGAAAAGTGGCATAAGATAAAAGTGGGGTATAGAAGATTATTTAGATTAAGGGGAGTAGGATAAGGTGTATAGATTAATGGGAATGGGATACAGAGGGAAGGAAAGGGTGGGGAAAGTTAAGTAATAGCAAAGTAAGTCAAGGAGTAGAATTAAAATAGAAGAATTAGCAGGGATAGAAAATAAATATTGAACAACAAGGATCAGGAATAGAATTTATTGGAAATAAAAAAAATAGGGCTATTTTTTGTAGTAGCAAGGAACTGGAAACTGAGTGGTTGCCCAACAATTCCAATAGACTTGTGATGGATCTGTCTCCAGAGAGAGGACCATGCCTTTTGATATATTTCTTTTTTTTTCTTTTTTTTTAAATTAATTTTATAATTATAAATTTTTTGACAGTATATATGCATGAGTAATTTTTTTTATAACATTGTTGCTTGTATTCATTTTTCCAAATTTTCCCTCCCTCTCTCTACTCCCTCCCCTAGATGACAGGCAATCCCATACATTTTACATGTGTTACAGTATAACCTAGATCCTTTTGATATATTTCTTGTGCAGTGTGGAAATATGTTTAGAAGAATTGCACATGTTTAATTTATATTGGATTACTTTCTTTCTAGGGGAGGGGGAAGGTGGGGAGAGAGGGAGAAAAATTTGAAATACAAAGTTTTGCAATGATGAATATTGAAAGCTGTCTTTGCAACTATTTTGAAAAATAAAAACCTATTCATATATAAAAAGTAGGGCTAAAAATCATTGATCTCAAAGTCAAACTTAAAGATTTAATCAAGAAAGAAATCTGTATTATATGTCAGCCACATTAATATTGTTTTTGATATATGTTTACATATGTGAAAATGCATTTGCATATATAATATGTATGTGTGTGAATATATATAGGTATATATATAAGCATACATATGCATCTCTCTATATATATAGAGAGAAAGGGAATTTGAAAATATGCCTACACTTAACATATCTTGCCTATTTGGGGAAAGCGTTGGGGGGGAATGAAAGGGGAGAAAAGGAGTAAAGTTAAAAGTGCACAGTGGAGGACAAAAGAATAACTTAGAAAGGAAGAAAAGATAGAAAGTCAAGAATGAGCTCTAAAATATTATTGTTAACATTTTTGAGTTCCAGTTTTTTTATTTCTTTCCCTTATCTCCCCCTTCCCAAGACTGTAAGCAATGTGATATAGGTTATATATGTATAATAATTTTAAACATATTTCCATATTAGTCACGTTGGGAAAGAAACATCAAAACAAAAAGGAAAATCCAGTAGAAAGAAAAAAACAAAACAAAACAAAACAAGACAAAAAAAGTGAAAACAATTTGCTTATATTGGTAGTTAGTCTTTGTGGTTCTTTCTCTGGATGCAATGGCATTTTCCATCCCAAATCTAGTGGAATTGTCTTGGATCACTATATTGCTGAGATGAGCTCTAAGATTTCAACAAGAATCATTGTCAAGTTCACATGACTACAGTATGAACTATCACTTTCTTCCCTTTTAGAAAACTGGTAAAATATTACAGGATTAAAGAGTTTCAGCATTGGAAGGCAACATAATAGCTATCTAGTCCAATTCACATCTGAAAAAAATTCCCCATTACATTTCACCTCCAAACTGATTATCCAACTTCTACTCCAGTAAGCAGAAACTCATTAACTTTTGAGGCAACTAATTATATTTTTGGATAGTTCCAATTGTTAGAAAATTTGTCCAATCCTAAATCCTAAATTTTTCTCTTTGCAACTATCTTCCCCTCCTCATTGCTTCTCATTTTGTCAAAGAGAAAAAATCAACGTCCTTTTCCATGTGACAATCCTTCAAAAGCTTGATGAGAGATATTATATTTAAAATCATAGAATTTTAGAGATGAAAAAACTTTTGCTGTCATACAGTTTAACTCTATTTTAAGGATGAAGAAACTGAGAACCTACAGTTTTAGTTACTAGCTCAAGATTATATAGGGATTTAGTGGCAAAGTCGCTAATTTTCCTGACTTGCAGTCCTGAGTACTTTCCACTGTCTACTGCCTTTCTGAGGGTATAAATATCATTTTTTTCTTGCACCTTCTTAAGGTACAGATGTGCAAAGATTTTGAGTTGTGTCACCAGTTTAGTCAGAATATTGAATCATGAACAGTAATCTCGATAGCTAGAAGGAGATACATTATAGTGGGTTTTTTATATCAAGATGATAAATTTATATTTTATCCCAGAGGCAATAGGGAGCTACTACAAGATGAAGAGAGATCTCTTTTTTAAGCATGGTAATTTGGCATCTGTGTGGAGGAGGGATTGGAGAGGAATCTATTAGACTATTGCAATAGCTTTGGTAATGAGGAATGAGAGTCCTTTTAAGCAAATCATTTAAAAAGGATTTTTCCTCAGGTTGGGGTTGGACTAGTTGAGCTTGAGCTCCCTTGAACTCCAAGTAGCAATAAATCTATGATTTTTCTGTTTTGGCCATATTAATGCAGATATTTATTGTGGAATGCAGAAATTAGTCAAATTATACAATCAGCATGAGGATTCTGTAATACCATTCATTGAATGATTGAATCTTTTTTGTTATGAATATGATTTCTTTCTTTTCTTTTAGTGTTACCAAATAACATCATTTTAACTCTCTTGCTGAACTTTATGATTACTTGCCAATAAGCTGTGGGGACAGGTAAATGGTGCAAAGGATAGAGCTCTGGCCTTGGAGTCAGTCTGAGTTTAAATCTTTCCTCAGAAACATAAATAGCAGTGTGATTCAGGGCACATTTCTTGCTTTTTCTCAGCCAAAGTTTCCTCATCTGTAAAATGGGGATAATAATAGCATTTATCTCACAGGGTTGTTGGGAGGATCAAATAAAATAACATACATAGAACATTTGCAGACTTAAAACTCTATATAAGCCTTAGCTATTCCTTTTTCTTGGAGACTGTAGGAAAATATATGGTGGTGTTTTTTTTGGAATGAAGAAAAAAAATCTGAACAATTGTTTGGGGCTTTTAAAAAATTGTGTTCTAAAAATGACATTGCATGTATTGTCTAGAGATGTTGTTGGAACAGCTGTTGTGAGAGGCTTGGATATTCTAATAGGACAAGAATGTCCATGTATCCCCCAGGTGGTTTCAGAGAAAATCCTCTAACACATTCATAGGACTACAGGGCGTTGTCTTCCACTTGACCCTCCCGTTCTGTTGAGTGTTCAATGCTCAAGGGTTGTTGAGAAGCTGAATGATGATTATTGCACTTCCCGGCTGTTGCCAGCAATGCTCTGGCAGATTTTTGGAATCAGATGCAGGCGACTGTCGGAGGTTAATGATATAATAGGATGTGGAAGATTCTGGTCATGGAATAAGCTAACCCACTTCAGAAAGGGTAATGTGGGGGAGAGATGCCAAGTTGTGTTTGTGTTGTCATTTGTGGAGAAAGGGGAAAAAACGGATTAGAAACCAAACTGCCTCCTTTGTACTTAATGGTTGGAAGCGCCTGGGAAGGAGGCTTCCGTGGTAAAGGGGGTATTCCAAGTGACCTTCTTCTGGGTCAGCCTTTCACGAATTACCTAAAGATCCCCAAGTCTCCTGAACAGCCAGATGTGACTTTCTGCCCAATTTCAGCTGGTATAACATTTCAGTCTATAGACATTGCAGAAAAAATAGCCCTGGATGGGGAAAAGAATGAATGAATATTTATAATGAAATTTGCATCATGAGGGAAGAAACCTGATGGTTTCCATCAGTAAAATGTAGAGGTCTTTGAGAAGGCAGCTGCTTGCCAGTGCAGGAAGGAGGAGTGAGGGAAGGAGAAGGAGGAATACCTGCTTCATAGGAAATCACAGGAGAGTCGGAGGCAGGTAAAATTTAATTATCCAAGTTGGACTTGGGCCAAGATATCAGTGAAACTGCCATGAGCTCTCGGAGGAACAAAAATGGTTATGACCTTCCAATTGCATCCTCTTTGACGGATGGCTCCTTTGGCAGCCCTGAGCTCCTGAACAGCATGATGGGGCCATGGGGTCAGTATTAACTCAGAGGGAAGGGCGACACATACTGAACTGTCAGACACCCACGTCAGCTTTGCTGACTTCACTTTTCCCTTTGGTACAAATCCGTGGTGTTCGGGGGGAATAAAGCAGAACAGTTATCTCCTTAATCCCTCTCTGCTGTGTTCCTGAAGCTTTTCCAGTTTGGGCTGAGAATGTCAGTTTGTTTTCATGGTGGTGACTGGTGGATCATGGGAGCATGCTGACATTGTCTCAGGTAAAAACTGGAATGCTTTTTTTGGCAAGAAAAAAGACAAGAGGCAATGTACAAGGTTGCCAAGAGCGCTGGACTTGCCGTCTAAAGGTCTGGGTTCAGGTCCTGGCTACAGACTTATTAACCCTTATTAAATCATTATGTTTCTAAATCTCAAGTTCTTCATCTGTATTATGGAGTTAATTGTACCTGGACTATGCTTTGTAAACTTTAAAGCACTGTGGAATCTCAGAATTTCAAAATTTTAGAATTTTCAGTGTTTATCTGGTCTAACCTATTCCTCCTCTATGATATATCCAACAAGTGTTTATCTAACTTTTGCTCAAAGACTTTCCGATTGGGAAGCCCCCAAGGCATCAAATTTTATTTTGGGATACTTCTAATTAGAAAAACATTCTTGATATAAATCTTAAATTTGACTCCTCATGATTCTAACCCATTGTTTAGGCCTTTGGAGACAAACAGAATAAACCTAAACCTTCTTTACTTTCAAATATTTGAAGACAGCTACCAAGCTAGGGTTTCTGGGTAGTATAGTACATAGAGCCCTGGATCTGGAGTCAAGAAGACTCATTTCCTTGAGTTTGAATCTAGTCTCAACCTAACTGTGTGACCCTGGGCAATGCACTTAACAATGTTTTCCTCAGTTTCCTCAGCTGTAAAATGAATTGGAGAAGGAAATGGCAAATCATTTCAATATCTTTGCCAAGAAAACCCCAAATAAGGTCATGAAGAGCTGCACATGATTCAACTACAAATCAAGTTTTCCCCAGCTTTCTTTTTAAAGGGATTAACACACTCTAACCTGCTAGACATTTTCTAGTTCATTAACATGTGCTGTAGGCCAGAACACTAATGGAATGGAGGATGCTTGAGTTAATACCCCACCCTTCCACAGCATCAATAGGGTTGTTGTAAGCCTAGTCTGTGGAGAAGACTAGGAGCTGTCTGATTTAACTGTGCCCTCAGGTGAATTGATCTGAGATTCAGCCATGTACCCTTTGGGCAAGGAAGATATAAAATCAGTTTTATAACTTTGGTGTGAGAGTCCTTGAGGCCCGAGGAAACCTCCTTGCTGATTGCTTTTACATGCTTTTACTTTCCTGGACTGCTTTTTACTGCCTTGGGGATTGCCTTTTATCTGGTAGTTATTGGAGGTTTTTATTAAAGGAATTTTTTTTATTTGAGCCTTCAGACTATGAGTGATCCATTTCACAAGGCCTGGCAAAAGGACCTAGACAATGTCCTACCTAAAATATTATGTCTAGAACTGAACACAATCCTCTAGACCAGAAAAGAGTGCAGAGGAATTATTCCCTCATTCCTTAAAGGAACCCAAACCTGAATTTTTGGCCATTGCTATCACACCATTGTCTTATAAAGTTTGCAGCCTGGTAAATTTTAAAGATAAGTGATTATTTAACTATAATTCCTCCAAATACGATTTATTATCATCTGACCTATAGGAGAATGCTATGTTAGGAATGTAGTCAAGTGCTTCTTTCAGTGTATATCTCTTTTGATAGAGGCAGAATGGATTAATGGAAAAAGCACTGGGCTTGGAATCAATTTAGAAAATTGCCATTTCTTAACTGCCCACTAAAAGTTTCTGAGCCTTGATTTTCTAATCTGTAAAATGGGAATAGCAACACTCACACTACAAGTTATAATCTAATGATCTTTTGCTATGCAAATAGAAAGCAGAGAGAGCCAGATGAGAATGGATAATAGAGAGTAGCTCAATATGGCTGGAATTGTTTGTTGTTCATCCTTCATTTTTGAAGAGGATCAATGACCTTGGGCATGAATTGGATTTAAGTGAGTCAGAGTTGGAGAAAGTCTTCAACCTCATTCTCTCTTTCAGAGTCATTTAAGTCCAGCTGCAAGACAAAAGCCAAGATGGCTGGTGATGGCCTGGGATACAATGGATGACCTTGACAACTGGAACAACCTGTTCTCACCCTCCTGTAAGGTAAATACCCCTCTAACTCAGAGATAGGTTTGAGGTCTGTTATTATTTACTTTCAACTTGGAGACAGTTGACTTGGGTGGCTGCTGTGCAGCTTCTGGAGCCGCAGGTGAGAGATGGACATGAAGGATGGATGAGCGACCTTGGGAGTATGGGGTGTTCAGGAAGGACCAGCATCTCAGGTATGAGGGCTAGGAAAGTAAAGCACATAGAAAGGAGAAGTGTGAGATAGGCCTGGAAAGACAAGCGAAAGCCAGATTGTGGAAAGCCTTGAATGCTTTGTCTAGAGCTGCTGAAAGCCTTCTATGAGCTGCCTCTCAGTCCTCTTGGCTCTCCTGCCCTTCCCATCATTAGTACCATAAGGGCAAGGTCTACCAATGGCTTCTTTTCCTTTGTGTCTCTGTCCGTTCTCCCTACAATTCTTCAGCTGGTTCTGATTCTCCAGTGCATATGGTTTTCTGTTTGGCCATATGTTTATGCAGGCCGCTCTCCAGGTCCTGGGTGGAGTTTGGCATCTCCATCTCTTCTTCTTGACATCCACATGGTTTCCTATATCCAGAAACAGCTCCTTCTTTATGCATGTTTCCTAGATATCTCCCGTGAATGGAGAGGGAGAGGGCTTATTTGCATGCCCGACACAAAGTGTAATCTTAATGCTGGTAGAATCTCATGTGAGCATGTGTACACATACACACTTGCCCATAGTTATCCATCTTGAGGCCTTTATTTGGAAAGAAAGTATTGTGTTCTCTGTCCCCCCCCCTTTTTTTATTGCTCATTTAAGTGAGGCTATAATTTAAATCTTGAAGATTGAAGTGGACGGGCTTATATTTTCATCTTCATATTTTTAAAATACATTTTATTAATGCTACTATTTCACATTTATATAGCATTTTAGCATTGTGAAGGGCTTTAACACAGGATCTCATTTGATTCTCACAACAATGTTGTGAAATAGATATAATGAGTATGAATGCATGAACAAATTAAAAAAAAAAAGGCTTTTTTAAAAGTACTTGCTATGTTCCATGTACTGCGTTAAGAGACTAGGGGTATAAATACAAAAAGCAACACAGTCCTTCTGTGGCTTTTCTGTTTAGCCAAAGCCATGTGAACTTCATGACATCTAAGTTGTTCAAAATCATAGAAAGTGTTTAAAGTCATAGCTTTTAGAACCAAATTTAATTTTGATCTGGGATCCATGGATTTAGATCTAAAATCTTCTGATTTTTAAAAATATCATCTAGGCTAACCTCCTTATTTTATTTTATTTTTTGAGTTTTTTGAAAACGTTATTAGGAATTAATGGCTATTACAGATTGGGAATGTCTTGGTATATTCTATATATCTCCAATAACACTTAAAGAAGATACTCCTTGACCAACAACCTTGAAGTCAGGAGGACCTGAGTTCAAATCTGGTCTCAGACACTTAACACTTCCTAGCTGTGTGACCCTGGGCAAGTCACTTAACTCCAATTGCTCTTCAAAAGTTATTAAACAATAGTAGAAATGTAGTAGTAGAAGAGCTCGTGCTTAAGGGAAAAACCGAGAGGAGATGATGGCCTAGGAAAAGTAGAAAAGAAAAGGAGAGAAAAAAATACATTATAGGAGTTAGATAAGTAGAAGTAAATAAGTAATGTGATTTCTACTTTTCTGATTACAATGAAGTATGATTTGGATCTTATATTTTTACTCTGTAATTCTTGATAAATGCTTTTTTTCCTGATTCTTCAGGCTTCAACCATTGCTGTTTTTAATCTTATTTTTGAAGATATAGTAAGAACATTCTTTTGCTTTCCCTTTCATTAGGATTGGGACATAAAATGTTCTTTCCAATTTACTTAACTTCTTTCTTCAGGATATCTGGTCCTGGATCCATTAACCACATCATTGTTGTTACTGGTGATGTTAAAATCTATCTTGTGTAGTTTTGTATATTATTTCTATCTATCTCTTCGTAAAGTTTTCTACTTCTGTTAATCCCTACAATTTTTGTCTTTTATCTTGCCCATTTTTGGATGACATATTCCTTTTATAACTCTAATTTTCTTGAGGAGATGCCTTGTCTTTTCTTTTAAATTGTTTTATTCCATTTTTTTGTGTTATTCATTTAAGAAAACCTTGTCTCTTTTTGCTATTGTCTGAAATTCTATATTTAATTTGATGTTTGTTTTCCTTTCTCCTTTACCTTTTATTTCTCTTCTTTTCTCAGCTATTTGTTTTTTAACTATTTTTTAAAAATTAAAGCTCTTTATTTTCAAAACATATGCATAGGTAATTTTCAACATTCATCCCTGCAAACCCTGTCTAACCTCTTCATTTTAAAAATAAGGAAATTGAGACTTAGGTGAAATGATTTGTTCAAGATCATACAAGTGGCAAGTGACAGAGTCAGGATTTGCACACAAGTTCAAATCCATTGTACCATGCTGATTAATAGTAGGGTCTAAAAAGTAGCCTGCAGGAAGAGGTAATATGATGTCACTTCAGCTGTTGATGGTACTGAACCTTTCAACCGTTCACCTTTAAACAGACGTTTTTGTCCAAGTTAGAGCCTTGCTCCTTAATGGTAATATTATACTATGTAATCCTTTTTATTTCTTTGACATTCCATCCTAAGATCTCTAAGCAATTTAGAAACCATAGGTTGTGTTTTCAATTTGGTCCTTTAAAGTTTATCTTTTTTTATACTTTCCTGTTTTTTTTTTTTTTTTTTTTTATGATCATGATTAGAAACACAAGGTGAGAGAGAAAAGACCAGATCATGAATGTATATGAAATCATTATAGTTGGTTCTGTGAATTGCATTATATTTAGGCACTGTTTTAAAATGTTTATTTCCCAATAACCAGGACTTTGGGGGGACTTTTTGCCTTCTATGGCATGAATTCCTTATTTACTTTTTTACAGCAGGTATTTATAAGTCCATATGGACATACTGGAGACCCAGCTGGAAACCTTGTGCTACTGTAATGACGTCTAGCTCAGCATCCTTTCATACATCTTGCAAGCTAGTAGTGCTTGGGGTACAATATACCTCCCATCACATTTTGGGAGAGCCAGCCTGACCCTGGACAATGGATTTTAAATTGCCCCCAGTGGAATTCTAGAATTGTTCACCGGCTGTCGAGAAATAGTAAGAAAAAAAAAGGGGGGGAGAGGGCAGAGAGGGTGATTCTTGTATTGTCAAAGTTGCTACAGTTCTCTTTTGTTATATTTTATATTGAAAGAAGGGATTTAACTATCTCCAGGTCAGGAAGATTGGTTCATTTTATTATACATAAGAATCTGAGAGGCTGATTATAATTGTGCATTTTTCACCTTTATTGAACTTTAGAGCACTGCAGAATTAAGTGTTGTACTGAGGGATTGTATTGGCAATTGACAGTTTATTTCAAGCAGAGGCTGTTGAAAGTAGAATGTGTAGGAAGATATGACCTATGGCCTCCACCTTTTCCAGTTCACTTCTGAAGAAATTTGTGACAAGGATCAAAATAGACCTGGGACCACAGAACCACCATCACACCTCCTCCATCACTTTATTCTTAGAACTCGTAAGCATGAAGACAACAACAATGGCTTCCATATTCCTAAACTTGTAGAGTCACTCTGGACATTCAGAACAAAAACTTGTATTTTCAGTCCAAGAGTAAGCTAACCAGAGATTCATATAACCATAGAGACCAGAGAACCATAGAATCTTGTAATGATAGACTATTGGATTACAATAAGCTTAACTGTCTCAGACCAGACCTCTTCATTTTACATACACTATTCCTCCCAACTCCCCCTCACACGTGAACCTCACAACCCTTGACAGTGAGGACGGTCCAAGTTAGCCATTGCTTCCCAGACGTAATGCTCACTACTCAACACTAGAGGTCATTCTTGGGCAGCACCAAATTATCATTCTCTTAGAGCTGGTTACCTCCGTCTCCAAGTTTTCCCCTCTTTGTGGATTTATTCAGTTAGATTCCTATTCAAAGTGTCTCCACAAAGCAAGAAACTCTGGTGATTCTTTTTGTGGCTGCATTTAAATAGACTCAACCACACCTCCATGGTATAATTTACACAGCTCTTTACTCATAACCAATGAAGAAAAAATGAATAAAACCTCATATATTACAAAAACCAGTGCCTGCAAAGGACTAGTATAAGTCACTCCTAGATCAGGCAGTTCAAACTCTTTTAGAGTGTGAGAAGCCTCTAAATTCAAAACTTTAATGAAATAGTTCTATTTAAAATTTCCTTTCAGCTGTTCCTGCATGGAGCCAGTAGGCATTTCCAAAAGCTTTTATATTTGCAGCAAAACCTCCCAGAGCATTCAAGTCTAGATATTTGTGTGACCTGGGATACTAGCCTTATAGGGCAGCCACTGTCAATCTGGATAATATGCTAATTTTTCCTCAAGTCATCTCTTCTCCAGTTGATCCTGTCTCCACCCATTTCATCTTTGCCAGTTGCTGAATGTTTGCTCTGGTCATCCCTCCAGCTTCTCTTAGCCATACATATTCATCACTCACTTTATGAGCCTGTTTGAAGTCCAAGGAGTAGCCTTAATGTGATGATCTTTGGTAGAAACAAGTTTATGGGGCCAGGAGTAGGCTATTTCTGTACAAATGGCCATCCTTGTTGCCCTCTCTGCCTTAGAATCAGCTCACTAGTTTTGGTTCTTTTGGAGTGGAAGCTTTGAGAAAATTCTTACATTTCATTTGATCCACCTCCCCCATTAGGGCTATATAGTAGGAATATAGATTTTTAAGTTCAGATAAGGAAATGGAAACTCAGATGAGGAAGAGATTAAAGTCACAGAGCAAGTTATTTTCTTATCCCACCCAGTTTAGATTGTTGCCAATATCAGCAGTGTTTATTGAGGTACTGAGGAAGCAGTGTGGTATGGATGAAAGAACAGTGGATTTGAAATCAAACAACTTGGATTTAACTTCTCTCTACTTCTTGTTCCTAAGTGATTCTGAAAAAAATCATTCAGCTTCTCTGGTACTCAGTCTCCCATCTGTAAAAATCTATTAGATTAGGTCTTAGGTCCTTTATAGCTGTATGAAAATGATTTAGAACATCTATTTCCTCTCCTTACCCCCATTAAAATCTGCTTAGATGACCTCATTTTCTGAATGCATCACAGATTAGCAAATGTAAAAAGAAATTAATAAAATTGGCTCTAAAATGAAGCTTTTTGAACTTCATTTTCCTAAGGGTCTACTTTTAAAAAACATGTGTTGGTATCTAGCAGATATTAGTGATTAGGGGGTGGGAAAGTCAATAGAATAGAACTGAGGAAAAGATGTTATATCATGAAATTTTAGACTTATAAAGGAACTTAGAAAGCACAGAGGAAAGGAACTTCATGTTGTAGTAGAAATATCACTGGCTTGAAAATCAGATCTAGTTCTGTCACTAATGAAATGTGGGCAAATTATTGAATTTTTCTGGGTCTGAATTCCTCACTCTGTTAAGTGAGGGGATTGGACTAGATTAGATCACCTCCATCTATGACCAAATAGATCATGTAATAGACTCATAATAGTACAAAGTTGGAAGGATGGATGAAATTTATTTGGTGATGCACACATATATCTCACTATATATATATATATATATATATATATATATATATATATATATATATATATATATATATATATGAAACATGTTATATCTACTAAATATTATTTGTCCCTATGGAAGGTATTATTATTTCTATTTTACAGATGAAGAAACTGAAGTTCAAAGAAATTAAATGACTTGCCAGTGGTAAGACAGTCCATAAAGGCAAAGTTAGGAATTGGAGGTAGGACTTTTTGATTCTTTAGTTTTTCAGCAAGCTGGTGTAGTGGATAGAGTATTGGTCTTTGCATCATGAAAACCCTGTTTCCAATCCAGCCTCAGACAGTAAATTGTGAACCTGGGCAAGTCACTTCATGTATTTACTTACCTCATCTGCAAAATGGAGTAATTGGTTCCCACTGTCTCTAAATTTGTGATCCTATGAGCCTCTTAGTTGTGCCTTGATGCCTCTCAAGAACTGTACTGTAGTAGAAAGAAGGTTGGATTTGGAATCATGAGAGCTGAATTTATGACAATTTTGAAACCTCATTGATTTAGGAAATTTTTTTCCCCTTTCCAGAAACTGCTTATTTAGCTATTATCTTCCATTTTAAAGGAACTTGCATGCTGGCAGATGGTGGGACTGTAGGGGACTATTATAAGGAACTCTGAGACTAGAATTAGGAAGACATTACTTCAAATATAGGTTGAGGTGTTTACTAGCTGTGTGACCCTGCACAAGTCACTTAACCCTGTTCCTCTCAATTTCCTCATCTATAAAATGATCTAGAGAAGGAATGGCAAGCCAGTCCAGTAGCTTTGCCTAGAAAACCCCAAATGAATTCATGAAGAGTTGAATATGACTGAAATGACTGAGCAAATGTTTGCAGATGGCACAGTGGATAGAGCTCTGGGCCTGAAATTAGGAAGGCCTTAATTTAAATCTGAGTTTAGGAGTTTACTAGCTGTGTGGCCCTGGCCAAGTCACATAACTTTGGGTTAAATGAGGATAATAATTCCATTTACTTTATAGAGTGGTTATGAGGATCAATTGGGATAATATTATAAAAAGCATTTAGCACAGTGCTGGCATATATATAAGTGCTTTTTTTGCTTCTGTTTTTCTTCCCTGGCCAAAGATATTGAAAACCATCATGGAAGACATTCTGAACAAGGTCCATATTTAGAAGGATTTCCCTATAGATTATGGGCATCAAGGTGCTATAGTGAATAGAGTATCTGTCTGAAGTCAAGAAGACTTGAGTTCAAATCTGACCCCCACACACTTTGTGTGACCCTGGATGAGTTATGTAACCCTTTTGTCTCAGTTTCTTCATCTGTAAAATGAGTTGGAGAAGAAAATGGCAAACTGCTGCATTATTATTGCCAAGAAAACCCCAAATAGGGTCACAAAGGAAACTATGACTGAAATGACAGCACAACAACAAAAGTAGATAATGGGCTCTTAACCTATGGTCTCTAAACTTGTTTTTTCAGCATATTTTATTAACTATTTCAAAATATTTGGTTTCCTTCATAATTTTATGTAGCTTATTTTTTGTATTAAAAACAAACAGTCACTTAATCTTGAGAGTTCACAGACTGCTAAAGGGATCCATGGCACAAGAAAGGTTAAGAACTTCTGCTATAGATTAAGAAAACTTCCAGATATCTCTTTTTTTAGATGATATTGTGCTGATTACATTAAGGACAGAACATTACAAGGTCATCTCAAATGGTCATTCAAAAGAGATTGATCTAGCAATTCACGCTGAAGAACTAAATGGATAAAGAATGCTTATTGTCCTGACTAAGATACAAATTTGAATGGACAGCCCATCATTAGTTTATTAATTATTGATCTTATATAGATGTTGCTGATGAAAGATAGGTGAGGCTTTAATCACCACATTCAATTAAACAGGAGGAAGATAGAGGGCTGGATAATGTTATGGAAAATTGTGCACTAGTTCCCATAACATGTTTTTAAAAAAATTTTTTTTTCTTTGTTCTAACTTTTCAGCTAATAGGAATTTGTATTCTCTCTCACTTCCCCTATCTCGATAGTAAAAAGAAAAGAAAAACAAAATATTTCCATACTGACTGACCATGTCAAAAAATGTGTATACAAAAATGTATATTTAGTCTGTTACCTGTGGAAAGGTGAGAGAATTCTTCACCATGGATATTCTGGCATCATGATTGATTATTGTATTTTTAACTCTTCCAAAACTGTTTCTGCCATATTGTTGTCATTGTATAAATCCTTCTTCTAGTTTTACTCACTTCACTCTGCTTCATTTCACATAAGTATTCCCAGGTGTCTCTGGAACCATCCCCTTCATTGTTTCTTATAGTACAATAGTATTTCATTACATTCATATGCCATAAATTGTTCAGCTATTCCCCAATTGATGGTCACCCTCTTAGCTTTTAGTTCATTGCCACTATAAAAAGAACTGCTATAAATATTTTTGTACATATGGATCCCTTTCCTCTTTCTTTTATCCCTTTGGTGTAGAGGTCTCATGATTTGTTAAAAGGCCAAGAGGGAGGCTTTAAGCACTTTAACTTGGAAGGCTTCCAGTACTCCTTCTAGAGGACTAATGGGAGAACATGAAGAAAATTCTATTAGATTAGAAGACATTAAAGGCTTCTGATCTGTGGTGTTGGAAGGGGTAGCCACACTGATGATATTAGGCACTCACTGAAGTATCAGAATGTACTGCCTGAGCCTTCTTCAGGTACCTTTGGAAGCTGGTAGGCTTGGTTTATCTGGGAGTATTTAGGCTATAGGACTGACTATATAGGAAGATTAAGAGCCATGTAAGAAGGTCTCAGAGTTGAAAGAGATCCCAGAGAAGATCTTGTTCAATTTGGACTTGTATAGAAATGATTTCTGCATCACCTTAGGTCATCTTTCAGTTTCTATTGGAGACTTTCAGTGATGGAGAGCCCACAGCATCCAGAGATATGTCCCAGTTTCAGACATCTTTAACAGGAAAGCAGATTTTCCTGATATTGAGTTCAAATCTACCTCTCTGAAACATCCCTTCATGTCTCTGAGATCTAACACCTGGGGCCAAGGAAAATAGGGAGGACACATGATAAGTCACCAAATATTTAAAGACTGCTATTATATTCTCACTATTTTCATGGTTTCTTTTCTTCTTAGCCTTTGTTGGTATACTTAAAATATGGTATTCATAATGGACCACAGCATCTCTCTAATAGTGGTCTGACTAGGGCAGGGTACAGGAAGCCTAACATTTTCTTCATTCAGGGATTTAACATTCTTTTTTTTTTTTTTTTCCATGAAACCCATGATTACTTTACCTCTTTTGGAGCTTCTAAAACCATGTCACAATTGATTTATCAATTCCACTAAACACAAAGGTCTTTGTTTTTTTCTTCCTTAGACAAACTATTTTCTAGCAACACGACACTTATTTGTTCAATTGATAATTTGAATTTACACGCAGGACTTTATATTCATTCCTATTAGCTTCAATCTTAGATTATTAGCTATCTCTTTCAACTTCATGTTCCTGTAGATTTTGTAAACATAATTTTGACCTTAGTATTCTGGAATCACAAAGAGACTTTATAAAGCATTTTCTCCAATGACTTCATTTTATAATGAGGAAACTGTGATGCAACATAGATTCTTGAATGATAACCCAGGTCCTCAGATTATAGAACGACTACTCTTTCCATTACATAATACTGCCTTCATCTAAGTCCCTAACAAAATGAATACAAGTGGCCCAAGAATAGATAAGTAGAGAGTGGAGACTGGAAGAGACAAAAGGACATAATCACTATTCATCATTTAGGTTGCAGAATTTGAAACTTTACCAAGATTTATCCAGAGAAAATAGCTAAAAGGAATTTCTAGATTTGGGGTTTAGAATGGAGTGCCCCGGATCAATACTATACAGAATTTTTTGGGGTTTTTAGTCCAGTAGATATGAAGGAAATGTTAAGAGATTTTGCAGCAGTTAGTAACATTGTACCCGATGTGTACTTTTATATTTTCAGAAATGCCTGGAAGGTAAAAACTATGTGAGAAAACAGAGACCAAGAAACAAAAATAATCAAATTGAATAAGTGTCTCAAGGCTGTCAATCTCTTTGATAAGTGTATCAAGGTTTCAGTACTTTAGGTATTAAATTCTCCCTTTTTGATAACAGCTCCTGTAATAGACATACAGTGCCATCAGGTGGAGGCAGGAGGCTCTAATCCTGAAGACTGTCCCAGATAAATGCTTTCTGAAAGATTCAGATGAACTCCAAATCTTTTTTTTTTTTTAATCAAAGATTAAAAAAAATTAAAATATAAAACCTAAGTGTTTGTTAAATGAAAAGTAAAATATTAAGTAGGAAGTGCTTTAGGGCAATACAAATAGCACCTTTGTTTTCTCATTTTTTCCCTTTCAACTATTTTAAAATACATGCATATCTATACTAAAAGACTTTATCTTCTTTTTATAGTTTCTTGACTTACTCTCAAATATTCTTCTATAATGTATTTAACATATATAGATATTATTTATGATACATAAATGTATATTTATATGAACATATGCCTATATTTCTAACACAAACAAATGATATTTATACACAAATAACATTTGTAACATATATAAATTTTATTTTTTCTTCCAATGACAAGTAGCCACATGTATAAATCAAATATAAGAAAAAAATAAATAATAAATTAAATAAAAAGATTCTAAATGATTGTGCATGTATTTATAAATTTATTTACTGATTGTCAACTCCACCATATGCATGTTTTTTGGTTCTACATTCTGCATTTGTTTGTATGTTTTAGGATGTTTCTTATAATTTTTTAAAATTAGGATTTCTTATAATTCTTAATATTTTTTCACCTAATAATAATATTCTATCAAATTCCATTCCATAATTTGTTCAGCTATTCAGAGGTTATTGGACATTTGGACATTTGGTATGTTTATAAGTTTTGGTATTTTAAAATTATAAGTAATATAAATTATTTTTAAAGCTAAGTCTTTAATGACATCAACTTCCTAAAGATCCTAGTAGTGGTACCACTGGATCACAAGGTATACATGTTTTTGTAGTTTTGATTATACAATTCTACCTTATTTTCCAAAAAGTTGGTTAAATTTTTGCCTGATCCACTATAGCCATTTGAACATTGAATTATTGTTATTTTTTTATTTTCTTGAGCAATTTTCTTAATGTCAGGTGGATCTTAGTTATTTTAATTTGAATTTCTCTGATTTACTAAAATACTGAATTTTAATGTAATGATTAATACTTTGTGTTTCTTCATTTTTCTCTGCTCATTTAGTTTGACTGATCTTTAATCTCTTGCAAATGTTTATTATTTATTTATTTTTGATGTCTGTTTACATTGCTTGTTGTGAAAAATCTTTTTTTTTTATTTTTATGTAATCAAATATACTTATTTTATTGTTTATAATTTAAAGCTTTTAAAGAATTTGTCCCCTTTCTACAATTGTGAAAGATAACAGTTTCTTGTTATCTAGTTTTGTGTGTTTGACATTTTCAGTATTTAGATTGTTAACCCAATTCCAGTTTATAATGTGTCGTGTGAGGATCTACTCTATTCCCAATTTCCACAAATTGCTTAACACTTTAACCAAAAAATTTTGTTCAATAACGGATTTTCTGTAACTTGTTATCTTTAGTTTACTGAATGCCAGATCATGAGTCTAGTTCAAGCTTATTATCAAATATATTTCGCTTACCTATTTTTTAAATTACTAGCAGAAAGTTTGCATAGTTATTGCTTAACAGTACAACAAGTTTAGTGTACTGTTTCCCTTCCTTTTTTTCCCCTTTTCAACAGGTTTTTTTTTTGGTGTTATTGGTCTGTTATTTTTCCTATGAAGTTTGTTACTTTTTCTAATTCTTAAAAGTTTCTAATTGGTATTTCTATTAGTATTACATCAATTTGTAGATTAATTTGGGAAATAGTGTCACTTTGATATTAGCTCAGGTTATTTACATTCAAATTTTAGTTCTTTATTCATTTATTTAGTTCTTGATTTATTTATATAAGCATTGTTTTACAGATGACTTTGCAAGCTCTCTATTTTAAATTGCTTACCAGATATTTAATACATTTTGTTGTTATTTCAAATTATATTTTGTGGTTGCTCTTATATAACTTTCTGCTCGAAATTATTCATTATTTAAAACAATATTTTGTCAATTCTCTTATTTTTAAAAGTGAAGTATTAAATTGTTCATAAATTTTAAACTTTATTTTACTACTGCTGATTTCTCTAATTTCCTTTTCTTGTCTTATTGCTATTGTTAACTTTTATATAGATATATCAAATCAAATTATAAATCTTATACTTTTGCTAGGTGGAAATGGCTCTAATATTTTCCCTTTACAGGGAAAATATTTTGACTCATAGATTAAACAAATGCTTACATTCCCATAGTTTTGAATAGTTTTAAAATAAATAGTTACTGTATTTTGTCAAAGGCTTTTTGGTTTTTGGAATAATCTTTTAGAATTTACCATTTTATTATTTATTCTCCCTCTCTTTAATCTTCTATTCTTCATTATTATTCATTAATTATATTGGTCTAAATTCTACTTCTTTAATTTACTCTTTCCTGGTTTGGATATCAGGTTCATATCTGTCTTACAGAACACTATTGTGTTTTTTTCGTTTTTGAAAACAATTTGCTTAACATATAGATGATTTGTTCTTTGATTGATAAATACCATTGGTGAATCCACTTGATCTTTTTATTGTAGTAGTTTATTAACATATAGTTTTATTTATTTTTTCTGATATTAGTTTATTGTTTAACCTATTTTTATTTTGCCAGTATTGGAACATAATATCTTTATAGCCTTTCATCTTTTTATATTCTCAACTTTGTTCCATTTTTTTCTAATAATTACCCCAATTTCTTCACTATTTTGTTATACCCTTAATATTTTAAATTTGGTTTTCAGTTCTCTTATCTTTGTTAAGTAAGCTAATTATTAATTAATAATATTTTAAAAACCCAGTTCACTTTTTTTTTTTGGCTTTCAATTCTTTTAGATTCACATTTGAATTTAGTGTTTTAGTTATGCTTATTTTTGGTTTATTTGTTGATTTTTTATCAATTTTAAGTTGAAATATCAACTATAAATCTTCTCTTTTCTCTTTTGTTAACAGACATTTGAGGAAATACATTTGCTTCTATGAAATGTTATAATTTCATCTGTTATATTTTGATATGTCTTATTAACATCATATCATATTTTGCATCCATATAAGGATATGATGTTTGATGATATTTGTATTATTCATAATTATTTTAATTCTGTTATCATAATAGTAATTTTTTGTATTTATGTACAACTTATTTATATACATTTATATTTGTATATTTGTACTTGTACATATACAATATATAGATTTGATCCATCTTTGCAAATTTCCTGGAATGTATAAATCAAAAGTAAATTAGTAAATGAAATCATCCAGTTTTCAACATATATCTATTAAATAACATTTAAAAATATACTATTCAGTTTTATAAATTTCTTCTAATTTGTTTTTCTGTCTGACTTATTGTTTTCCAAAATTGAGGTATTGAATTTCTCTCATTATTAATATTATTCTAAATCCTTTTGTAACCAATTAACTTTTCCTTTAACATGTATTTGCTATCCTTATAAATACCTATGTAATTAATGCTAACATCAATTGTTTCTTTAATTATCATGTTAGTGATATGTTTATATTTCTTCACTCTTTCTTAATCTGAATTCAGTATTTCTAAACATCATTGTAATAGCTATTAATTTTCTGTAGTTAGCTGATCCATAATATTACCCCCTTAACCTTACAATATAATTTTGTGTCTTTCTGTCTTAAATATATTTTCTATGGCAGCATATTTTGTGTCTTATATTTTATTCATCCTTTAATGATTTCCTTTAATATAGAGATGACATTATAAACTTAATATTGTACAACAGTATAACCAATTAAATTTAATTTTCATTTTTTGCTTTGAACTAAATTTGCATCCCTGATTATTAGTTATGCTGAATGTTTTTAGAGTAATTTTTTAACAACTTGTGTTTCCTCTTGTATAAATTACTTGCTCATATCCCTTGACTATTTATCCATTTATTTCTTTGAGTTTATCTTTGTACATTTTATTAATTCCCTATATATTTGAGATGTCAAATTTTTATGTTCCATATTTGTTTTTAATAATTACTGTTTTCTTTTTTTAGTCTTTTCCTAAATTATATTTTTGCTGTATATATATATGCAATATATATATATAAATTTATATATACTGTATGCTATAAATATATGTATACCTATATTTATCTTAATAGAGACAAGGGCATCTATTTTGTTTTTAAGAATTTCTTCTATTTTAAAAATTAAGACTATCATTTATCCTTCATATTCAAATAAATATATTATGTTATTTCTTATACTTTTTTTTTAAAAAAAAGATTCTTTTTAATGTTTAACTTTATTAGGCAGCTGGAATTCACTGAGGCATATATTATATTATGTGGATCTAAGTGCATTTCCCTGGCAAATTTCTTATCAATTTCGCCAAGTATTTTTCTTAAATAATGAACTTTTTCTTTTAGTGCTTTTCATCAACTCCCCTTTCCCTTAAATTTTCCATTATTATTAGCTGGTCTAAAATTTCATCAGTACAGCTTCATACTGTTAGCTTAAGACTTCAATATCTATTAAGAATCAAATGGGGAGACATGGGCAAAACTGATTTTGTGAAATTCATCCAGATATTGGCAGGAGTAGTTGAGTGTTGTTGCTAAAATTGGCCTGGAATGATATAATATACAATGGGCTCTAGTTAGTATCTATTCTTTCTTACCCCTTTGATTCATCTGGAAAGACTAAGTCTTTCAGTCTCTACCCATTGCTGAGAAACTTTTTATAGAGTGAGGATTGACAGAATAAGTACTTTTCTTAAGCCTACTCAAAAGAAAATAATAAAAGGAGAGAGGTTTATTGTAAGGGAGCCTTAGTAGGATCAGGCTGTTGGGAATACCAGAACTGGGGAAGGAGGTTAGTGCCAGAAATCTGAAATCTGGCTATCTAAAACCTAGACTAGCTGGAGCCACATCCTTAAGGGAGCAGATTTCTGCCTTTGTTTAGGATGGAGGGATGAATTCACTTGCATGTTTCCAAAGAGCATTAAATAGATTGGCGAATGGTCTAGGACCATATTTGGTTATATTGCACTAAAAAGAAGGCCATAATTGTATTTATCCAAGGTGTAGAGGATCATTTGGAATAAAATCAGGTTTATTCTAGGTGATTTCTATAAAATTTGATGGTAGAATACTGCAAAGGACAAGGTTGATTACTGGGGGGGGAGGTCATTTATCTGGGATATAAATGAAAAATGAGAACAAAAACTTAGCTTTATTCTTTGCGTTTTCATCACTAGCGTTTAGCACTGTACTTGATATATAGTGATAGTTTGTTGATTGATTATTGGGGAAATGTATATAGAAAAAAGACACCCTTAGTAGGTACTTCACAGAGGTATTGTAAGGTTCAGATGAAATGAGTTCTTAATATCAACCAACCAACCAACCAACCAAATAAAACTCACTTCAAAGTTCTAAGTTTTCCAACTCTCCCCCCACCTAAACACCACAATCTGTGTTGAATTGTAAACACTTTGCTAATTTTAGAGTGACAGATAAATCATTGTTGTTGAGACCCCATTCCCTTCTTCCTAATGAAAAAATTAAATCATCTGAAAAGTCTTGTAGGTTGTTACAGAGACTTTGTCTTTCACTTTAGGACTGTTATATGAATTAATTTAGATTCTATGGTGACAAAAAACTTTATCAATAAAGATCTCCAGAAGGAGAAATAAATATGAAGTTAATCAAACCATAGGAAGAAAAAACAAATAGAATAATATTTGAAAAGGACAAATTTTAGTATGGGATATGGAGAGGGACAATTGAATAATTTTAAAACTTTGGGAAATATTGTTTGGATTAGAGAATTTTAGCTCTTTGGAAGAGAGCAATTCTGTAAAACAATGGTGTCAAACTCTTAATAGAAATGAATCTCTGTCTGCTAGCTGCATGTTGACTTAGAAAACCACTACTGGATTTCATTGTATTTTTATTTTGTTAAACATTTCCCAATTACATTTTAATCTGGTTTTGGCTGCAAGTGGGAGAGCTTAGTGGGCCATGAGTTTGACACTTCTGCTATAAAACTTTATGACTGTGAACTCCCCAGGAAGACCAGGATAAATTAATGGCAAGTTCAAATTAAGGACTATTAAAAAAAAAGAATTCATAAAATATTATAAGTAGAACTACCTGGTACACGCACCCTTTAAGATGTACACAGAGGCTCAATATTCACAAATAAAGTTATCTAGATAATTGGAGCAGCACCTTAGTTGATTTAGGTAGATACTATTTATATCATATTTATTAATTATTTTGTATATTAATATTAATGATGATGGTAATAATTATAGCTAGCATTTATATAGTGCCTATTATGTGTCAACCAATGTGCTAACCTTCTTATAGTGATTATCTCATTTGGTTCTCACAATAATCTTGGGAAGTAGGTGTTATTATTATTATTTTACAAATGGGAAAACTGAGGCAAGCAGGGGTTAAGTGACTTGTTCAGGGCCACACAGCAAGCAAGTATTTATTAGGTCTTTCTGACTCCAGGACCAGTGCTGTATCTACTGTTACTGAGAAAATTAGAGGTGGGGAAAGCTGATCATGTTTGTCCTCTACTCAGAAACATTCAGTAGCTCCCCATTGCCTTACAGAAACTGTTTGATTTTTCTTTTTCTTTTTTTGTGTCCTTTTCTTAAATTCTCAATGCCCCAGAGACTTGTAAACTGGAAATATTTAATAAATATGGGTTAAAGTATTTAATAAATGTTGCCTATGATGTCCAAACCATATTAAAATAAAATTGGGAAATATGTAACAAAATAAATAAATAATGAGATCATGCTAATTCTAATATGGAGTTTTGTAAGTCAATATGCAACTGGCAGGAAACTATGCATAATTTAGAGGCCAATAGTCCATAATGCTACATAATTTTACTGATGAGGAAAATGAAGCAGCAATATAATTAGTGGCCAAACTGTCATGGATATCCACTTTTCAGAATAGTAAAATAGAATTAGACTCCATTTTTCTTACTTTCTGTGAGGAAGTATATTAACCTCTAAATTACATTATCTTCTTGGTTCTAATATTTTTGTAACTGTCATGTACAGAGATAACCAACTTCTATCCCAAGCTACCACATTGTCTAGCTCAACTTTTGGGCTCTTTGAGGATGAAAAATCTCTTAGGTCAAAATTTCCCATGGCTATTTGTGATGATAAAGCAATCTCCTTAATCACTGAGCAGGAAACTCCACAGACTCATTGGATCTTTAAGAGGGAGTGATCCAGACTCAGTGAGTTCCATCAGCCTCTCCCATGAGTGATGAGAAGAGGGACCATTTCATTCCACTTGCCTGTATGTTGACTGCTTCCATGTGCCAGCTTAAGCAGGTGCTCAGGTAAGTGAGTTTAGTCTGTGTTTAGGGTCCCTGGATACTTTAATTTTTCCTTTGTAGTGTACAAGTAATCTGAAAGGGATCCCTAGGGGGACAGATTTGGTCTTGGAAACTACTTTGTAAATTCAAAAGGCTGGAGGGCCTGCATTCCTTGCTCAAGGCTGATTAGTAGGAGGGGGAGTTTCTGCATTAGAGAGAATCCATACCATAAAGATAAGAGCTCAATTCTTGTTCTGACTTGACAGAAAATCTTCCTTGAGGAAAACAGTACAGCATGCAGGGTGAAATATAACAGCATTTATTTAGCAATCTTCCAACCTACAAACACAGGTAAAACATGAATGTTTAAACACTAAATATCAGCTTCCTTGAAGGATATGACAGTAGGGTGTTACTGCTGCTTATTTAAGTTTGTCAGTGCACAAAGAATAGTTATAAGTAACTAAATACTGATTTAACTCTTTCTAAAGTTTGTGGCTCTTTTGGATGTTAAGCATAACTTTTGTGTAGAGTAAATAAATAACTTTTCCATTCGTGATTCTTATTGTTTACGGAGTACCTGTCTTACCATTTAGGGGCACTCTAGACATGCTTTAAACTTTAAGTAATTTTTTTCTCAAAGTGACAGGATGCGGTTATAAAAAGGCAAAGAATACAATAAAATGAGTCTGACTTTTTTTCTTAGATAATTAGCCCAAAGACTGAATTTGGTTTATTTAGAATTTGTGAGTTCCTAGCAGTACAGCTCCAAGAGTAGGGAGAGAGATCATAAAACCCAATCCCTTTGGGCCATTCATTGAGTTCTAATCGCTAAACTCTTAAAAAAATATTAATTAGAAATTTTAGAAAGAACATTAAAGTACTTGTAAAGGAATAGATGAAAATGCTAAATGTATTAATTATTTTTATATAGTATTTTTAAAGCTATCCAAATTACTTGAAATAAGTTATTATAAGCACTTCAACATCTCATGATTATGATTCCTCTTGCAATCTTATTAATGAATGCCTATGAATTAATTTCTAAGCAAAGTAAATTGTACTCCACTCTATGTCCAAATTTTTAACTATTCCATTTTAGTCAATTGCAAAATGAGTGACATGTCCTTGTATGCTACTTGGGTCCCCTCTTCCATTTTGGTTCTCTCAGAACCATCCTATAGAAATCACTGTATGGGTTACCATCTACTAAAAAGTTTAGATTATGAACTCTTATGGTATTTTTCTAGTAGACCAATCAGATAATCCACTAGTTCAAAACAAAATATTTTACCAATGAGCATCATAAAACAAGAACTTTTTCACTGCTTGTCCCATGATATACATTCTGCACTAGTTGGAGGGATGAAAATCTATAGGAAAAATCTGTTCCTGAAGCATCTCAGCCTTGATACTGCAAAACTCCTGATGTACTCTGGTTTTAGGACACTGCTCTCTACCAAGCAACTCTGCCAGGCTGTTACTCTTTGCTGCCATCTCCTGGTGTAAAGCTGCAATGTTTCTCAATTATAGATGCTCTCTGCTGGTCTTGAGATGCAATTTTGGTTTCTTCATTCTAGGGAGGTGCAATTTACCAGCTTTTTAGCTTATTGTCCCAGGGGATATCTCCAGTTCTTTTAGGACATTTCCTACCTGTAGCAGTTATTCAACCATCAACCATGAAGATGCTCATAGGCATTTATAGTCTATCATTGGTTCATAGGGATGCAGATTACGTAATTTAGAACTGGAAGGGACTTTAAAGATGATCTCATTTAGCCCTGTCTCTTTCCAGAGGAGAAAACTGGAGGCCAGAGAAGTTGCTCCAGTCATAATGGAAGTAAGAAGTAGGGACAGGAACCCAGGTTTTCATAGCCAGATAAAGCCTACTTTGTAGTCTTTTATACTTCTTTTCTCCTACTGCTGCTCAGGATTACATAGTCTTAGTGCATCCTTTGAAAAATCATATTTAAAGGAAAAATAGATAGGAGATTTGAATGGGACCGCAGTGGTCATCTGGTTTAACTCATCCATCAAAAGAATTCTCATATAACTTGCCCGAAGAGTGGTCATCTAGCATTTGCTTAAATATCTTTGGAAAGGGGGAAACTATCATGTCTCAAGGTTTCTGTCACATTTGGATAACTCCAATTATTAGAAAGATGATTTTTACATTAAGCCTAAATTGATTTTTTTTCGTAATTTACACTCATGGTGTAATCCTAGTTCTTTTCTTTGAAGTTAAAGAGAATGTATATAATCTCTTCCATATGACAGCCTGTCAAATACTTAAAGATAACTATCATACTCCTCTCCTAAATCTTTACTTCCACAGCTTAATTATACTCAGTTTTTGCAATTCGTCCTCATGTGGGATGAATGGACTTGATGCCCTCCATCATCATGGTTTAGGTTCTCGATATTCTCCTAATTAACAGTGCCCTTCTTAAGAGTTATTTGCCTAGAATTAAATTTAATACTCAAAACATGTTCTGAACTGGAAAGTGTACATCGGAATTGTAAAGTCCTTACACCTGGGAGTTATCCTTCTCATAAAGCATTTACTTTCTTGAATGCTATTTCACATTGTTTATTCATATTGAGCTCGCAATCCATTAAAATTCTTAAATATTCTTAAGATAAACTGCTCTTTAACCATATCTATCCAATCTCCTACTTATGAAATATTTTAGACCCAAGCATAAGACCAAAGCATTACTTTTGTCACTATTTAATTTAATTTTATTGCACTTTGTTCAATATTTTACCCTCTAAAGATCTTTTTGAATCCTGACTTTATCACCCAGTGTATTATCTATGTGTAACATCTTCAAGTTAGATAGGTATGTCATCTCTACCTTTATTCAAGTTATTGATAAATATGTGATCCAAATAGTGATTTCTCAGGCTCTTTACTGTATAACTTCTAAATTGATATTGAATTGTTAATGGCTACTCTTTCATTCTGACCATTAAACCAATTATACATCTAATTATATCATCTAGCTCACTTCTCTAAATTATTTTCTGTAATAATAGCAGGAGAGACTTTATAAAAATGGATTGTTAAAACTTAGGTCAAAATATATTTATGGCATTCCCTTGACCTACCAGTTTGGTAGCCGTAACAAAAGAATAGCTTTGTCTGGCACGATCTCTTTTTCATGAAATCTTCTTGATTCTTCATGAAAACTATTTACTTTTCTTTACGTTCACTGGTCATCTCTTTTATCATTCATTCTGGAATTTCCCTGGGAAACAAGTCAAGCTTATTTGTTTATAGTTTGGAGATTCTTTTTTTGTCTCTTTAAAAACTGGGAAATTTCTTTGTGTGTAAAATACTTCTCCTATTCTATATACATAGTTTAACAATCATATCTCCTCATTCTTTTCTAGGTTACCTGAACTTATCAAGGGTGAGCGACTTATAATCTCCTTACTTATTTTGAGCATGAGCACTTTTATTAGTCACCTTTATTTTCTCTTATTTCCTGTCAAGGGTCATTCTCCTCTGTATAGAAACTGATGGAAAATAAAAATTCAAGAGCTCTGCTTTCTCTAATCAGTTGTCATTATTCCATTCACCCTCAGGCAGTAGTTCTATCCCTTATTTTGATTCTCTTCTTTTTACCAAGATTACTTTAAAAAGATTACATTTAATTTTCTTCTACAGCTTCACTTAATTCTGTCCTTTATTACTGCTGAAGTTATTTTCACAGCATAATTGTCAACTTTTGTACATAGCTTCTGTTATGTGACCTTGCTTCTATCTTTTAAAAGTTTGTTTTAGTTTGAGTCCTCTCTGCCTCCATATCGATCTCTTCAGATAATGCTCTTTTTTCTTCCTTATTTGAATTTTTTCTTTGCGTCTTCAGAATTTTCTTCATAAAGCCTTTTCATCCATGCTTCGTTCCTTTGTTGTTGAGCATTTTCTCAATGACTTGCATGGAGATATAAATAGTATGCTTACCACATTTATAGATAGTTGAAATCTGGGAAGGATGGTAAATAAATAGAATGGCAGTTTCAGGACCCAGAGGATCTTGACAGGTTTCAATCTTAGAATGAATCTAAGATGAAGTTCACAAGTATAAGATGGGAGATTCATGTTTAGATAGCAGTTCTGAAAAAAAAAAAAACCCACAGGCATTTTATGTATAGCAAGCTCCCTATGAGTCATAAATATGACTTGGTAGCCAAAAAAACTCAAAATTAAAATGCTTTAAAGGGGCATTATGCATATAAAAATGAAAGACTAAAACAGAATTTATAATGCATCAGGTGAGTCCCTCAATACTAGAGTTGCAATCAGGCTCTCTACAAAGCAAAAGGTAAAATTCATAATTTATAATATAGAAAGTGATAAATAAGGAAATTGTATAATGCTAACAGAAACATAGAAGATAAATCAATTATATTATTAAATTTATATATTCCAAATGCCAGAGTATTTGTATTCTTTTTATTATTAAAAAGCTTTTTGTTTTCAAAACATAAGATAATTGCATAGATAATTTTCAACATTTACCCTTGTAAAACCTTGTGTTCCAAATTTTTTCCCTCCCTTCCTCTCCCGTAAATGACAATATGCATTAAACATGTGCAATTCTTTTATACATATTTCCACAATTATCATGCTGCACAAGAAGAATCAGGTCAAAATGGAAAAAATAAAAAAGAAAAAATGCCAAGCAAGCAACACTAAAAGGAATGAAAATATTATGTTGTTATCCACACTCTGTCCTCGTAGTTCTCTCTCTGGGTGCAGATGGCTCTCTCCAATCACAAGATCATTGGAAGTGCTCTGAATCATCTCATTGTTGAAAAGAAGCATGTCCATCAGAACTGATCATCATATAATATAATTTTGTTGTAATGATCTCCTGGTTCTACTCACTTCACTTAGCATCACTTCATGCAAGTCTCTCCAGGCGTCTCTGAAATAATCCTTCTGATCACTTCTTATAGAACAATAATATTCCATAATATCCATATGCCATAATTTATACAGCCATTCTCCAATTGATGGTTATCCACTCAGTTTCCAGTTTTTTGCCACTGCAAAAAGGACTGCCACAAACATTGTTGCACAATGGTATTTATATTCAAAAAACAAATAATGACTTAAATTATAAAAACACACACAGACAGTAATACGCTGATAGTAGAAGACTTTAATGTCTCTCTCTAAGAGTTGGAAAAATCGAACAGAAAGAAACAAAAAGGAAAATATAGATTTTACGGTGAAATTAGAGGTAAAAGACATGATCTTTTCCAAATAAGACTATTAAAGAACATACATATTTCTCAGCACCACATTGAAATTTTGCAAAAATTGTGTATCAGGTCTCACATTATAAATATTTGCCTTGACATAAAAAAAAATAGTAAAAATAGATCATAGCAAAATAAAAAGAGTAATCAATTCTGAGAACACAAAAACATAAATGTAAAGCTGATAATGAAATTCTAAATAATGATCGAGTAAAAAATAAATAATAGAACCAATTAATAGTTACATAAGAGAAAACTATGATGATAAAGCAACATAATAAATTACTAACACTAAGTTAAGGCAGTCCTTGGGGGTGAGGTGGAGATTCCTCTCAAAATATAAATTATTGACTTGAAAATGCATTAAAAATTAGAAATGAAGCACACCCAACCTAAGCACAAAAAAAGATGCTGAAAATTTGATGAGAACTAGATAAAATAGATCCAAAAAGACTGCAGAAAAATAGCAAAACCTAAAATTGCAAAGGTTAACAAAGTCATTAAACTTTAAGTCAATCTGATTAAGGAATTAAAAATCCAAACAACAAAATAACAAAAGGCAATTCCATCTGGAGTTTGTACAGCTCTAATTGGTGGAAGTTTCTTATGTGGAGACAGATAGCTGTCACTAATATCTATCCATTTATACTAATTCCGTCCCTAAGATCCACACATATTAAGTTCAATTTAATTTAACATTTATTAAAGGGTGACATTGTGTAAAACACAGTGCTTGATACTTGATACTGGGGATAGAAAAAAAAAAATAAAATAATCACTTCCCTACAGGTACTTACATTTTATTGGGATTTAACTACATATACATAAGCAAGTAAATGCTAGGTATATACAAGATGATATAAAGTCATTTCAATAAGGGAAAAAAATGTTAAGAACCAAGGTATTCAGGAAAGCTATGCATTGAGAACAGTGCCTAAACTGGGTCACCAAGGAAGTGGAGATTTTAAGAGACTGAGGTGAAGAGGGTGGACATTTATATAATCATAGCTTTAGAACTAGATTTTAGAGGTTCTTGACTCCAATCTCTCCTCCCTATTTCCGTATTTTGAAATGAGGAAATTCAGGAAGAGAGAAATTAAATGACTTGTCTGGGGTCACATAATATCTCAAGCAGGACTTGAATCCAAGTCTTTTTGATTCCAAATCTGATCATCTGTCTTGTTCAAGACATAAAATAATACTTGTAGAAAACTATAGGGCAGAACATGAAGTATCATTTAGGGCACAGTTTGCCAGCCAGTTCAACAAGAAAAGTATAAAGGATCATAATTTTAAATAAGATTGAACAGGCAGTGAGAAGCAGATTGTGGAGGGCTATAAAAGTCAGTCTGTGAATTTTTTATTTTATTCTAGAGAAATTAGAAAATCAATCTAGATTTTTGAGTAGGGGTTTGATATGGTCTTATATTCATCTTAGGAGCTTGGAATTCTTTCTCTCTCCCTCCTTGTTTTTCCTCCCTGACTTCCTTCAAGTACCAAACAAAATTTCACCTTCTGCAAGGAACCCTCCTCAATTCCCCTTAATCCTATTATCTTTACTCTTAAAGTTATCAATAATATAACATATATCTATCTTGCTTGCACATTATTGGTTTTTTTGTTTGCATATCCCATTAGATTATGAATTTCTTGATATTAAAGACTTTTATTTTATTTTTCACTTTTGTAATGAATTCTGTTTTGGACATATCAAATTAAACTTGCTTATGTGATGTATGCGTGGAGATGTCCAGCTGGCAGTAGTAATATGAGGCTAGAGTTCAGGAGCCATCTGCATAGAAATTACAATTCTACTCATTCAATTCAAACCAATGAAATCACTGATGGAGAGAAAAGAGAGAAGGTGGCCTAGAGTTTTGGGAGACCCCTATACTTGGTGGGTGGAATGTGGGTGATAATCCAATAAAGAACATTAAGGAGTAGTTCAAACTGTCTTTCACATGGTAGATCCTTAAATATTTGAAAGCCTTGATCATGTCCACACTAATTTTTCTTTCTCTTTCGTCTGTGGAAATGTTTTCCCTAGCTTTCCAGGATTATCTTTTTCAAATTATCCATGATCACTGTTTTATTCATATTTTAAAGAGCAAAATATCCCCTCAACCCTGCACAACAGTTGGTAGAGATACTAAAAATATATTCAAGCTATTTTTTTTTTTTTTTTTTTTTGCTGGTGAAATCTTTTTTTTTTGTCTGAAAAGAAATAACAAAAATTATACTTGCAAAATGCATTGTTTCTGAATAGTATGTATCTTGATTCAAATCATCAAGAAACTTCTGCCAGATGTCTCTGACAGAGCCAAGTAAGATCCAGGCCCCTATGATTATCTTTCCAGTGTTCATATGTTGAATTGTGTGTGTGTGTGTGTGTGTGTGTGTGTGTGTGTGTGTAGAGAGGGTATGGGTGAAAACTGGACACGTTATATTTCAGCTCATAGCAAACTATTCACTGCAAGAAAAGGGAATATTAAGGATATTTCTTATTATAAACAACATATTTTTTTGTGAGAGCTGCCTGATGCTGCAGAAAGCCTCTTCCAGAAAAGCAAGTGTACTACCCTCCCTCTTTTCCCCATTTCCCCCTCCTTAACATATGCCTTTTCTTCAGTTCTTCAGGCTCTTGGAGACCATGTGCTTTGTCAGAATTTTGGCTTGAGGATCAGTGACTTCAAACTATGCAGAACACAAAGAGATTGACCCATTTTACTCCTTCCTGTTCAGGATCAACTATGAATTCAATTCACTTTACTTTATTAAACATTTATTAAGCAACTATCTTCAATGAATTGTGCTAGGTACTTGGTATATAAAGACAAATTTGTAATAGTCCCTGCCTTCAATTAACTTGTATCCTATCAGGAGGTATCCTACTAAATTTCACCTTATTTGATTCCACCCATTGTTTATCTAAGCTGATAAAGATTTTTTTTTTTTTTTTCAAATCCTGACTTTGTTGTATGAGTTAACTTTCTCCTTTAGCTTTAGTTAAAAATTGATAAACACACAAAGTCTGAAAACATGAGAGTACAGAGTTAAACACAGAGTTAAGTAAGTCCCTGAGGAACTCTTTTAGAGACTTGCTTCCAAGTTCAAATCCCAGATGTGCGATATATTACTCATGTGACCTACCCAAGATATTTTATTTAATCTTTCTTTCTTTCTTTCTTTCTTTCTTTCTTTCTTTCTTTCTTTCTTTCTTTCTTTCTTTCTTTCTTTCTTTCTTTCTTTCTTTCTTTCTTTCTTTCTTTCTTTCTTTCTTTCTTTCTTTCTTTCTTTCTTTCTTTCTTTCTTTCTTTCTCTCTCTCTCTCTCTCTTTCTTTCTTTCTTTCTCTCTCTCTCTCTTTCTTTCTTTCTCTCTCTTTCTCTTTCTCTTTTTCCCTCTCTCTCTTTCCCCAATTATATTCAAAAAATTTACATTTGTTTAAAAAAAATTTGAGTTCTAGATTCTCTCCCTACCCACAATTAAGAAATCATTTGTGAAGTTATATAAAACATTTCCATGAAAATCAAGTTGTGAAAAAAAAAAACAACAACATAAATCTCCTACCCTAATGAAAATTAAAACCCTTGAGAAAATTGAGTTTATAAAAAGATAGAGAATGCTTCAATCTGTATTCAGACACAATCAGTTTCTTTTTATGGATAGGATTTTTCATTATAAATCCTTCAAAGTAATCATGGATCATTGTACAGTTGAAAATAGCAAAGTCATTTATAACTGATCATCCCAGAACATTGCTATTACTTTGTATACAGTACATTTCATTTTGTTTTGAGTTCATGGAGTATTTTCCAGGTTTTTGTTGAGAGCATACTGCTTGTCATTTCCCATAGAATAATAACATTCCATCATAATCAAATATCACAATTTATTTAGTCGTTCCCCAATTGATGGGCATCCCCTCAATTTCCACTTTTTTTTTGCTCTGAGAGCTGTTATAAATATTTTCGTACATATAGATTCTTTTCCTTTTAAAAAAATCTATTTTATAATTTATGCCCAGTAGTAGTATTGTTAGGTAAAGAATATGCATGAATCTATAGCATAGATCATATCTTTTGATCATTTATCAATTGGGATATGGCTCTTATTTTTTATAAATTTGACTCAGTTCCATCTATGTTTGAAAAACAGGCCCTTAACAGAGAAACTTGTTTCAAAATTCTTTTTACAATTCCTATTGCTAACTATATTTCCCTCCCACTTATACCATTCTCTCTTGCCTTTTACCCTGCTCCTCCTCAAAAGTATTTTTCTACTGATTACTCCCTCCCTTATATGCCCTCTCCTTTATCATGTACCCCCTTCCTGTATCCCATTTCCCTCCTATTTTCCTGCAGGGTAAGATAGATTTCTATATCCATATTGAATTTGTAGGTTATTTCCTTTGAGTCTCCCTGCCCATCTGTAGCCATAAGATGTAATGTGTTTAAGCAATAGAGTCCTGCTTTATTGGTGCTGGGAATGGGGCTGTGCTGGCCCATGTGCCCTGGAATTGCCCATAGGACTGCCACCTTGTTACTACAGATTTTTTTTTCTGCTGGAGGTACTTGGTTGGGTGGGTTTAGATTAGCACATAGGTAGCAAGATACTGCTTTGTAGTCTCCCTATTTACCTTGGGTATTAAGTCTTTTTAGTCAATTTTACTCTGCAATTTCTGCTCCAAAGATTATTTTCCTTGACAAAGAAAGCAGAATCAAAATGAGAGTTGAGCAACTCTATCTTTTTGTTCACTTCACAATAGTCTTCTCCCTTTTTTGATACTTGGAACTCTCCAACTTTCTACCTTTAAATTAGTTTTCTTTCTAAGCCTTAGCTCCTTTTAAGCTTTATAATTTTGGACACCATTTTTACAAAACTGTGCTGTATTTTTGTTTTCATATTTTATAACTTATCCTTCCTTCTGTCTTCTGTAAAATCTAGTGCTTTGGTTATTAAAGATAAAATGTATTGCTTTTTTTTTTTTAATGCTTACTCAGTATGACAGACCCCAAGTACAAAGTATACCAATGATAGAGATGGACTCATTTATACAGTAGCATCATAGCATACAATAGCAGAGCTTTTACCACAGAGAAGAAGTTACTTCCCAGCGTGAATGTGTGGCTAGTTTCTGGTCACAAAACTAATAAGTAATGGAGCCACAATTGAAGCTTAAATCTCCTTCTTTATAGGAACAATTTTTTTTTTTTCATATTGAGAATGTACCCACTCTACAGAAAAATACATTTGAGAATTCCACTAGGAAAACGCTTTCTTTCTTGATAGGTTAATCTCACCTGTCTTAGCATCATAGGCTGGCAGTGGTAGAAAGGATAATAGCTAGTCCAAATGAAATATTTCTATAATTTTTATGTGAAGATCTCTAGTGATGGGAAAATCGCTTGCCTTATAAATCTGTCCATTCTACTTTTGCATAGCTTCAACTGTTAGGTGGTTTAGTGTAGAAAAATCAAGGGCTGAGCTTGGAATTTGGAAAATATAGGTTTGGGTCCTGTGTCTGACTTTTTGCAGCTGTGTGACTATGAGTAGGTTACTACAACTCTTTAAACCTCAGTTTCCTAATTCCCCCTAACTGGGAATAATGAAACTTTTGGTATCCATGTTATAGTGATTTTTTTTTTTTTTTTTGGTGAAGCTCAAGTGAAACTATGCCTGTAAAAGACTTTGTGAATTTAAAGTGCTAAAATAAAATTAATTTGAAGGAACAAAAGATATGGAACATCAAAGGAAATAATGGGAAAAAAGGTAAGAATGAAAGGAGAACTCAAATTATATTACAAAGCAGTCAGTCAATCTACATGTATTTATTAAGTACTTGTTATGTGCCAGACACTGTGTTTAGTACTTAGAAGAAAAATAAAAACCAAACAAAACAAACTAGTCCCAGCTCTCAAGAAATTCATAGTCTTAAGGGGGGGGGACACCATGCAAACAGCTCTGCACAAACAAGTTTTATATATATATATATCTCATAAATTGAGGTGGGAAAGTGATAATCTCTAAAGAAAGGTACTAAAATGGAGGACTGGAAAAGGATTCTTGCAGAAGGTGGAACTTTAGCTAAGACTTGAAGAAGCCAAGGAAGGCAGAAAGCAGGAGAGAGAGCATTCTAGTAAGGGAAGACATCCAGTGAAAAATTCATAGAATAGTAAGAAAATCAGTGTCCCTGAATTGTAGTGTGGAGAAAAATAAAGAGTAAGAAAACTGGAAAGGTGATAAGAAATCTTGTTATGAAGGACTTCAAAAGTCAAACAGAGGAATTTATATTTGCATCTGGACATAAGATAGGGCCATTGTAGATTGTCGGGTAAGGATAAGATATGGTCAGATCTATGGTTTAGGAAGATCATTTTGACAGCTGATTAGGGGATGGACAGGAGGCTTTTGCAGTAGTCTAGATCTGAGGTGATGCGGACACATATAAGGGTGTCAAGGAGAGGTATTGCAAGGCTGGAATTGACAGAATTGGGCAAATATTGGTTACAGGAGATGGGGACCAAAAAGATCGAAGAGTAGAGAACACCTTACTTGTAAGTCTAAGTAATTAGGAGGATGGTCTCATCCTCCACATAATAAGGAAGTTAGGAAGAAAGAAAAGTTTTTGGGGTAAGATAATGGGTACATTTTTGACATGGTGAATTTAAGATGTCTATAGGATCTCTAGTTTAAAATGTTTAGTGGGTAATTGGTGTTGTGAGATGGGACATCTGGAGGAAGGTTAATACTAGATAAATAGATCTAAGAATCAGGATTCTTGGGCTAGAGATAATTGATGAGATCACCAAGTGAAATAGTATTGAGAGAGAAAAGAGACCAGGGCAGAGCCTTTGGGGACAGCCATGATTAGTATGTATGACCTGGATAAAGATCTAGTCAAGGAGACCAAAAAGGAGCAGACAGACAGGAAAGATCAGGAGAATGCTTTGATACTGATTTATACATTGAAAAGTAGGCTTTAGGAGCCCAGTGCTCTAGGGCTTATAAGAAAGAAATAATTCTACTCTATTATTGTTGTCTAAAATCCAAAATATTAAACTCTAAAAAATAAATAGTTTAGATAGAACTTTTCATTTGACAAAAATACTTAAAAATTCTGAAAGATATTGAGTTTGGATCACTATCTAACACAATATTCCATAACAAATTCAAAAAAGATATATGACCTGTATATTAAAGAGCATACCATAAAAATAATTAGAGAATGTAATACAACTTTCATAATATAGATAGGGGGCGAATTCATATCTGAAGGGAAGATAGAGATGTTTTTCAAAAGAAAAAATAGATAATTTTGATTACATGAAAATGAAAAGCTTTTACATGAAGAAAATGAATGAAAGTAAAATAAGAAAGGAAAAAGTAAATGGGGAAAGAACTTCTTTTCTCTGATATGCCTCTAAAATCCAAAGTACATTAATCCACTCACAGAAATATATAAGTTCCAAACCATTTTATACCAGATATGTAATCAAAGCATAAAAAGTTTCCAAAAGAAATGAAAACTTTTAATCCTAATATAAATGTTTAAAATCACTAGAAATAAGAGAAATACAAAATAAAACAACCTGAAGTTGTACCTCACACTTAGAAAATTGTCAGAGATGACCAAAGATAGAAATCAGCAATGCTGGAGAGTTATGGAAAGATGGGCACACTAAGTGTTTTATTGAGCTATTCTGAAAAACAGTTTGGAGGCATGTCAAGAAAATTAATAAAAAATCCATACCCTCTGATCCAAAGATTCCAATTTTAGGCATATACCCCATGAAGATCAATGACAGAAAGAAAAGTTCTCTCTAAGCAGCAAAATTTTTATAGCAGCACATTTTTTTGTGGGAGCAAAATAATAGAAACAAAATAGAAACTCATAGATTGGATTATGAGTAAATAAATTATGGCATATGAATGTAAATGAATATTACTGTACTGTAAAAATGATGAATATAATGAATAGAGAAAAGCATGGAAAGATATATGAATTGTACTAATGCAAAGTGAAATAAGCAGAACCAGGATAACAATATTTATAATAACTAAAATAAATTATGTGAATTGAAGTTTAAGTGTAAATTGGAAGAACAAACAAATTTGAAGTAGAATCCTGAATAATTATTACACTAAACTTGACTGCTAAGAAGATCCATGAGAAGACATCTTACCCCCAGTTTTTTGAAATATTATTTTGTTTTGCTTAGTTTTTTTATTGGTTATAAGAATGCCTCCCTAGGAAGAGTTATGAAAATGTGGATCATTTTAAAAAATGTTAATTAAAATGTTATTAATAAAGAAAAATGCTACTTAAATGACAAAGACTATCAGCAGAAATTAACTAAGTTATTTATTAACTTTGTGAATTTGGATGAGTCCTTCTCAACTTTTCTGAATCTGTTTTCTTATCCTTAGAAAGGAAGTAATGATGTGTGTGTGTGTGTGTGTGTGTGTATACACACTTTGACTTTAAGTCCACAGCTGTATCCTCCTTGATCCTCTCAAATATCAATTCCCTCCTCTCCAAATTACCTTGTATTTAAGTGCTTCATATTTATTATACTATATATATATATACATATATATATATATATGTATACACACACACACACACACACACACACACACACACACATATATATATATATATATATATATATATATATATATATATATATATATATATATATATATATATGTTTGTTTTCTCATTAGAATGTAAACTCTTTGATACCAGGGAATTTTGTTATTTGTACATGTAACTACATTACCTAGAAGCTTAAAATGCATGTTGATTGACTGATATAATGTACATAAAAGTACTTTGAAAATAGGTAAGCACTGAAGTTGTCCATCCAGCAAATACTTTAAAAATGCCCATAATATGGGGAGCACTATTCTAGAAGTTGGGTAAAAGCTAAAAGAATCAATAGGACATTGTATTGCTTAATCTAATTAATATATTGAATATTTACATATGTTGTTATTATTGCCCTCTTTCATAGTGATGTCCAGTATCCTTAATCAGATTCTGTAGTAGATGTGTTTTTCCTAGATGCCATGTTTCTCCCCAACTCTTTTTGAGCTATATGGTCTGGACGGCTACCAAAGGAGTGGGTGAATCAGATGGACTGATTGATTAACTGATCTATTAAAGCAGATGCCTGATGCTATACTGTGGGTCACATATGTGTAATAAAATGAAAACAGACACATTGACCCAAAGCAGTATATGGTAATGGGCAATCTGTGTGCCACATTAAACAAGACTTTGAGATGGCAGCATTTGGGGCTTTCCAGACTAAAAGTTCAAATCTTCATAGTTGTTCATCAAATTTCACTTGAGTGATGGAATTGTGTGTGTATGTGTGTGTTTGAGAGGGGGAGAAGAGAGAGAGAGAGGGAGAGACAGAGACACACAGAGAGAGACAGAGACAGAGAGACAGAGACAGACAGAGAGGGAAGTGGAGAGAAAGAGATACAGAGATACAGAGACAGAGAGGGAAGTGGAGAGAAAGAGAGATAGAGAGACAGAGACAGACAGAGAGGGAAGTGGAGAGAAAGAGAGACAGAGAGACAGAGACAGACAGAGAGGGAAGTGGAGAGAAAGAGAGACAGAGAGACAGAGACAGTCAGAGAGGGAAGTGGAGAGAAAGAGAGACAGAGAGACAGAGAGGGAAGTGGAGAGAAAGAGAGACAGAGACAGACAGAGAGGGAAGTGGAGAGAAAGAGAGACAGAGAGACAGAGACAGACAGAGAGGGAAGTGGAGAGAAAGAGAGACAGAGACAGACAGAGAGGGAAGTGGAGAGAAAGAGAGACAGAGACAGAGACAGACAGAAAGGGAAGTGGAGAAGAGAGAGAGAGAGAGAGAGAGAGAGAGAGAGAGAGAGAGAGAGAGAGAGAGAGAGAGAGAGAGAGAGAGAGAGAGAGAGAGAGAGAGAAATGAAGAGAAGAGAAGAGGAGACAAGAGGAGAGGAGAGAGAGAGAAAGAGAGAGAGAAAGAGAGAGAGAGAGAGAGAGAGGGAGATTAAACACAAGTCTTTTCTTCAACTCAATATAGAAACATTTAAGTACTGGGAAGGAATAGGGAACTGTAGTCTGCATCATTGACATAAAAATGAAATAAAAACAGCATCTCCTTCCCCACGATGTTTGTAATCTAATAGGGAGATTATATCAAGGACACAAATAAGTATGATGCAAAATAGAATATGAATTGTACAAAAGGGTGATGGCATAGGGTCTGAAATTTTAAAGAGGGAAACAGTATTCTACCTGGGAAGTTAAGGAGAGTTTCAGCCACTGGGCTCTTGTTCAGCCATTTTTCAGCCATGTCCCATTCTTCATGATCCCATGAACAAACTAGAGTTGCCATTTCTGTCTCCAGCTCAGATGATGGAACTGAGGCAGAGTGAAGTGACTTCCCCAGAGTCACATGTCCAGTAAATGCCCCAGGTTTCATTTGAACTCGTCTCCCTGTGTCCCAAGTCCATTGCCTCTCCCAGATGCTTTGGGCAGCCTGGGCCACACCCCAGGGTGGTTTTTGGAAAGGCCAGAGGGGTTGCCACAGGGAGTTAGTGATGGGTCATTTGGACATTCCCAGCTGCCTTTCACCCCTGAATAATCTGTGTGTCTCTTTCCAACGCCTAACCTGGCCTTGGTGCAGATTTAGCTCATCTGGCAGTTGCATTAACTATTTCAAGCCTCTGGAGTGTTCTTTTGTAAGAGTTTTTATATTCCTTCGGTATAATAATCACACCCCATGGATCTGAAAGAATTACCACAGTTTCCACAAGTGCTTGAATTACAGCGGAGGAGTAGCTCAGGCATGTGGAGAATCTGACTCATTGACAGGCATTTCAGGCCACGTTCCTAATATGTGAAGCCAACAGAAATGGGGCCATTGGCTCCGGGCCTTGTGGGAGAGAGAAGCTTTGCTGTCGTCAGCTCCAACCTTGATCCTGATTGTCTAATTGACATGACAGCGCCAAGTTGGGCCCCTTGGCTTGCAGCAAACTGAGAGGAACTGTAAAAACCAAAGGATGAAGACGTATGCTCCCAAATGAACATGCCCTGCATAGAATCTGCCCCATTCAGCTCTCTGGTTAGGTCAGTGTCACTGATTCCTTCGCCCCGTCCTTTCATTAGTACCATCATTGCAGGTGGCCACGCTACAGACACTCTGAGTTTCTAGGCTTTCACAGAAATGATCCCTTATATTTTCCTACAATTTAGAATATAAACTCTTTGTGGGCAAAGATGGTTACATTCTTTGTGTTTGTGTTCCCAGGACTTAGTGGTCCCCAGATGGGAGAAAATTAGTTAAATAATTATCCTCCTGGTGATTTGGTTTGTGGCAGGATTGATCAAAGGAATTCCTTTAACTAATTTTTGACCTTAATGAGATCTGAGCCTTTGTCCTGACTTTTGAGAGCCCCTTCCTGAGGAGGTATGGCCCTGCTCCCTGGTATCGTCTGGAGATTACTGTGGTGTCAGGGTTTAGGATATGTTGGCTATTTCAGACTCCTGGGGGATGTGAAAGGAGCTGTCCCTTTGTATTGGGAATGAGTTGGTGGCTTAGGGTTTGTGGGAGGAGTTAACCTTTGTGCGGCCCTTTAAGAGGGATCTAATACGCTTCTTTTGGCCTCTTTACTTTTTTTTTCTTTTTTCCTAGAAAGATCACAAGAGAGTGAGTGAGTGAGTGAATGAGTGAGTGTGTATGTATGTGTGAAGGGAAGAGGGGTAATGTTTCATACTGGAGCATTAATGAATGACTTGGGGCAAAGGAACTAATGTGTTCTCTCTCTCCCTTTAAGTTTTAGTATTTCAACTTGATTATTTTCCTTAAAAATTATATTGGTAGGTCTTGTTTTTATGTTACTTACATTTCCTGGTATTTCATTCTGGAGAGTCATTGTGGTATCATAGACAGAGAATTTGCTTGGAATCCAAGAAACCATGGGTTTAAGTCTCCCCTCTGACACATACTGTCCATTTGACTCTGGCCAAGTCACTTAATCACTCAGTGCTCTAGTCTAGGCAGCTCTTAATGACTATAAGTTATGGAGAAGAAGTTGACCTACATTGGTAGAAGCGGTTTTCACGTATATAGATCCCCATGCTAATGAAATCACAGGTCCAATCCCTGTCATTCTTCTTTTTCCCTTCTCTCTCACCTAGAGATCCATCCATTAATACAAAGAATTCATCAAGCACATCTAATATTATATGTAAATTTTTTTTTGCGGGGTGAGACAGTTGGGGTTAAATGATTTGTCCAGAGTCATACAGCTAGTAAACATCAGCTTCCTGAGGATGGATTTAAACTGAGATCCCCATAACTTCAGGGTCAGTGCTATATCCACTATAGCTGCCCCTATGTAATGCTTTCCACGCTGATCAAAACTCAACATGGAGGACTTAACACAGTTCCATGTGGAGACCCCTGCTCCAGCGCTGGTTCTGTCTTTGGTTAGCTTTCCGCTCATGGACAAATCACAATGGCATTCTGGCTCTCAGCTTTCTCTTCTGTAAAATAGAGGGGTTTGACTAGATGTTGAGCCTTCTTGAGCGAATTATTCTATGAGTCTATATTTTCTTTTTGAGGTTTCCTTCAGTTTCTTCCCTCTGTATTTTAATACTTTCTTCAGTATTTTAAAAGCATCAGTGATTAGGCAGCTTTATTCCTGCACTTTACTTGTGGTTATGGAAATGGTCTTCAGCATAGTTTGAGTGTGTTGTTCATTTCTTCTTAGTCCAATATTGAGAACTTTGACTATGACAATATCATTGATTCCTTTGTCATCATTTCATTAAAAAATTATCCTCTAATTAGCTAGTTCTGAGGCTAATGCTTCAAAAGGCCATTGCAGAGATATAGTCATCTTTTCTTCATTCTTTCTATAGAACCACCATTGCAAAATGACCATTAAAATTAAAGTCAGTGAAATTGCAATCCCTTCCTTATTTCTGAACTCTGAAGAGGTATATCCAACCATATTGAAACCCTGTATTATCCATAAGCTTAAATCTTATGTTGATTTATTTCAGGTTTCTTCTTATTGTTCATGTATTTATAACAGGTTTCCTTAACCCATTTTGTGTTTCATGGGCTCCTTTGGTAACCTATTGAAATCTATGGATGGAACCCTTCTAGAAAATTGTTTTTAAACAATACAATTAAAAATAAAATAAAATAAAATTTAAAATTATTTTAAACAATAAAATGTAAAATAAAATAAAATAAAATTTAAAAAATAAAGCACATTATATTTCAAAGGAAACAAATTATATTGAAATACGTTATCAAAGTCTTTTTTAAAAGTTTACAAATTTTAGGTTAATAATCCTTGATCTATGTAGCATTGTCTTTTGCAAAGCTCTGCATAATATGAAGAAATTACCTTTAGTGAGAAGGGAAGCAAATATTTTTGATACTTTCTATAAGTATTCTCTATTGTTAATTTCCTGATGTGGTAGCCAGGATAATTGTCTTATCTGTTGCCTCCAAGCACAGAATACCATAATCATTGTGCAGTGCATCAAGATTCAGCTGAACTCTTCTTCTCTGGTGAAGGGAGAGAGAGTCAATGTATATATGAAATATGCTTCCCGCTCTCAAGGAGATCCCCACAATTCTGTGAGATAGGTTGTGTAAGTATTATCCCTATTTTCCAGAATAAATGAAGCTAAGAATGAATGGAGTGAATGAAAGGAAGAGATTACCATGTGCTAAATATGAGAAATAAAAATTCAAAAGTGAGACAGTTCTTTTCATCAAAGATCTTCCTTTTTTTTTTTTTCTCCAGGATTTAAATTTTTTGTTAGTGTGAACTTGACAAGAATTGACAAACATGAATATTTCCATATATAAAGAACAGAAAAAGAGAATTATATATGAAATGGTGAGTGTCTATTACTTACAAATTATTTTTTAAAATATAGAATAAATTCAATAATTAGTTCCAAAGCTGTCATGTTTCTCTCTTCACTTATGTGCAGTTAAAAAACAACAACATCTCACTGATGCTCTATTCATTCCTTTCTTCTTTTATTTTTTGACATCACTATCATGACCCTTTGGGTCTCCTCTCTCTAATTTCTCTCCTCAAAAAAGACAGCCTCCCTACTACCAGTTAAGCAAAGTCAAGGAAAATAAATCCATGCTTTCACTATGTCTGAAAACTTTTACTGTATTCTGCATCTCTAGTGCAAAATCTTTCTGTCAAGAAGGAAAAAAATAAACACTTATCAAGTGCCTTCCCTGTGCTAAATACCATATTCTATATGCTTTACTCACAATCTCATTTGATCCCCACAAAGGGTGGAGGAAACAGACAGTTTAAGTGACTTACCCAGAGTCACACAGTTAATCTAAGACTGGATTGGACTCAATCATTTTATCTTTTGTGCCACTTAGCATGCTTTGCCATCTGTCCTCTGGAGTCATGGTCATTCATTATAATGATTGGGGTCCCTTTTTTGTTCAGTTTTTTCTTTAATCTTGTTATGATTAGAATATAAATTATTCTCCTAGTTTTCAATCTACACCAATTCATACAGGTATTCCCAGATTTTTTTGAATATGGCCTTTGCAATTTCTTATGGTCCAATGATATTTCATTCATTCAACCATTCCCCAGTTGTTGAGCATTCTCTTGGCATCCAGTTATTTGTAATAATAAAAAATGCTGTTTTGATTATCTCTGAACATATCGATCATTTCACTCTTGTATGTTGTTAAAGTATATGCTTAGTAATAGTATCTTTGCATCAAAGAATATGCACAATTTAGCAACTTCAGAAGGGCTGAATCATTTTGCAATACTGGGTACGTCTTTCTGTTTCCCTACATATCCTCTAACAATTTTTTCCATTCATTTTTGGGTGTGAGGTTGAATGTTAGACTCATTTTAGTTTGCAGTTTTCTTACCATTATTGCATTGGGACCTTTTTTTGCTTGATCAATGGTAGCTTGGATTTATTCCCTTGAGAACTGACTATTTACATCCTTTAACAATACATCTATTGTAGGCATGACCTTTGTTATATATTGAATCAGTTTTCTATATATCTTGTAAATAACATCTTTATCAGAGAAACGTGCAGTAAAGATTGTTCCTCAGTTAACTGTTTCCCTCTTAATATTAACTATTGATTTTTGTTTGTGCAAAGAGTTTTCAATTTTATATAATAAAAATCATCTGTTTTATGTACTGTTGGTCCTCTTGTCTCCCGCTTAGTCAAGAACTCTTGATCCACAATTGTGAAATGTATTTCCTTCCTTGCATTCCTAATTTTTAATGATCTGACTTTTTATGTTAGGTCATATATCCATTTGGAGTTTAATATGGTATATTATTATTAGTGTAGACTAGGGGTTAGCAAACTAGGAATTCTAGAACAAATCCAGCATATCACCTGTAGTTTGCCATTCTCTTATCTAAAACAAATTTCTCCTGATTGCTTTTTATTTTTCCTGAGCCTTTTTTTTTTTTTTTGATAAGAAATCTTTATGTCAGTTCTTTGGACTTCTAGGATTTTTAAAACTGTGCTAATAAGTTCCTTTACTCCTGGATGTTGTGTCTCATTTTTGAACTGATCAACTTTTCTACTTTTTAATTAGTACCATTTTTTAATGACTGCTTTTTTTAATAGATATAATTTAGTGTATATCACACAATGTTTGGCCTTCTTCCTCCTTATGTTTTCATTATTTTCTTTGAGAGTCTTGCTTTTTGTTCCTTTGGATGAATTTAAAAATTTTGTTGTAGCTCTATAAATTCATCTTTTGGTAATTTTATTGCTGATACTAATTCAATTAATTTTGGTAGTATTGTCACTTTTATCATCTTGCCCCAAACACAAACAATTAGTATCTCTCTACTATTTGTAGTATTAGTTTTGTCTAATTGACAATTTGTTAGTTTGTGTTAGTTTCCATAAAGTTTTGTAACTGTATTCTTATACTTCTTGTGCATGTCTTTGTAGGTGGACTCTGAAATATTGTATTCATTCTGTAATTATTTTGAATAAAATTCATCTCTTCCTGTTTTTTTTTCAATTGGTCAATAAACATTTTTTGCATATCTACTATGTGTTTAGCACAGGTATTGTGCTAAGTGCTATTGATATGAAGAAAGTAAACAAAAATAGTCCTTATTCTTATGGATTTGATAGTCTAATGGATGGGACAATAGGCAAACAACTATGTACAAACAAGCAAGATTTAGGTTCAGTTGGAAATAATAAACAGAAAAAAGGCATTAAAATTTAGAGAAATGAGGAAAGGTTTCCTGGGGAAGGCAAGACAAGACAGCTAGCTCTTGAAGGAAGTCAAGAGAGAGATGAGGAGTTGGAGAATTTGATACATGGTGGAAAGCCAGGGAAAATTTTTAGAGTTGATGAATGGAGTTTCTTTTTTGAGAAATAGTGAAGAGAATAGTATCATTGAATTGATGAATACATGGGAAGTAGGTTAGAAAGTATAACAATACTGGAAAGGTAAGAGGAAGCAGATTATGAAGAGCTTTGAATAAATATCAAATAGAAGATTTTTTTATATTTGTTTATGGAGGTGATAGAGAAGTCCTGGAATTTATTGAGTAAGAGGGTTATATGTGTTTTAGGAAGATCACTTTTGGCAGTTGAATAGAGAAAGGATTGGAGTGGAGAGAGAACAACCAGGAGGCTATTGATGGGATGAGGACCTACAGTCAGGGTGCATTGGAGGAGAGGAGATGTATAGCCATATCTCATTTTATCATTCTTTACCCTATTACACATCCCAGATAATATTAATTTTTTTAAATAAATTGAAGGTTTGTGGCAAATCTGTGTCAAACAAATCTATTGGTACTATTTTCTCAATATCTCACATTGTGTTTCCGTATCACATTTTGGTAATTCTTGCAAAGTATTTCAAATTTTTTCATTCTTATAACTGTAATAATGATCTGTGACCAGTGATGATTGCTGTTACTGTTATTTTGTGGTGGGTTGTGTTGTGCCCACACAAGATGGTGAATTTAATCACTACATGTTGTGTGTTCTGACTGCCCCATCTCCTAGGCAATCCTGTCTTTTTCTCTCTTTTTGGGCTTCTTTATTTCCTGAGTCATAACAATACTGAAATTATGCCATTTAATATCCCTATAGTGGTCTAAATGTTCATGTGAAAGGAAGAATCAATCTGTGCAGCAAACTTCACTGTTGACTTATTTTAAGAAGTTGACACATTCACCCCAACTTTCAACAACCATGACCCTGATCCGTCAGCAACCATCAACATTGAGGCAAAACTTTCCAGTAAAAAGATGATGACTCTCTGAAGTCTCAAATGAGAGTTAACATTTTTATCAATAAAGTATTTTTAATTAAGGCATGTATATTTTGGAAAGATATAACAATGAACACACTTACTAGACTACAGTATAGCATAATGTAAACATAACTTTTATATCCCTTGGGAAATAATTCATGTGACTGGGCTTTATTGTACTACTTACTTTATTGTGGTAGTCTGGAACCAAACCTACAATATCTTAAGGTATGCCTATATATGAGAGAGTTATGAAGGTAAAATCTACAAACCTTGGCAATAGATTGGATATGGGAGTAATAATATATAACATATATATAATATACATATATATGTACATATAGACATACATACATAGATTCACACATATATGTAGCCTAATAACATTTAATTATATTTTATTTATTTCATTTAAATTTGAGTTAACCCTTTAGCATTCTCAATAATATATATCTCTCATATATCATCAATCAAAAGCAATAATTTTGTTTATTCTTTCCTTATACTCCCTTCAATGTCCTTTTCTTGTTTTATTGCTAGATCTATTATTTCTAGGACCATTATCAAATAATGGTGATGATAATCTTTGCTTTACTCCTGATCTTTTTTTTCCTTTTGGAGATAATCAGGGTTAAGGAACCAGAGTCACACAGCTAGTAATTGTCTGAAGCAAGATTTGAATTTAGGTCCTTCTACTTTCAGAACTAGTGCTCTGTCCACACTGTACCATCTAATTGTCCCTTTGCCCCTGATCATAATGGGAAAATTTCTAGCTTTTTTTTTTAGCTTTCTTTTATTATAGATAATTTGACTCTTTGGTTTTAGAAAAATATCATTAATGCTTTAATAGCTAAACTTTTATAACAATTAAAGTTTCTTTACAGTTATCATCTCATTTTAGCTTCAGAATAACCCTGCAGTGTGTGTGTGTGTGTGTGTGTGTGTGTGTGTGTGTGTGTGTGAGAGTCAGAGACAGACACAGAGACAGACACAGAGACAGGCAGATAGAGGCATACAAACAGAGACACAGCCAGAGAGCCAGAGAGAGAGAGAGAGAGAGAGAGAGAGAGAGAGAGAGAGAGAGAGAGAAGAGAGAGTTGTTTTTCTTATATTTGTGTGTTTTAATAGAAAGCCTTTTCTGACACTTATGATCTTTATAGTTTTTGTTATTGAAAACAGAATGAAAGAAGGCACTGAGGAAACCCCTTTTTAACAGTCATTGAGTCATCAGTTATTTGTGCTTAGAAGCCAACAAAGGGGACTCCCTCATCATCTCAGGATGCAAAGCCCCTCTCAGCACTGAATTAGTTCATATTCTATGCCTGAAGTAGACAGAGGTTCCTTATCTCCAATGTTCCCAGCTACTGAATAATACATATGATGGACTAGAACCAGGAAGACAAAGTAGCTCTGCACATGTAGCATGAGATGGCTCTTGTACGTTGATTCAACCTACACTACATTTTGTTTACTGCCTAATCATATTTTTTTTAGAGAGATTTGCTGGAATATCTATAAAAGAGCTGAGCTCCTTTACAACTTCTCACATCACCATAACCCCAATCAGCTTATATTCTAATAGGAGGAGTGATATAAAGGGGAGCTGTAAAATGGGGGAGGGTGGTTTGCTTTGGGAATTCACTGGGCTGGTGAGTGGGACTATAGACGAGTCAACTGACAAGCTCTTCCTATATATAGTATTAGTTTCTAGAGGAAGACTTAAATGAAGTGGAAGGTAATGATGGTGGTGATACTTTGCTTTAGGTCAGATGGCAAGAAGAGAGAAAGTGTGGGTATTGATGCTTATGGGAAGCAGTCTTGTCCTTCTGCTGTTATTGCTCAGTCATTTTCCAATTGTCTCTGGCTCTTCATGACACCATTTGGGGTTTTCTGGGCAGAGAATCTGGAATGGTTTGCCATTTCCTTCTTCAGGCTCATGTTACAAAGGAGGCAAATAGTGTGAATACCTTGCCTACAACTAGTAAGTGTCTAAAGCCAGACTTGAACTCAGAAAGATAAGTCCTCCTGACTTTATGGCAGACACTCATCCGCGGTTCCATCTGGTTCTTTTAGGGGATGCTTAACTATGATAGGCTAGATGAATTTAGTGAATGTACTCACTTATAAGAACAGCTTAGTCCTATAATGGGTGTTGTTAAGGTGAGTAGATTCAATCCCTAGCATATGGACTCTAGAGCTCTGAAGGGTATAGCAGCGGAGGAGATAACAAGAAGATGTTTGGAGTATACAATTGGAGGCATGTGACTGGATTATGAAATGTTATCAGGGTTCTAATTCAAAATCTTCTGACTCTAAAATCTTTGCTCTTTCTATAGGAAATTCACTCTATTGTGGACACAACTTTAAATTTAGACATAAAACTCTGGCACTCCAAGAATGTTTGTGGCAGCCCTCTTTTTAGTGGCCAGAAACTGGAAACTGAGTGGATGCCCATCAATTGGAGAATGGTTGGGTAAATTATGGTATATGAATATTATGTTCTGTAAGAAATGACCAACAGGATTACTTCAGAAAGACCTGGAGAGACTTACATGAATGGATGCTGAGTGAAATGAGCAGGACCAGGAGATCATCATATACTTCAATAACAATACTATATGATGATGATTAATTCTGATGGATGTGGCCCTCTCTAACAATGAGATGAACAAATCAGTTCTAATAGAGCAGTAATGAACTGAACCAGCTACACCCAGGGAACGAACTCTGGGAGATGACTATGAACCACTACATAGAATTCCTAATCCCTCTATTTTTGTCCGCCTGCATTTTGGATTTCCTTTGCAGGCTAATTATGCACTATTTCAAAGTCCAATTCTTTTTGTACATCAAAACAACTGTTTGGACATGTATACATGTATTGTATTTTATTTATACTTTAACATATTTAACATATATTGGTCAACCTGCCATCTGGGGGAGGGGGTGGGAGGAAGGAGGGGAAAAATTGGAACAAAAGGTTTGGCAATTGTCAATGCTGTAAAAGTATCCATGCATATATCTGGTAAATAAAAAGCTATAATAATAATAAAAAAAACTCTAACACTCATAAGGCTATGTATTTCCTTTAAGGAAATTTGTAATTAAGAAAAACTATCAGTAAATGAGTAAACGTGGATTTTGTCCACATAGACTAAAAAATCAGGTTTTCTTGCACTCATAATCATGGTTAGTTAAGGAAAAATATATTTCTGTTCATTCTTTTAAAAATAAAAAAAATTAAATGAAGACTTATAACTCCATTAAAATAATCAAGTGATAACACAAGAACATAATATGTAAAATACAATGTACTTAACAAATCAAGACTTATAGAAATTATCACTTGATTAAAATTTTAAACCAAGTTTTGCGTATTTATTGAACCTTATCAATTAATCTAATAACAAAAAATGGCTACATTCTCAGAACTGTTGGGAGTGTTTGCAAAATATAAAAATCAGTGGACTTGAATAGTTGAAGAATGCTTTATGAAGGAGTTATTATTTTTTTTTTTTTGATCTGGGCCTTAAAAGATGAAAAGGATTTGGCCAGGCACAAGGAGGAATGCCCTTCTCTTGTCCTCCACTTAGCTAAATTCTAGTCATCCTTCAAGACTAAGCTAAAGTCACTTACATTTTCCCTTAGCAACTGGGGCATTTTCCCCCCTTCAAGCTGCTTTGGATATAGCCAGCTTTATGAAGAGAATTTTTTAGATCTGTAACAAATTGGTGTCTTGGACAGCAGCTGTATGAGAAGTAAAATACTATAGTGAAAAAAACAGGAGATTTGGAGTCAGGAGACCTGTTTTCCAGTTCTAACTTTTCCATTTTCTAGCTCTGTGTGACAATGAATAAATCATTTAATCTCCTCAGTCTCAGTTTTTTCATCACTAAAATGAAGGGATGGGGAGGGATAATCTTACTGCATGGTTGGAGAGAATTTTCACCCTGAAAAAAATCAAACCAAACCATGGAACAATCTAAGTAGCTGATACTAAAAATAACAACTAATTTATACAGTGCTTTAAGATTTACCAAGACACTTTCCTTCCAATATCCCTGAATGTTAATGGTAATAATAAATATTTTAACCCTCACTTTACAGAAGGGGGTGGGTGTTAGAGAAGTGGAATTGATCACCCAAGGGATCTTAGATAAAAGAATTGTAACATGAATGTATGTATCTCTCATAGTGTGACTACAACTATTTTTGCTATTTGACAACTACTCATTAGAGAGTAAGGATATTTATGTTTCCACTATAACATTGCCCCATTGCCCACTGGAGATTGTAGTTGCTTTGTTGGATAATAGAGAAGGATCCAGTGAAATCCAAGATTATTATTAGTTTTTAAAACCTGGAGCAGCTGATGGTTGGAGAAGTGAACAAAAAGTGAGAGGGTCATGGGCCCTGATTTAGGAATTTTAATTGATTTAGGGTAAACTTAGTCCTTGCCCCTGTCCTACAGCAAATCCAAGTATACAAGTTAGTTTTAAAATTAGTTTGTTCTCTCAAAACTTCTTGGGACAAATACCTAGGTTGGAAAAAAAACAATGCTGAGTATTGTTCTAGCTAAAGTCCTAGATCTGAATTGGTAAAATAGTGTGGGAAGAGATAAGGAGATGGCCCATCAGACAATTAGTGGTCATGACATGGATGATGATCTAGCAAATGAGACTAAGGAGTCAAACAGAAGGAGAACCAGCAGAGAGTTATATCATGAGAACCAGAGAGGAGAAAATATCCAAGAAGAGAGGTTGATCTATAGCACCAAATGCTTTAAAGATAAGTGTTGAAAAGAGAACATTGGTAATTAGGAAAAGATAATTTTCAGTTGAATGATGAGATTGGAAGCCAAATGAGAGGAAGTGAATAAGAGATACTGAGTATAGATGACTTTTTCTTTTTTTTTTTAATTCTTTTATTAAGTTTTAAAAATAATTTTATAATTATATTTTTTGACAGTACATATGCATGAGTAATTTTAATTTTTTAATAACATTATCCCTTGTATTTATTTTTCCAAATTTTCCCCTCCTTCCCTCTACTCCCTCCCCTAGATGACAGGCAATCCCATATATATTAAATGTGTTACAGTATAACCAAGATACAATATATGTGTGTAAATCCAATTTTCTTGTTGCACGGTAAGAATTGGATTCTGAAAATATAAGTAACCTGGGTAGATAGACAGTAGTGCTAACAATTTACATTCAGTTCCCAGTGTTCCTTCTCTGGGTGTAGCTGTTTCTGTCCATCATTGATCAACTGGAAGTGAGGTTGGATCTTCTTTATGTAGAAGATATCCTCTTCCATCAGAATATATCTTCATACAGTATTGTTGTTGAAATGTATAGTGATCTCCTGGTTCTGCTCATTTCACTCAGCATCAGTTGATGTAAGTCTCTCCAAACCTCTCTGTATTCATCCTGCTGTTCATTTCTTACAGAGCAATAATATTCCATAACATTCATATACCATAATTTACCCAGTCATTCTCCAATTTATGGGCATTCATTCATCTTCCAGTTTCTAGCCACTACAAAAAGAGCTGCCACAAACATTTTGGCACATACAGGTCCCTTTCCCTTCTTTAATATTTCCTTGGGATATAATCCCAGTAGTAGCACTGCTGGGTCAAAGGGTATGCACAGTTTGATAACTTTTTGGGCATAGTTCCAAATTGCTCTCCAGAATGGCTGGATTCTTTCACAACTCCACCAACAATGCATATAGATGACTTTTTCAAAGAGTTTGTCTCAGAAATGAGGAGAGATAAAAGATGATAGCTGGTATGAGAGGATGTAGGAAGAGTTTTCTAAGAATGATGGAGAGCAAAATATATTTGTTGATAGCAAGTAAAGAACTAGCAAGAAGGGAGAAAATAAAGTTAAGAGACAGAGATGATAGATTAACAGGGAGGACAATCAGCTGGAAAATATGGGAAGGACTGGTATCAAGAGAGTATATGGAGTGGAGGTGTTAAACTCAGACATGTCACCTGAATCAGATGTTATTGGAAAATGATTAACAAAATAACTAAAAATAAAATACAACATAGATTAACTTTTAAAAAGTCATTATGCAGCTCACAGTGATTCATTTTTATTTCAGTTTGACACCAGTGAGGGTGGGAGACTCAGTGAAAAGTAGGAAACTAGAATTTATAGAGGAAGTATTGGGGGATAATGTTAAAGGGCTTCTAAGATAAGAATGAAAGATTGTGAGATGAGAAAATGAGAATGGTGCTTTTGATGAATAACTTCATTTTTCCATGCATATGTATGAATCGAGGGCCTCAGCTGAAAGAGCTAGAGGAGAAGGTGCTGAAGGAGGCTTGAGGAAGAAGAGTACATTTAGAACAGTCCTCAAGGAGTATGGAATAGAGAATCAATTAGGGAGGAATGAAAAGATTGCTTTTCTTGCAATGAGGGTCTAGTTGAGATTAGGGATCATAATTTTTTCCCTTCATCTCCCTTTTCAGTTTAAAAACATTTAAATTAGTTTTTGTAAGACTCAAGACAAAGACATTCTTAACTGTTCCTATTAGGTGCACTCTGTTCCTGGCCAACAATCTACTATTCTGATGTCTTAAGCAGTGGTTCAGAAATCCAAATCCCATTTTCATAAACCATCACTTAAATCAATTATTTACTGTCCAGATATTCTCTTAGGATGTAGTAGACGAGTTTACTAACACAGGTTCAGCTAGGACTAGAATTCTTTTTTTTTAAATTATAGTTTTTATTTACATGATATATGCATGGGTAATTTATAGCATTAACAATTACTAAACCTTTTGTTCCAATTTTTCTCCTCCTTCCCTCCCCTCCCCCAGATGGCAGGTTGACCAATACATGTTAAATATGTTAAAGTATAAATTAAATATAATATATGTATACATGTAGGACTAGAATTCTTGAGTTCAATTCTATTATTTCATCCCATCCACTCCATCTGTTAAATAGGTATGATTCTAATCTCCTTTTTCTTTTCAGTAGAAAGTTGTATAAAATCTTCTTAACACACAAAGTTTGAATAAGCTCAACTACCCAGAACTCTTAACAGGGAGAATTTCACAAGAAGCATTTAGAAATATGAAGGACATTCACCTAAGTGAACATTTTATGTGATGAAATTTTTAAAAAGGGACTTCAAGAAATGGTTTTATTGTTCATGTCTGTGTCTAAAGGAGTTCAAGAGAAATGATTCCATCAGTCAAACAAATAGTTAAGCCAGTGAGAATAAATTGAAGTGGTCGTTTGGCATGAGGTAAACTTGGGTATTTGACAGCATTTTTATTTTTATTTTTTTCAACCAATTGTATTGGCATTAGTAGACATAGCCTTTGTCAGATTGTTTGTAGACCTTGTTTAGGAGATCTAAAAGGAAGAAATATAGAATAGGATGTATCTAAAGATTTTACACTTACAAAAGAGGGTGACATGAAATTGGCTAAGCAGCATCTTTCCCACCTCAGGGGAATGGTTACAAACCCAAGGAAATTCATCCAATCAGAAGAAGCAGAGCCCCATTTTGCAAAACGCGTGTCCGCTTCGTGTTGCAATCACTGCCAGCTGCCCATCTGTTCACTAATGTTTCAGGCTAGCCATGGGGCTTATAAAATGGTATCCAAATATACCAATACCTCCAATAAACAGATGTAGGAATGAGACTTGCCCATGATGTCTAATAACGAGTGCTCTATACTTAAATCTGGGAAGTAAAGTAGAGAATTCATTCACATAATTCCTTTATTCTTCTTTTCTCCTACATGTCACCTTTAGGCTTCATGAAATTTACTCCAAAGCTGCAGCTGCAACTCAGTGTTTTTATCTGTAATACAAATATTGCCATAAATTCCCCATCGCCAAATGAATCACTAGAGTTTCACAGTCTAATTTTTTTTCTTGATCATCTCCTGGATTTGTTAGCAAGTTCAGATCCTATCACTATTCCTCAGAATCTGTTTTCCATCTTCGTGAGATAAAAAATTTCTTTATTTGATGGCAGAATTTGTCTTGAAGGACTTAATTAGAATCTCTTAACAGATAATTTTTAAAGGACAAAGCAATGTAGCCTAAAAGGTCTTAATGTTCACCCTACCTAGAGACTCATGTAGGGTAGTGAAATGAGCAATGGATTGGGAATTTACCTAGGTTATTCATAAATTTTGAGCTGGGAGGAAATCTTAAAGGTCTTCAGGTTTAGGAGTTAAACAAAATCATAGAGGTCTTATATAGAGATGTATTGCTCTATATTCCCTTCCTAAAAGTATAGGAGATTCAGAGGGCTAGATGAGATTTTATAGATTTATAAATGAGGTAGAGAAGTTTGAATTTAAACTGATAATTATCATATGATCTTGGGTAAGTCATATAATCTTCCTGGATCAGTTTCCTCTTCTATAAAATGAAAGGGCTGGACTAGATGGCCTGCAAGGTAGGTTCCTTCTAGCTCTAAATTCTATGAATTAACTTTGATTTTTAGACTTCTTTCACTGATGCACAATGATAAAAGCCCTCTTGTGGACAAATTGTATGTGTGTGTGTGTGTGTGTGTGTGTGTGTGTGTGTGTGTGTGTGTGTGTGTGTGTGTATTGTTCAGGGACAATGGGTGGCTAAGAGGAAGAAAAAGTGTCCACTTAAATTCTGAAAATATTTAGGACAAATCATGTGACATCGTAACCTTTATTTTGGATAATATTACATCAAAATATTGTTACCTTCTCCAAACAAGGTAAAATTAAACCTGAATTACAAGAGACCATGCCTTTCCTATTGGTTTTCTCAGCTATAGTGCCAGCAGAGCATTATAGATAATGAGTCTACACACCAGGGACTTAGTTTGATTATCCATGCACACTCTAATCAAATCTGTGATGCACGGAAGCTCTTTGTAATAAGGTTTTACTGTGTTTCCTCTAACAAAGACTATAGACCAACCCTGGGAAGCGATAAAAGGAACTGATAGAATCATAAAGGTAGCAAAAACTACAGGTAGAAATAGGTTGGCTGCCTCTTAAATGGACACTTTAAGGAAAACCCAGTCTGGTCTTTAGCCATTTCATGAGGTAGAAGATTTGTTACGAAGATTATATCATAGGCAAGTTGTGATCTATATCAGTTGAGGGAATCTCCACACTGGGATTCCTTATAGGACAAAATCACAGGGGTCTGATATAGAGATGTCTTGCTATATACTTCCTTCCTAAAAGTAGAGGAGATTCAGAGGGCTAGATGAGATTTTATAGGTTTTCTAGTGCAATCTCATTTTATGGATGACAAAAATTGAGGTCCAGAATGGTGACCTGTCCAAAGTTACTCATTCAGTTCATGGCATAGCTAGAATTTCCAATCCCACTACTCCAGAATGCCTCACTCGAGGATATTCCCATAGGATGTTAGCAATTAAAAAGTCATACCCTTATAATACATGTAGCTTGACCAGTGCGTCTTAAAGCATTGTCATCGAGGGTCCCTCAAGACTCCCTCAATATGGAAGTCACCCAAGAATGCATCTTTTTATAAAGATATTCTTTATTTCAGTTTCAGATTCCCATTTGAATACAAAACAAACACTTGCAAATGTGGTTAAAAAAACCAAACCCATAATATTATCTGTTACTCTATCAGGGGACTTGGGCTCTTCCATGAGCAGCACCCAGAATCCAAACAATATTTAGCCAAATAATAATTCCATAGAATTTTTGTTCTCAGTGATTAGTGTCAGCCAGTGTGAGAGATGGTATGTGGGGGCTTTTGTGTGTCCAAAGTAGTTAAAAGGCTTCCCCAAACAGTGTAAAGAACACTGTCTGTGGAGTCGGAGCATTTTGGTTCAATCTGGGGGTATCTCTTAATGTCTGTGTGACCTTAGGCTAGTCACTTCACTTGGGGATCATTTTCATTCTCTGTAAAATGGCAGGGTTGGATCAGTTGGCTTCTAAGGTCTCTTTCAGTTCTAAATGCAAATCCCAAATCTCAAAGATTTATAAATTTTTCAGCAAATGATTGGAGAGTGCCATTACTTCTGGAGGCTTCTGTGAACTTTGTCTGATGAGAAACTTCCTGACTCAAATGCTCAGGGTTTCCTTCAGACAAATCCCAAGAAACACTTGTTTCTTAAGGTCAAGTTTCCCTGTATTTTAGACAATGCTTTTGTTTCTAGGCTATTTGAAGATATATCTCTTTATTGTTTAATAAATGATGCTTAGTTCTTTTTATTTAGCATTTCATATCTCCCAAATGCTTTAAAGATATTAATGAATTATAATCACATTTGGATTTTGTAACCTCTTTCTCTAGCTAATAAACATATCCTGAAAAATCCTTCAAAGAAGTTGTAGGAGGCTGGAAGAAAGTATGGTATAATGGGAGGATCCTGGGTTTGGAGTCAAATCAAAGGCCCCTTAAATTCTGATTCTGCTACTTATTTATTATTTATTTATTTATTTATTTATTTATTATATTATTATGATTTTGAGCAAGTCATTTATCTTCTTATGGCCTCAATTTCCTGATGCATAAAATGAAGGACCTGAAGTTGGATTTGATTTGTAATGAGTAGCTGATATTTATATAGTTCTTTAAAGTTTATAAAATGATTTCCATATATTATCTCATTTGATCCTTAAAACAACCCTACATAGGAGGAATTATGTGTTATTTATTCTCATTTTATATCTTGGGCAACCAAAGTTCAGAGAGATTAAGTGATTTGTCCATGTTCACAAAGTCAATCAACAGGCAGGCATTTATTAGTGCTTATTAAGTATCAGACACTGTATTAAGTGTTGGTGATACAAAAGAAGGTAAAAGTCCCTGCTCTTAAAGAGCCCTTAACTTAGTGGGCAAGGCAACATGAAAACAACGATATACAAACAAGAAAAAAATATATATATAGTGGAGATAATCAACAGAGGAGGCATATCAGAGAGGAGTTGGGGAAATTATTCTTAAAAATGCTGGAATTTTAGCTGAGATTTGAAGGAATCTAAGGAAACCAGGAAGTAGAGATGAGGGTGGAGGGAATTCTAAACAGTCAGATGGAGAATTTAGTTCTAGGAATAGAAAGGAGGCAAATGTCATTGTATCACAAGGTACATAAGATGTAAAAATAGAAATATGGAAGAGTACCATGTTATGAAGGTATTTTAAAGAGACAAACAAAGGATCTTTTATTTGATCTTCTAGGTAATAGAAAGCCACGAGTTTATCAAATAGAGCAGGAGAATATGGTCAGACCTTGAACTTTGGGAAGATCACTTTGATAGTTGAGTGGGGAATGGATTGGATTAAGAGAAAATTGAGGCAGGAAGACAATCAGAAGGCTATTGTTCTAACCCAGGTGTGAGAGAATAAAGGTCTTCACCATAGTCCTGGTTATGTTGGAAGAGGAAGAGACATTTCCTTATGAAGATAGGAAAGACAAGACTTTGCAACTGATTGGAGATGGAGATGAGAGAGAGAGGAGTTGTAGCTGTAATACTGGAGGACTGGGAGGATGGTGATACCTTGAATAGCAATAAGGAAGTTAGGAAGAGAGGAGAACTTTTGGTTAAGTTGAAAGAATGCATTATCTCTTAACCTTATCTTTTTCCAGGTGAACAAACTTTAACTCCTTTTGACTTTCATGTTACTTAGTCCTTTCTTTTGGATCATCTTCATTTTCTTCTAACTCTTTTAAAAGAAGATTCCCAAACTAGATATAGTGTAATAGTGCAAGGAATTCAGAGTGTAATGATCTAAGAAGACACCTATTCCATTTTTGAACTTTCTAATTATCAAAAAGTTCTTCATGTGATTTCCAAATCAGATTTCCTGCAGCTTTTATATGTTGAACAATCCTAGTTCACTTCTCAGAATTTATGCAGAACAAATATAATTCCTATAACTTTTTTTTTGATGCACATACTTATTTTTTGGGGGGTAAATGACTTACCCAGGGTCACGTAGCTAGTAAATGGATCAGGTTATCCTGATATCAGGGCTGATGCTCCATTCACTATGTCACCTATCTTCCCCTTCATGCATACACTTTTAAAAGTCCAACAAAAGACATAATTAATTCAAAGCAAAGGCATTTACCAAGATGTCTCTGGACAGGAATCATGAAAGTTTATCAAATAAACTTGAGGTGTATTCTGGCACAGCTACATAGAACATCAGTGGGAAGATGGGGGAAAATATAGAATATACTAATAGTTTTATGTAAAAATACATATATGTACATATATGTGTATGTATACACATGTATATTTACATATAAAGTACATATATATAGAGAGAGACAGAGAGACAGAGAGGAGAGACAAAGAGAGAGAGTAGAGACAGAGAGGAAAGAAAGAAAAGAGAGAGATGAAAGGAGAGAGAGAAAAAGAAAGAGACAGGAGAAAAAAGAGAGAGAGAGATAAAGACAGAAAAAGAGAGAAAAGGAGAAGAGAAGAGAAGAAGACAGGAGAGGAGAGGAGAGAAGAGAAGAGAAAAGGAGAGGAGAGGAGAGGAAGGAAGGAGGGAAGGAGAGAGGGAGAATACATAGAATGCATGTTTTAAGTGACTCATGGTTTCAATGTTTCAGTCTTGATGTCTTTCCTTGTCTCATAGTATCTCCCTGGGCATATATTAGTTCCTTGTAGTGTAAGATATTCAGTGCCAAACTCCATGTCCAATGAGAAAGAGGGAAGTCAGAGAGAGAGAGAGATAGTCTTAAGAGTCATATTCTTCTTCCATAGCTGGTTTTCACTTGACTTGCCAGAACTCACACTTCTCAGAGCAGTTGCCTTTGTCTCTAATTCTTTAGTGATGTTAAAGGCTTTTAGGGACATGACTGAACCTCTAGTCCACCCAATGGCTAAGTGCCCTTTGATTTTGTCAATTTTTTCTTCTTTTCCCTCTTTATATTAAAGGCGATAAGATCACCAAGATAGAAAGTACAGAGACAGAAGAGGATCTCATATTATACCAGGTTCAGTTCTTGGCATGCATTCTAGCTTATTTTTACCTTGAAATGATTTTTTTTAAAAAAGCATCTCTAAGTGCTGCCAAACATGCTAGGCATTTGGTATGCAAAGGCAGAAATGGAATAGTTGTTATCTTCAAGAAGATCATATTCTGTCAGGGAGACAACATGTACATTTATAAATATGCATAAATAGATACAAATAATTTGGGGGAGGAAGGAATAAGCAGAAGATGGAATAAACAAATATATCATATAGAAGTGATATTGTTCTGGGTCTAGAAGGAGACTAAGAATTCTAAGAGGCATAAATAAAGAGAAAGTGTCCTTTAAATAGGATAGAATTAGCTTTAAGAGGGGAGGGAGTCAGTGATGGTAAGAGGAAGCTAGATGAAGAAAGAGAAATACATTTGTACTAGTTCTCTCTTAACCAAAGATGAGGCAAGTAGTCACCTAATAGTTCTGTTAATTGAAACTCTTTGTCTTCCCTGGAAAGTACTAGACATTCTCTGCTTACACATGTTTCAGTTGCAGAGCTTTTCATCTTTCAAAGGAGAAAAAATTTTTTTTGATAAAATTACCAAAGGAAACATTCCTTGATTTTCTCCCAGTCTGCTGATGTTCCGTTCCCCAAGGGTAAGTCTTTATGTACTTGGGATAGATACCCCACTAACTCACCATAGGATTTGAGACCCTTTGGTGATTGTCTCATTTAGGTTTGTTTCCAGAAATAAATATGCATACTTACACATATAAGTATACATATAAAAATGTTGTAAACGACACAATTTTATTAGTTATATGATTTATAAAACATTTGATCATAAACAACCCCAAGGAACTAGATATATATTTTACAGATGGGCAAATTGAGGCTTAAAATGGGAATGTGACTTGCCCCCTGGCCACATAGCTATGAAGTGTCAGAGTCCTGTTTTTGGAATCTGTGCAATCAATAACCAGGTGTGAAAGTTTCTTTTATTGCACACTACAGTCGTCCAGAGGTAGCATGTGAGGGTACAGAGTGCATACACCTTTCATGCTCAGGTTATTGAAACAATACCTCTTGAGACTCTTTGTCATCTCTTTTCTTCAAAGGTTATGCTCTGCCATAGCAATATTTCTGATTTCAGAGTATCAGAAAATTTTCTTTGCCTAATGGTTGCTTTGGGTGTTGGATTCTTGACAGAGTATACAGAAACAAAGTTTTCATTCACTGGGTAAGATATTATAGGATACTTTTTCTTTTGTAAATGGACTGAAATTGACAGCCACCTTCTCTTGTGTCAGGTAATCAAAATCCTACCCATCTTTCAAGCCTAGCCTAAATACCCTCTTCCCTAAATTCTGTCTCTTATCAGTTTTTACTATATTGGATTGTAGCTTTGTAATCTTAGGCTAATCATTCCATCTAAAAAAGGTTGAATTTCTTCATATGTAAATTGAGATGGTGGAAAAAGGTGATTGTTCTGAGGTGCTTTTGTATCCTTAGCTCATCTTTTGTATTTGTTGAGGTTAGGAATGGAGAACAACAGACTAATCGAGAAGTATAATTTGGACCAACTAAGGTTTATTGCATTCACTAGCAGGCGAATCTCACCCAAAGAAGCGATGATCCCTGAATGTCCAGAACACAAAGTTTATATAGATTTCAAAGGGTGAAGAATAAGTAAGGAGATGGAGAAAATGCTTGTTGGTCAAGTTAGATTTAAGGCACTAACTCTTTTACCTAGTTTCCGATTTAGGGGTTACTGCTTCACAAATTGTGGAGAGGCTAGATTGTTTCTCAGAATGTGTTGCTCATTAAGATCCCAGGACAATCCTGATTTGAGTTACTTGCTTTGCAAGTTCTTTTTAAAAAAAATCTTTTTCTTGTTTTTAGTGAGGGAATTGGAATTAAGAGATTTGCCCAAGGTCACACAACTAGTAAGTATTAAGTATCTTAGGCCCTTTTTGAACTCCAGTCCTCCCAACTCCAGGGTCGGTGCTCTATCCATTACTCCATCTAGCTGCCCCAGCATTGCAGATTCCATTGGGAAAGGATGGACATATATGTGTGAACAAAACAGAATTTCTCAAAATGGAATCGCTCTGGATTCACATACTGAACACAGACATACGATCCAGAGAAACTTTGGAGGACTTTTCTTCCTCTCCATGGTACTTTGCATTTGTAGGGTTGGGTTTAAAAACCTAATGATCACAACTCATATTTATGTAGCACTTCATAGAGACAAAGAACTTTATTTTCATTATTTCATTCCATTCTCATAGTAACTTTTGAGTGATAATATCTCCATTTTATGAATAAAGAAACTGAGTCTTAGAAAGGTGAATTAAAATACTTTAAATATATTTCTGCTGGATGAAGATTAGCCTATATAAATAAAGGAAAACTTATATAATTTGGCTACCAAAGGATGAATTATTTGAACACAGTGATTCATGAAACAAATAAAAACACAGGACGACCTTCAGGCATGTGCATCCCTTTTTCTAATTCTGCAATGATGTGGAGTAACTAAAGATCCCATCATTTTTAGATCATCTTGAAACATTCATTTACACATTAAGTTACACAATTTAGGGTTTTTAGTCAATAACAATACGTTGGCAGCCTATTCTGGCCATTTTCATGAAGTAGCACCAAGCATGTCCTCATTGAAGTTTTCCATCTTTACCTATGTCAGCGAATGGCTGTTTCAAAATTTGTTCTCCTAGAGTATATGTCTTCTCCAGGACCTAATATCCCAAGTTACTCATGAAGTGTAGGGATGAAGGGGATGAAAGGTCCCTGAGCTTATTCAAGAATACGTATTGATATTATTTTCATTGATTTACTATTTATATCTGTCCTGATGAAAACTGTTTTAGTGCTGCTTCTTGTCCGGGTCCATCAGTATGGAGAAACAACTAAATATTTAGGTCAAAAGTGTTTTCAGTTGTTCTCAGTATCAAACTGGATGGGGGCAATGGAGACAAGATTAGGTAAATTCTCCACAATATGAACCTGAGTTTATGACTATCTAGATGGTACTACAGCTACATTAATGAAACAATAGGACATAAGAAAATTATACCTTGATTGAAGGACATGTTTAGAGCCTCTCTTTAGATCAATGAATGAAGGGGTTGAAGACATTAGCACCTCAAGGCAACAAGAAACATCATCTAATGGAAAATGTGGTCATCTCACTTTGCAATGTTCATGTTGAGCATGAACAAACAAACAAAACATAGAAATTATTACAGTGTGAGTACCATCTTCTCTTGAGTAAGATAAAAGAGCAGAACAATTCTAGGAAGATTTTAACAATATAATCTAACTGTTATCTTGACACTTGGTGATTCCAATATGAAATTAGATAGGGAGTCAGGGGGAACGAGTGGTAAAATATGGTTTGGGTGATAGCACCCAAGGCCTATACATGACACAGATTCCTTATGTTTTGCATACTATATTTTTTCTTGGTGCTAGATATAGTGAGCACAGAATCACATCATCAGGAAATGAAGTTGGCTGCATTGTAATAGTTAGGAAATGACTAGCTATTGATGTGGGTGGCATTTTGAAAGCTGCAGTCAGAATCCAATCAGGTTCCAGGCTGGTTAAACAAAGGTGGAATAAAACCTTCTAAACAAGGAGAAATTTTTAAGATGAGAAAATGTTATTTACATATTACCTTATTCTGAAAAATGGGGAAATGAATATATATTACTGATTAGCAAATATTAGAATCATCGAATTAATAGCACTAGATAGTTTGGAAAGAATCTCTCTGTCTCTGTCTCTGCCTCTTTCTCTGTCTGTCTCTTGGTCTCTCTGTATCTCTGTCTGTCTCTCCCTGTCTCTCTCTGCTTTTATCTCTTTCTCTGTTTCTTTGTTGCTATCTCTCTCTTTCTGTAGGTGATTGATATTTGTTCATACAGAGTTCTGGCAAGAAGCAAACAGGAGATAGAACTCAGTCAATAAATGATTTTACCTGGAGCAGCGAGGTGGTGCAGTGGATTGGGTATTGGGCCTGAAATTAGAAAGATTTTATTTTCTTAAGTTAAAAATCTATTCTCAGACATTTACTAGCTGTGTGACTCTGAACAAGTCACTTAACCCTGTTTACCTCAACTTCCTCATCGGTAAAATGAGCTGAAGGAGGAAATGGTTAACTACCTCAATATCTTTGTTAAGAAATCCCCAAGTGGAGACATGATTGAAAAGGCTGAACAACTATGCTCCAAGCTCTGTACTAAGTGTTGGATATATAAACAAGAAAAGGAAAGATAATCTTTACCCCCTAGAAATTTCCAGTCTACTGGGTAGAAAGACAGCATACCAAAAAAATCCTGGAAAGGAAGGTACCTGGACCAGGAGCATGATGTTCATGGAGTCAAAACTAAGGAAGAGAAGCTGAAGGGAAATAAAGAGTTGATTGGAAATTCTGAGCCATATATAACAGGGAACTTTGGACAAGTTTTTTACGCTTTCCTTAAATCAGAGGGAAGAGGCAACAGAGTATGCTCATGAGGCATTGGGCACCACAATGGAAGCAACCTCTATGGAGATGAGGTTTTAAGAAGTATGATTCTCATGAAGTCGAAACCAAGCAGAGAAGTTGGTGGAACTTCATCATGAGCAGAATTTTGGAAAATGTTTCTTTTTTTGGTATGTGTTATGTATCTTTTCGGCAGTCTCTTAAAGTCTATGAACCCCTTCTTAGTATAATTTTTTTTAACACAATTTAATTTAAGAAATGCTAAATTTCAGTTAGTTACTGAAAAGAAAGATGCAATTTTTTTCCATTAAGTTCATAGGATCCAGAATCTGTGAACCCCAGGTTAAAAAGTTCCAATCTTGAGGGAGAGAAATATGTGAGGAGGAAACAGTATCCTTTATTTGTATCCTTCCCAGTGTTTGTGTCTGGAAAAATTGAGAGATGATGATTATAGTTCCATATCTCATCTTCTACTTCCAGAGATGTTCCCTTTTCCACTGTGATTCTATGGAGAGGAATATATCTAAGTAAGAGGAAACTTTCTGTCCCTTTGAAGTCAGAAAATTACCAGTGGCTGTTTATCTGCTTTGTTAGTTCTCCTCCCCATTTAAAGTTCTGTTCCCTTCCCCTTTTATGTTCTTGTTCATCACCCTTGATACATAACACTATTTTAGCCTGATTGCATTGGTTATGATTATTTAAGAAGGGCTAGAGTTTGGTAAGGTATAGCTACTCTGGAATAAACCCAACAGGGCATTCAGTGCTCTGCTTAGTGGGAAAGTCAGCTGTTGTAGTTAACCAATAGACTTCTCTTCCTTTGAGAAAACACAAAATAAGCAGGAGAGAGAAAAACCTGAAGGGCGTGATTTATAATAAAACCTGAATTCCCCCTAGATAAGATATTTGCATATATTATACTTTAATGAACCCAGTATCCAAGAAGAAAAAAAGGGCTAGAGAAGAGGGATTGTGTTGCACAAACTGTTATGAGTTCCTCTACATTTGATACTCCTTTGCAACAAATGGAGAATTTCACCCATCTCCCTGGCTATGTATGCAAAACTCTGCTTAGTAGGTCCAATATGAAATAATAAGAGCAAAGGCATTAACTCCAATTATCATAATTTTTAAGACTAGCAAATATAAAGCACTCATTATAATGAAAAAGGGACAGTGAGGAGATACAGTGGATAGAGTGCCTATCTTCCTGAGTTCAAATTTGACCACAGATACTTACTAGCTGTGTAACCTTGAACATAGGGTCTCTTCTTGTCTCACTTTCCTGATTTGTAAAATGAGCTAGAAAAGGAAATGGCAAACTTCTCCAGTATCTTTTCCAAGAAAACCCCAAATGGCATGATAGACAGTTGCTAACAACTAAAAAATGAGTGAACAATAACAACAACAAAACATAATGAGGTCAAATGAATATAGTTAGTTCCTAAGCTGCCAAACAATTTCTTGCTCTTCTTGTTACGTGGAAAGGTGTAGTAGTCAAGTTTATCATTTGTTTAAAACATGAATCCATTGCAAAGCATTATGGGAGAGGATGAAGGAATATTATGAGCAATATTACTGAATAAAGCAGTTAAAATAGTTGAAGGGAAAATGAACTTAGAAAAAGCATGGCATGAAACAGCTAAATGATCTAGATATTTACAGAAAAATGGGACAAAAAGTAAACAAGAAATGGAATAGATATGGTAGCATTTTTATAACAACCCATTCTTGTAACTGGTGAACATTGGAAACATAATTGGACTCTACCATCTTAGTTACCAATTTTATTATGTGTGAAGTGGAAATGATACTCAATAAGATGAAGTTAGAGCAGCTAGTAATGACCCAAAATTTGAAATTTTGTGTGATTTTGTCCCATCAATGCCCTTTTATCCTGTATTATCAACATATAATAAATCAATGTTAGGTGTCACAATTTTAAAGGGATTTAGTGATTAATATTTGAGATATTTCAAAGATTTCCCCAAAATGAGAAAAAACACAAACATATTTTTTTCTTTCTTCTTCCTCCTCTCAGAAGGTGACTGAAAAGATATCAACACTACGGAATTGGACACCAACTTTCTCATCTCTATAAACTCTTTACAGCAATGGTGTAAGCATGAATAAAAGGAATTTTTGATGAAAAATATGATAATGAAGTGGGCAGGGTTTCTTAAAAAAGATTTTCTTTTGCAAACCACATCTTCATACTCACATAGCTGACTTAGAGGTATCAAGAATACAAGCTCCTGCTGTGCTTGTTTGTTGATTAAAAAAATTGACTCATTGAGCCAAAGTACAGCCTTTGGCAATCTCCTCAAAGGTTAAGATCATAAAAGATTACAAGAGAGATGCTACCACTGAGATAACTTTGTTCAACAGGTCTCTAACTATCAGTCTCCATTAAAGCAAACAAAACAAAACAACACAAGGAAATTAATGCTGTCCAGTGATGTTACCCATTCTCAGTAAAGATGTTTTGTAAAATTTCTAAACTTGAGTAGTGCTTCCTTTCTGGGGTCTGTCAATTTTTTGTCAACTTTTTACTAAAAAATTTATAACTATGTTTTAATAAAATTTGTTTACTTTGTCATCCTATGCATCTCATCTCATCCATCTTAAAATATTATTCGGAGAAAGGATGCATAAGCTTCACCAGCCTGCAATAGGGGTTCAGGACACAAAACAGGTTAACAATATCTGCTACAAGTTGTGACATCTTCCAGATGTTCATCATAATTTGATATTGAACTTATTGTATTAATCTTCAAAAGACAGAAGGACCTCCTCAATGAAATTCATATCCACTCACATGAAATGAAGTTTGAACTCTATGGAGGAAAAGCCAAACAAATAAGACTTGGACATGTCATGATTGTGATGTATTTGGATAGTAAAACCAGTGAATTAATCCAGTAATACCTCTGTCTTGGGTAGGATCTACAGAAGAAGAGTGAATTGGACCTAGATTTAAATAGGAAGATGGAACTGGATTACATTTATGAAATTGTATTACAATTTCAGTAAACTCAACCTGCTTCTAATTGGGATAGACCTTTTTTGGCATCTTTTTTACCTAGGGATGGGACAAATCCATGATATCATAATCAATGATTATAATGATCTCAAACCAAAGAATAATGGAAAGATATATGGAGGGTGTAAGTATGTTATTGCATACTGATGATAATAACTTGCCCATGAAAGATAGCACAAAATATTACAGAATTTTAAAATTGGAAGTAACCTTGGAGATCAGTCATCAAATTAAAAAAAATATCTTTTATTTTTACACTTTAATTTTTCAATGTTTCTCTCCTGCTCTTTCTCTTATCCAAAGATGAGGGAAAAAAATAAAAAAGGAAAGACATTAAATCAAACTAAATTCTTAACTATTATAAAAGCTGCTGTTATAACTATTTTTGTGTATATATGACCTTTCTCTTTTGATTATGCATAATAGAATCATCTTTTCATTTTATTGATGGGTGGATTGAGGTTCAATGAGATTAACTGTCCTACAGTAAAAAGTAGCATAGCTGCCTATAAGATTCTTTTGGACTCCAAATCAAATGCTTTTTTTCCACTACAAAATACACAACTCATCTAGGATGTATATGATAGAAAAAGAATGTGGACCAGTCTTAAAGTGGGAATAAGAGACAAGATATTGACAATCTTAGTATTGTAGAACTATCAACAAAATATGAAATGAATCAAATGAAAACTTCTGGTGCATTGGGTAAATTGTAGAGAAATTATGGGAAAACATGGATGATAATCACCCAGGATGAAAAGATACATATTGGTTGAAATTTGCATTCCTGGCTACAGAACTCATATTGATTAGAATTGGAATTCATATACCAAACATAGGGCCAGAAACTTACATAAATATTGTGAGGTAGATGAAGCAGATATTTTATGATCCTCATTCTATAGATGGAAGATTACTTGCCTGGAATCATGCAATTATAAGTAGCAGAATGAAAATTCAAGGCATCTCAGTATTTTTACTATACTACACTTTTGATTTAGGTTGTAAAAACCAGAGTCAGAAGGCTTTAACTAAGACTAATTTTGAAAAACCAAGAAATAAACAACTCTATATTTGTTGAGTAACATCTTGAAAAATGTTCTGTGACTAGACACTTAGAAATAACCTTGTGATTGCTTTTTGCCGATAAAAATTCAGGAATTTAGTCATAGGAATATATTTTGTTACATCCTTTCATGACTAAATTGAGAAATAATGACAAAGAAGTGTTTCAGGTAATGAATAGTGATGTTCACTAACATTCAAAGACATGGTGGTTTTTAAATGCTTGCATTTTGAGAGCTCTATCAACTTTAGAAAGGTATAATGCATTAAACAAAGATTGGGTTGATTTCTTCAGGCTTTAAAAGGTGCCAGTGGACTTAATTTAACATGACTACACTCCCAAAGTTTTGGAACAATTATTCTAGAGATTTGGTATTTAATTCCAACTACTGTTCACAGTTCAAGAATGTAGACTTGACATACATTTTTTATTAGCTGGGGAACAAAGCATTTTTTAATAAATCTTGAATAAAATGATTCCAGCAAACTTTTAAGTTCAAAGTTTGTATGTGTGTGGTTTGAAGGGATTTGGGTACTCTTTTGAGGTATTTTAAATAGAAGACTTTATTTTTCACAAATGAAATTCTGTGGATGATTGTCTATGGGGAGACAAAACACTTTAGTCATAATAATAATAAAAAGAAAACGGCAGCTGAACTCAGTTTTAATACAATGCCCAGCTACATCAGCAGAGTATTATGGAAGAGCTCACTTGGTCTCTAGATCATGGGGTATATTTCTGTTCTATTACTAAATCAAGATGATTGCAGTCAGGTCACAAGAATGTGGCCTGCATATTCTTATGTTTTAGTAACTTCAGTGCCTTTTTTTTTTTTTCCTGAGAATGCTATCAAAGATGGAAAATCCTTGAAATAATGTTTCCCATTTTGTTTTGAAATCCAGAGTATTTTGCATACATTTGCATAGGTGCAATAATTATATCCATGAAACTTTAATATACTTGTGATTTCATTAATGTGGGTACTCTCTCCACTGGCATGGATTATATTACATCCATGCCATCTCTTCCTATTTGTATATTCAATTAATCAATCAAAATGACATGTATTGGATGTCCCAAAAGTTTTAATGCAGTTTTCATCTATCAAAGCTTTAAAGTCTTCTAAAACATTCTAAAATTCTAAAATATTTATTAAGCATCTATTATGTTTCAGGCACTGTACAGATGCAAAGAAGGAAATAATCATTTTTACAAGGTGCTTATGTTCTAAAAGAGAAAAGACAAATACATATAAGAATGTACACAGCATGAAATACTGCTACACATCTCTTAGCTTGGCTAAGATAAGAGGAAAAGATAATGATGACTATTGGAGGGGATGTGGGAAAACTGGGACACTAATGCATTGTTGATGGAATTGTGAATTGATCCAACCAGTCTGGAGAGCAATTTGGAATTATGTCCAAAGAACTATTAAACTGTGTACACCCTTTGATTTAGTAGTGTCTTTACTGGATTCACATCCAAAAGAGATCATAAAAAAGGGAAAAGGACTCACATGTGCAAAAATATTTGTAGCAGCTCTTTTTATAGTGACAAAAGAATTGGAAAATGAGTGGTTGCCTATCAGTCAAGGAATGGCTGAATAATTTATGATATATGAATGTAGTGTAATATTCTTGTTCTGTAAGAAACGATCAGCAGGATGATTTCAGAAAGGCCTGGAGAGACATGTACTGATGCTAAGTGAAGTGAACAGAACCAGGAGATCATTGTACACAGCAACAAGAAGATTAAAAGATTATCAATTCTGTTGGGTATGGCTCTTTTCAACAAGGAAGTGATTCAGGCCAGTTCCATTGGTCTTGTGATGAAGAGAGTCATCTGCACTCAGAGAGGACTGTGGGAATTGAATGTGGATCACAACATAATATTTTCTTTCTTTTTTTTTTTTTTCTGGTTGTTATTTGCTTGATTTTTTTCTCATTTGTTTCCCTTTTGGACTTGATTTTTCTTGTGCACCATGATAATTGTAGAAATATTGTAGAAAGGTATACAAAATTGCACATGTTTAACATATATTGTATTACTTGCTGTCTAAGGGAAGGGATGGAGGAAAGGGAGGGAGAAAAAAATTGGAACTCAAGGTTTTGCAAAGGTGAATATTGAAAACTACCTATGCATGCATTTTGAAGATAAAAAATTTAAAAATAAAGGAAAGAATGTACACAGTATTACTATAAAATAAACAAATACAAATATATACAAAGTAGTGAAATGCAAGGAAGTTTTGCAGGGAGAGGACTACAAAATGGGATCAGAAAAAGACTTTCTGGAGCTGTGTCTTAAAGCAAAAGAGAGACTGTATGAGGCAGAGGTGAAGACAGAATGGATTTTAGGTAAGTGAAATAATGCCAAAGTATGGAGATGAGACATGGAGTGTAATGTATGAAGGACAGAAAGAAGGTTAGTTTGCATAGATTGAAAGTTGAATTGGGATTAATATTCACCAAGGCTAAGAAGATAGGTTGGGGTCAAATTGTGTAGGATTTTAAAGCCAATGGATGAATTTCCATTTTATCATATAGCCAATAGGAAACCCCAGAGCTGATTGAGTAGGGGAATTGCATGGTTACATCTGCCTTTGTCAGCAGTATGTAGAATGAATTGGAGTAAGGATAAATTTAGGGTAGAGTGGCCAATTAAGAATCTATAATAAAATATAAATGAGAGATGCTGAGGGCCAGAACACAAGTAGTAGCCATATGAAGAGAGAATGAGAAATGTCCAGGTATTCTCATAAATCCCACATAGAGGGTCTTACCCAATAAGTTAGAGACTTTTCTCTAGGTCCTTTGACATTTTATGAATGTTGTTGTAGAACTTGTTCTGCCCATTTAATATTCTTTGGCCTTACTACAAGACTATGTTCTTACTACATTGGCTTTCCAATCATATAAAGCAGGAGATGGACAGTGCTATCTAGCTCTTCTCTGGATAAGAATTATGAGTTCCCTGATGGTCAGGTTATTACCATTGGCAACAAGAGGCTCAGGTACCCAGAAGCTCTCTTCCAACCATATTTTTTAGGTATGGAATTTTTTGGAATCTACAAAACTACCTTTAACTCAATTGTGATGTATAATGTGGACAAATCTGTAAGGATTTATATACTAATATCACATTGTCTGTTGTCATACAGACAGGTTGCAGAAGGATATTATAGCCCTAGCCCCCAGCACAATGAAAATCAAAGTCATTGCTTCAACTTAGTGTAAATACTCTGGATTGGAAGATCCATTCCCAGGAGATGTGGATCACAAAGCAGGTGATGAATCTACAACAAAAACTTCTAAATGGACTGTTTTTGTCTTTGTTTTTTCCCCCCCAAAAGGTGTGACATATTTCCCCACCCTTCTACAAAAGAGGTGAGATTGATGTGGCTTTATTTATTTATTTATTTTGGCTCTTGACTCTAGATTTAAAAACTGGAGTGGTAGCAGCAACCAATCTAAGTTTGTTGGAGGCAAATATCCTTAATGTTTTATAGTGTATCTTCAGAATTCTAATTGCACTTTATTTTTTTTTAAAAAGTAGTCATTCCAAATATTGTATAATTCATTGTTACAGGGAGTAACTTATGTCTACAAGAATTCTTCTCTCTACACAATGGAGCTACTTAACATAAATTTAGCAAAGGAGAGGGAAGGAGAGGAGGCACTACAAAACAAACAAACAAAATGAAAATTCCAAAAGTTTTTGTATCATCTGTCTTATACTTGTTCCATTTAAAAATTATCAGTCATATTAGCCCCCTAATTTCCCTCCTTTCTCTCAACATAAATGTAGATATAGTCTTTTTACAGTATTCCCTAGGAGTTCAATGATTGGTGGCAGTACTTGGGAAAGGAAAGGAATTTTACCTGTACCACTGACTTAAAACCACTTCAAATAAAAATGCACACTAAGTGATCTCTATAACTAAAATATGCCAAAAAATATAGATGATCTCAGTATTTGCATGGGATACACCTTGTAAGAGAGATTTTAAAGCTGCATTTTGCTCTACTAAGTTAAATTGATTTTTTTTTTTTACAAATACATTGTTATAATATGTTTTCTTCATTGTTCAGTTAATTGTTTGTGAAGGTAAGATCTATATAAAATTGTTTCTGTAAATCTGCCTTCTTTTCTTTAATTTTGAATAATGATGGTCTTGCATATCCCTGTCTTTCATTCTTATAAATATATTATAATATTTATAATATTTGCTTATATATTTTTCTGTTAATAATATCTGCATTTTTTCCCATAATTTTTGTATCTATCCCTTTTCCAGCTATCTTGAAAATCTATTCCTACTTATTTTCAAAACTGTGTCATCTACAGCATGATTTTTTTTCTCTTTGTATTTTGTTAGATCTAATTGCTTTTCATAACTTCATTTTCTTGAAGGTTTTTTCTGCTTCCTCATATAGCACATCAGTTATTCACTTGGAAAATCTAAAAGTGGTGGTTCTATTGCTATCAATTATGTGAATAGAACATCATAAAAATGCTGACAAATATATTCTTTTTTCTTTGGGTTATTGTTCTCCTTATAGCTTCATCTGTATTGTTGGAATGGATCTCATGGTAAATTTTTTGCAGACTCGTTTTTTTGTTCCCTTATCATTGGTGATACTCTTTTTCACTATTTTGAAAGGTGATCTATGCCATGTATTACAGGCTTAATGTCATATTTTGCAAGTGAGCTTATACTCTAGAGCAATATTGCCTGTGTTGTCCTTATCCATACTCATAGCCACAGCAGTTGTCATCTTAACAAGGATACTTATTGAAGTGATTTCTATGCTCTTTTTTGACCTCACAATGATAGCAACTGCTTTGTATCAGCTAAACTTCCTCAAGAAAAGAAAATAATAATAGTAGCTTGCATTTATATAGCACTTATTATGTGTCAAGTACTGTTTTAAGTGCCCTACAATTATTATCACATTTGATTCTTTACAACAACCCGGGGAGGTAGGTATTATTAGTATCCCCATTTTATAGATGATGAGGCAGAAGTTGCCCAGGATTACACAACTAGAAAATACCTGAAGCTTGATTTGAATTCAGTCTTCTTGATTCTTGGTCTGGGGCTCCATCCACCAAGGCATTGAGTTCCTTTAGAATCAGTACTAATCAGAATCAATATCTTTGCCTTTATCTGTTTCTAATTTTTCAGAACCTACCTAGTTTAAATAGTTTGGATTTCAAATAGTTACTAAACTATGTATTCCCCTTGACCAAGCCATGACACCACTTGGCCTATATTCCAAAAAGATCAAATAAAAAGATCCATATTTTTGCATTTCTTTGTAGTGGAAAATAACTGAAAAAAATTGCACAATGGTTGGAAAAATATAGTACATGAATGTTAATGGGATACTATTGTGTCAAAAGAAATGAAAAAAAATGGACAGTTTCAGAGAAACCATGGGAGACATGTTATGAACTAATGTAAAGTGAGTGGAAACAGGGAAACCAATTAAAGAATAGCAATCACCTTGTAAAGACAAATAACTTTGCAACACTTAAGAACTCTGATCAACATAATGACTAATAACAAATCTGGAGGATAATTGATGAAGTATACTGCCTGTCTTCTGACAGAGAGGTAATAGATTCAGTATGGAGAAAGACATATATATTTTGGGGTATGGACAAGATAATAATTTATTTAGCTTGATATTTGTTACAAGGGTTTTGTTTTCTTTTCCAATGGAGTAGAAATAAAAGGGCGTAAAAAAGAATTTTTGTTAATTGAGAAAAATCACATTAAAGTAGTTGGATAAATTGTAATTGTGTATAGCTTTTATCTTTATTTTCTCCTAATTTAGGATTGATTTTTGGTTTTTGTTCCAAATAGTCTATAGTCTTATACAAAGAAATCATTCATAGATGATTCCTAAGCCAGTAACAATTATTTTCTTTCAGTTAATATGTAGTCAATTCATCTTTTATCTGATAATGGAAATGGATATTTCCAATACTCCAGTACTGTAATAAAGAAAATATTCATTACATACTAGCATAAGGATGCTATGCAATCCACATACTTTTGGCTTCTTTTGTTTCTTAATTTTGAACACATTTCAGAACAAAAAGAAGTCATAGATATTACCTATAAAAAGATGTCTCTGAAGCCCCTAAGATGATATAAGAAAACATGATGGATGCAATCTTAGAGCTAATTTTGTTTCATAACTCTCTGTTCACTGACACCAAATGAATATAAGATAGAAGATGTATGTTAATCAAATGGATTATCCCAGAAGATCTCCAAAGAGCCCAAATAGAAGAGGATGATGATGAGATGGTGATAATGAGATCTTACAGAGATTCTTACTTGTGGAAGATATAATGTTGCACCAAGTTCTACAGTATTATAGGACCTCCTTAATGAGATCCATGGTTTCTCAAAAGAGGTTAGCAAAACAATCAACTTGGACCAGATGGATGAATATGATAGTTGCTCACAGTATGGCATCCAAATGGTTGAGAAACCCATATGTAACCCAAGGGGATAGGCTATCAGTAGGTATATTTTGTATAGGCAAGTCAAGCCAGTTGCATTTATTCAGCTTCTATTATGTTTTAGGCATTTTGCTAATCACTATAAAGAGGAAAACAGTGAGGATGAATTTTATTTGGAAATTGTACAGCACTCTCAATAATCTCAAGCTGTTTTCTGACACAAATCCCCATTGTTTTAATACTGATTTTATTCTGGTATTGCTAATAATACATATAATGGAACGTTAGCCTCTGTAGAAGCAAAATTGTGTCTGACCTAAAGGTCAGTGGAAAGAAACATGCTAGATAGTGAATAGTCTATAGCATATTACTAATGTTGACTTCTATAAGAGCAGTGATGTGAAAGATGTTTAGAAAATGTATGAGGAGAAAATGAAGTGGGTCAATAATGTAGTTCAAGCTAAGGCTGCAAAGTTTGAGTATTTTATGTGTATCTATGGAATATTTAAGAGCCTGGAGGAAGTATTCTAGCACATTGGACAGATACTGTTTGAAACATTTTGGGGAAGACATAGATAAGAGTCACATGGGATGAGAAGATATGGATATATTATAATCTATACCATTGACAGGAGCAGACAAATAATCATAGATCTATTGAAGTACTGGAGTACTTACTGTAATGATTAAGAATTAATTAGAAAGGTACTCATACCTTGACTGATTTCCATTTCTAAATCTTATGAATATGGGTTAAAGTTTTAAATAAAATTTATATATTTTAAATTATTAAAATGTATTCAGTTTATATTATAATAAAATATTAAAATATGAATTTGGAGTTATATGGGAAATTTAGTCTTATTTGAATCTTATGCAAAGTATAGACTTTTAGTTTGGCACATGTGACAGGCAGATAAAGATTATATGTAGACTTTGTGCTCTACTGTCTTAGAAAAGTTGCATTGTGGCATATAGGTGAGATGGTGGAGAGAACACTGGTCCTAGAGTCCAGAAGAGCTGTGTTCAAATTTGGCATCAGATACTATGAACTGTGTAATGATTGTGGACAAGCTACTGAACCTTTTTTGACTCCAAAAAGGAAAAAAATAAGGTTTTGAAAGACTCATACTGTTCATAGAAACATTGGACTGAAAGGGAAAACAGAAGCCATCTAGTATAGCCAGTTCATTTTACAGAAGAAGAACCTGAGGTTAAGAAAGAAATAACTTGTCCTAGATTATACAACTAGTTTAAATAGAGACTGGGAGTCACATATAAATGATAAAGTCAGTGTTGGATGAATGTTTGATTTATTTGTCTATTTCCTTCCTCTTACTGTGGTAGAATCCTATTAAATGAGTTGACAATGGAAGGTATATTATTTTAGGAATCAGTAGGTCATTAACTCATTGGCCAATGAACTAAGAGATGTATTATTTGTTCCATCTGTGCCAAGAACAAAAAAGCTCTTCTCCCTCCATTTGAGGAGGTGCACATACCAGCCATGCTCACTTCAAACCAGGTTTATACCAGAACAAACCTGGCCTGTATTTCTAACTCCACCATGGTAGCTTTTCTCACACCAATAACTCCTTCATGCTTATGGCTTTCTCCTATGTTTGATGAGTTTAGTTCTAGAATCTTCATGTGAGGGAATACTGATTGAAGCTATAACTACTTCAAACCTGGGCCTAACTATGATTTTCTGATATATACATATACATATATATATATATATATATATATATATATATATATATATATATATATATACATATGTCATGATAAAAATAAAGGCGGATATAAGAAATGAACTTAGAGAGGAGTTTGAGATGCTGGAGTAGGAGACATGAGGAAAATTATGATGGGTGCCTTCTGTTTTCAATAAAGCAAAAGTAATGATCTCCAATAGAAAGTGGAGTGGGGGAATCATTGGGAAATTGAGAGAGAAAAAGGTTTTGAACATCAAATTAGTTAAAAGAAGAATTTTATTCTTATGCAATGATAAGGGCACAACTGAGATTAACTAACATGGATTTTAGTAGTTCCTGTCTACATAGTTATGATTCAGTAGAATGAAGTTCCTTTAGGCTAAGGATTAATTTTTGCCTTTATATACCTAGCACTTGTTAGATGCTTAATAAATTGCTGTATTGATTGAATGGAATTCTTCCATCAGTATTATGCCATTTGGAAGTATTAGCAGCTAAGGCAGATAATTGGAGTGATCCACGGTTGAGAACATGACTACTTGTAAGAGGATGGGTCCAAAGCAGTCAAAACTGCAGGACAATTTAAGGGGGAATTGACAAGCTATAAGATTCAGACTGTTAAGAGTGACATTAGGCCAGAGAAGGAGTGATGGACTAGGTGAAAATAGAAGGAATAGAATTAGGTAAAGACAAAGAATAGGTTTAGGAAGAATAAGTGGTGATGTGGAATGGCAGGAGATTATGACTTTGAAGTTTGAAGTCATAAAGCTGTCACTTATGAGTGGGATGATATGATATAAGTTATGAATAGCAATGCCTGTCTTGGCCAAAATTTAGGGAAGCTCTGGGTCATGGGGATTGAGAAAGAGGAGATTGTAGAACTGAGAAGTCAGGATTTTTGAGGGGTTCTTAGTGTATATATTGAAATCTTCAAGGGTTAAGGATTCAAGGATAGGGATAGGATCAGAAAAAAAAAGACTGTAAGATGTTGTACAGAACCCCAAAGAAATTAGGGAGACTAATAGATATTAGCAATAAAGATCTTCCCTGGGGGAACCTTTGTAATGACTTTCAGTCCCATAGAAGATAGATCTCTGTACATTAAGAATCATTGGAATAGAGTAAGAATTGTCCAGTCAACAAAACAAAATAGGCAACGTTTTTCTTTGTAGCCCTTTCTGATTTCTTTTTCCTTTTCTGACCTCTTCTACTTCCTGTCTGATCTGCTCTGGTTCTAAGGCAAATAGTGATTCCATGTTCCACTTTGGCTATATCAAATCTCCAGGTCTTTCCCAAATAGGAAGTCCTCCTTTCTAAAATTTCTTCTCATGTTTATACAACGTTAAATAGTACTGACTAGATGCCTGGAGATTAGCAGAATAAAGTAACTTACATTAAGGGTCACCAAGTCTTACTTCTTTTAGAAAAAGAGTCTGTTGGACCCTAATGAACAGATACTTTGTTAGAGTGAATAGGATTGGTGGTGGAGGTAGAGTGGAATTTGTGATGTGAACTACTCCTTTTCCTCTTACAAAGTCTGCCAGGAATAAAATATAGTGAGTCAGCATGCAGTTGCAAACCATCTCCTTTCATCTCTGCATTAGACACCAAAGGAGCTGTAATCCTGGAAAAGGAGAGACTTCAGGGAACTTGAGTGCCTGGCTACTGTGTGAAGTTGTATGTGAAGGGAAAAGCCATGTGCAGTCATGAAGAAATTATTGTCAAGAAATCCAATTCTGAGTTCACCAATATCTTCCTCTCTTGCTGTGGTTTGCAGGTTGTTTCCTCTCTCACTGGGCCTTTATTTTCTGTTGGGATTAGATAATGCTTAAGATCCCTTTTCAACTCTAACCATATATCATTTACCCAAGTATTTATTTAGATCTCATATGCCCTGTAAAAGACCTCAGACAGACCTATGAGAAGTCTTTGTGTAATTGAGAGGAACATCAAGTGTTGTGCTTTGCATTATAGTCACATGTAGATTTTGTGGGGATTCTAGTATCCTCCTTCCACATGGAGGCAGTGACCAACTCAAAAAATAAACAACAACCACCCAAACTTTTGCAGTTGTCATAACTGACTATTTTATTCAAATTACATTTTTGGATTCTGGTCTTGTCTGGAATCTGAAACTGCCATTCCCCTTATGTATCCTGGAAGTGGCAACTCCTTTGAAACTGGCAAGACATTTTGACAAAATGGGATTACGAAGCTCATCATCATGCAGTGACATATTTTTAAGCCTCATAATATGATATTTATTTTAGTATTTATTCTTCTAAAAGTGGTTCCAAAGTAAGCATGGATTTTGCTAATCACTTAGTTTTTCAAGGATATCCTCAAGGAAATTACATACAAATATTTTTTAAAAGATTAATCTATTTTTAGTTCCAGGTTCTGGGGGTACCACAATATATGAGAAGGACATAGGCAGGAACATTCTTAACAAATGTTCAGTCTGGAAGGGATCTCAATGTTTGATTCATCTCCTTTATTTTACTGGTGAGCCTGAATTTCTACCCTTTACCCAGACTAAAACCATCATTTCTCAATTCTCCATGTAGTGTATTTTCTGTTTCCATCTTCCCTGTCCAAGTCAGCCCAGGAACAGACCCTCTCAAAGAACCAGAGAGAAGGATTCAAAAGGATATTGGCAATTATAACTCATTTCTATGGCACTTGGAGGCCTTCAGAGTACAATTCTGTGAGGTAGTTAGTGTAAGAATTATCATCCAAATCCTATGCCCCATGCATTGTCCCACACTGATCCAAGTTCTTGATTTCTTCCTGAATTTGTTATTTCATTAATTTATTCATTTCATTCATTGTTCATTCATTTAGCATTTACCAAGCACTCCTATAAACAGAATCCTGTATAAGGTGCTAGGATAGATATAAAATTTACCTAAGTCAGGATCTTTACCTTCAGGAAATGCCAATTTAATAGGGAGATATAATATGAACACAGATTACAGCACAAAATTACACAATTAATGCCTTAAAGGGTTTTTAAAAATATACAATGTGATTTAGAGCTGGAAAAATCATGGAAGGAATTGCCAAATTAGTGTCTTCCATTTCTTCTCTCTAGCCTTCTACGAATACTGGTTCCCATTCCCTTCAGTACTAGACACTATATCTTCCTTTCTTCTGAGAGAGCCATAACAACGATTATTAATATTTATATCTTAGAGCCTTTATGTTTCCAAGATTTATTCATTCAAAGTGACAGCTAGTGGCTTTGGTTACCAGTGGGATAGATGCTTCTTACTGTGGGGAGGGAGCACAGCTGGGAAGACCCCCGACCTGCGAGGTGGCCAGACCCTTGGCTGATGCATCTCACCTCAGCTGAGAGCCAGCCTTACTCTTTAACCAAGACTTGATAGAATCTGCCTTTAGGAAACTTCCAGGGAATTAATGTCTGGAGGCCCAGGAGGAGCTTCTCAGTGTCAGGAGAAGCTGGTCTGGATCACACTCAGCAGGGCTGGGAGTATTTTATAGCAGAGGACTGGGATTCCTGGGATGTGGCTGAGGCTCAGAGATAAGTGGGGAGAAGTTGGTTGTCTGCCAGCCAACAGGATAGGAGCAAGCTTGGAATGGTTCCTCTTGGGTCTCTAGCATCAAGAGGGTTAGCAGGGCACACTGACTCTTAGCAAGAGCCGCAGAAAGGTCTGGGATTGGGGTTATCTAGTTGCAGAGAGCTGCGGGTTGGCTAGAGCCTCCACCTTGCATTGGCGTTCAGTGTGGACCTCTAGGAATATTGAAGGCTGTGTGTGGGGGTGCACTGAGGAGGGTCTCTCCTCTGTAAGCTCCATATGTCTGAGCAGCCCCTCCCCCTAGCCCGACATGACCTCCATCTGCCACCAGGTGGCTCCTGCACACTGTCTGCTATGCTCAAGGGATGGTCTAATATGTGCTATTGATACATTCCCCATGTCCTCTTCTTCCCTTAATCCATCTCTTTCTTGTCTCCTCCTCCCTCCTCACTTACTTTTCCCCCTCTTTCTTCCATCCCTTTGTCTCTCCTTTTTTATTTCCCTCCTCCTCATTTCTTTCTCCCTTTTTCTTCCCTCCTTTTTCTTCTTCATTCTTCTTCATCTTCTCTTCCTTCCTCGCTCTTCCATCTTTCCTATCCTTCTCTGGGTCTTTTCCTTGTAAGCTGGGACTTTTTTTGGGGGGGGGGTGCAGGACCTTTGTGTTGCTGGCTTCTAGATGGGCCAAGAGAATCAGCAAAGGGGGGATGTCGGGTGTGTAGTGAGATGTTCTTGCCCAGAGGTCTCAGCCTGGGGAGGTACTCTCCAGCCCTGAATAGGCAAGCTTGGCTCAGTGGTTGCAGCCTCCCAGCTGGCCTTCCCTATAGGAAGCTGCTCAGCTGTGGGTGAGTGAACAGTACGCTTAACTAAGCCCTGCTGGACTCTCTGCCTTTCGGAGGCTCCCAGGGATAGGCTATCTGGTGACTCAGAAAAAGCTGCTTGTTGGTGTCATGTAAAGTTGGCCCCGATCAAACCCAGCAGGGTGTACAAGCAAACACTTCCATCTCGAGGCTGAGGGAGGGAGCGAGGGGGATTCAGCTAGGGGAGGAAGGCGTGGGGCTGACTGGCTGCCAGCTGAGGTGGCAGGAGCAACGTTGGGGTGAAGCCCTTCTGGTTCCTGTAGCCACAGGGGGCTTCGCAGGACACACTTGCTCATAGCGGGAGCAGCAGAGAGGGCTGGGACTCGTGAGTCCCACAGCAGGGGATTGGGGGCTGGGCAGAACCTCCACCTAACAACTAGTGAAACAGCTTGTGTCCGGGCTCAGGCTGGGGCTTGAATTATGTGCAAGGAGCCTTCTTTTCAAGGCACACGTGTGGATGTTAGTGGTGGAAGCTATGGTCCTTCCCTGGGTTAGAACCATTTCTCAGCCCTCCTTACCCCCCCTATTTCTTGTCCCTTCCATCAAGGTGATTTCTTCTGATCTGTGGGCAAGAGGTTCTTACAGACTTGGTGTATACGTCTCCTGGGTTTTGGTGGTTGAGGGACTTCAGGCTGGTTGTCTGGACATGGGTTGGGATTTCTGCTGGAAGAGACTTTGCTACACACACACACACACACACACACACACACACACACACACACAGACACACATACACACACATTCTTTCATCTTTAAAAAAAATTAATGGGGCTCAGACCTTGATTCCCTACTTTCTTCTCCCTTGGGTCTCTAAATCTTTTTGGAAGGTAGTTTAGCCTGTCAGACACACGTCAAAAGTACAGCAGAAATATCCTGGGGGCAAGGCTTCTTTAGAAGAAGCTGGGATCAGTTCTCCTGCTCTTTGTTCTGCTCATCTGGTGACACTCACAGCTTTAGACCTGATATTTTTGTCTCCTCACAGGCACCATCTAGAGGCAAAGAGCAGACACATCTTCTGATAGATTAACAGTGACAGGGCTAACACCTCATGCCCAGACACACAATTCTGGACAATTTTCCTGGATTCAAACATCTGAAGGTCTTTTTTTTTTTTTCAAATGAAAATAGGTTTGGAAAATTCATAACCGAGTCATACTTTAAAAATAATAAAAAAATCCATCAACTCTATGGGTATTCTTATTAACAGAAGTATCACAGAATGTTAGAAATGGAATAAATACTGCAATATCCAATGGGAAATGTCAAATCTCAAAAAGACCTTAGAGATCATCTCATTTTTCAGATGGGGAACCTGAGGCACAGAGAAATAAACCCACTTATTCACAGTTCCATAGTTACTAAAAGGCAAATACCTGACTCAAATCTCATTCCATTTTTTTTTCTTCCAGAATATCATGCAGTAGCCTGGCTTTGGATAATCTGTCACAGGGATCTTTATTAACTATTATATTCATGTACTTTGAGAGGATGCTATTTTAATATTTCAACCCTCCAACACTGTCATTTAAATTTAAGGTATTTCTTGAGATGCTTAAATGACTGGTATTGACTTTGTGAACAGATATATCTTTCTCTATATGTCAACGTTTTATATACACAAAGTTTTACATACTATACTGTATATAACAAATTTACACACACAGAGTACATATTATTTACACATCGTAGCCATATTAGCTAGCATTTATATATCACTTTCGTGTTGGTTTTATAATTATTATCTCACTATGCATATGTACTGTCAAAAATGTTATAATTATAAAATTAATTTTAAAAATTGGAGAAAAAATATTATCTTATGTAATCTTTACAGCAATCCTGGAAGGCAGATATCATTCTTATTTTACAAATAAGGAAACTAAGGTTTTAAAAGGTCAAATCACTTCCTAAACTTCACATAACTAGGAAGTATTTGAAGCAAAACTTAAACTTGGGTCTTTCTGATGCCAGGTATTATGCTCTCTCCACTATGCTAACTATATGCTTAATCTATCTATGCCTTACATATATTTACATATGTGTATGTATTTAAACATATAGGATATGAAGAGAGAAAACATATAGTTAGATATATCTAAATATCTACATTTTTGTATATTTATTTCTATTTATAGGTAGAGAGAAAGAGACAGATGGACAGAGAGACAGAAACAAAGACAGAGACACAAACACACAGAGAGAGAGAGAAAATAAGAGAGATAATGAGAGAGAAAGAGAGAGAGAAAATAAGAGAGAGATAATGAGAGAGAGAAAGAGAGAGAGAAAGAGAGAGAGAAAGAGAGAAAAACAGAGAGACAGAGAGAGAGAGAGAAAGAGAGAGAGAAAGAGAGAGAGAGAAAGAGAGAAAAACAGAGAGAGAGAGAGAGAGAGAGAGAGAGAGAGAGAGAGAGAGAGAGAGAGAGAGAGAGAGAGAGAGAATATAAGGTATACGGCCTGTGCATAATGGTTAAAGAACTAGACTAATAGATTAAGTCTGGAAAACCTGGGCTAGAGTTCTATCTCTGACATATTCCAGCTGTGAGACTAGGGCAAATCATTTGACCTCTCAGTGTCCTAGGCAACTCTCTAAGAATAAATATGGTAGAGTAGGTACTCATTTGCACTAATAAAGGGACTTTTCTTTTGGGGAATTCCACATAATAATAATAAATAATAATAATAATAACAATAATGAAGCTATAGGCTCTCTCTCTATATACATATACTAGCATGTTTATATGTATGGATGAAATGAAGTTGAGAATCTCAAAAATATTTGAAATTAAGACAGGATGGTAGGTTGCAGCATCAGAATAAGTTTTTGAAATCCCAGGAACTTTACCATCTTATAATGAAGAATTCTTCCCATGTGCGTGGATGTTGATGCACACACATGGGCTAAAATGGTATCCATGCCATACATTTGCAGGAGATCTGTCTTCAAGTCCTAACTCTGATAATAAATGACCCTGTGACTGAGAGTAAGCTAGTCCAACTCTGTGCCTGAGGTTCCCTATCTGAAAAATATTGAAAGAAGCAAACAAGGTGGGTTCCTTCTAGCTCTGATGTTTCATGTTCTTTGTTACAAGATTCCTTCCATTTCTGACATTCTATGATTCTACTAGGAGCAATATTTACCAATAACGTTGCTTAAATATTTTTTAAAGGACTGCATGGACATGGATTTCCCAAGCCCATTTCTATCAGAGAACATGCCTTCAGACTTTCGAACAGAACCTGCCAGAAAATAGTCTACAATTGTGTGACTGGGCAGGAGGTGCTAGCCTTGCTATTGTGTCAGTCAGAAGCTGTGTCTGCTCTTTGCCCCTAGATGGTGCCTGTGAGGAGATAAAAAAACCAGAAATCTGAAGCTGTTCCACAGCCTGGATGAGGAGAACAAAGAGGAGGGAAGTAATCTCAGCTTCTTCCAGAGAAACCTTGCCCCAGGATATCTCTGCTATAATTTTGACAGTCGTCTGACAGGTTAAACAGGCTTCCAACAAGAGATGGGGACCTGAGGGGGAAGGAAGTAAGGGACCTTTTCCCTCCCTTTAAAAGGTGTATATGAGTGTGTGTCTGTTTGAAGCAAATTTGCTTTTAGCAGATCTTTTGACTCATGGCCCATATAACCAGCCCCATGCCCCACAGTCACCAGGGCCCAGGTGAAACACACATTATTTGTAAGAACCATAACAGATAAAGCAGAAAAGCTTTGGTAGGAGAAGCAGAAAATAGGTTGATGGACCTGATAAATGGTTCTTTTAATGAAGACCCACAATGGCCACCACTAACATGTATGCAAATAGAATATATGTATTTATTGATGACAGAATAATCTCTGGTCATATGACTTTTTCGCATCTCTTAAAGCATCTATTGTCTGAACACAGTGGCCATAAAGGTATTGGAATATCTTAGAGTGCATTTATCAAGATTAGTGCTTTGTTGCATAAGGAAGAGGGTATAGATATTGCATCTCATTTCTCTGCCTAAAATGCTCCTGGATGTCTGTTGCTGAGAAAACAGACATTTTATATGTATCTCCAAGAGGCTCGGATGTTTGTATTAAGAAGCCCAACGGTGATATTTCTCAGATCATCATGGTCTTGTTTCTGCATTACTGCCCATATATTCCCTTTGCTAAATATTTTCCTTTTGGAGATTCCATTTTTAGAAAACTCATCTGTTGTTAAAATTTACTTCAGGTGTCTGTATGGCAACATGTCCCTTATCTGTTAATAGTTAAAACATTTTTTACTTTTAGGCTTATTTTAAGAGTTTTGGACACTGAAACAGATGGAGATGGTCCAAAGAAAGGTGCTTCAGCTAGTCACAGATATTTTCCATTTCTTGGATAGAGCCTTTGGTTTTTCCAAGAAAGGTCTTGTACATTCTATGTGTCTGAACATGCAGAGAGCAGTGGTGATGTACAGCTTGGACAGACCTATAGATAAGTGCACTAGAGTAAATCTGTAAAACTGGTCTCTGTGGCAAGGTTAGGTTGTAATGCATGGATTCCCATCGACATAAATGAAAGTTTATGTGTTCTGACTGGAACAGCTGTAGGGGTCTAAAGGCACTTGAAATCAAGTTAAATAACATGCAGTGCATACCATTCTTATCATGGTACAAATAACAAGAAACAGTATGCAATAGGTCAGGATACATATGGTGTGCAGGGAATACTGCATGCACTAGAGTATATGAATTATGTGATATGTAGCTCAAAAGTTATTTTAGCTAAAATTGACCCTCCGGGGTCTGGAACCTACTCCAAATTTCCTCATGCTGTTGAGCTGTAGAATAGAGAAAAGTGGAGAAAGGGGGGAAGAAAGAATCACTATATCTTCCATGTTTCTATGATTTCAGACATCAGAATTTATTTGCCAAAGCAATATTTCTTAATACATCCGGAATTTTGAACAATAGAGTACAAAGCCAACACATGAACTTCCTTAGCTAGGTATTCCCAAACAAAATAACAGTTGCAGCCCTGGAAAACTTCTTTTCCCTTAGAGGTCCTCTCCGGAGTGCTCTAAGTCATGTTTGGGAGTCTTTGGATGTATACACTTGTCATGCGGGTTTTAGCTGGAGAGATCTTAAAACAAAGCTTTCTTTATGTGTTTGTGTGTGCATGTACACACATGCTCATTTCTAATACAAGTCCCAGTAACAGGTTTCTGGGTAAATGAGCACTGTATTGCCTTCCATCAGAAATGACTTGAAAATAAAGTGCTTTAATGCTAATACTGCAGATGTCGGCAGGAAACTCAGCACAACCCTGAACACTGTAGTTAGATAGCTGTGCAAAAGAGTACATGAAGGAAAGAGCTAATGTGCACTACTTCTATTTAAGATAGAAGGAGGAAATAGAAATTGTGATAGCATGCTATTTCAAGTAATAATAGAAAGTACTTGATGTTTACATGGTGAATGGATCAATACTAATTCTGTAGTCAGGGCACATACAGTAGTTTGGATTATACAAGTGATAGATGCACTCAGTATAGCTGAAATTTCCACCCTGCAACATTTATTTCTTGCTGCGTGTTAGATGGAATTTTCCACCCAACTATCTGGAAGGATTTGCATAAGAATGGTGATAGAGCAGTATTCTTTAATGATGTGCTTTTCTTTGTTAAACTTCAAAAATGTCTACGGTGCATGATGAGGTTCGGATGAATTGCCAAGCTAATGCTTTTATATTTTCTTTAAAGAGCTTATCTTCACTGTGTTGTGGGAGTTGCTTTATATTGTTGGCATAAAGGCGGTGGCAGTAAAGCTGACTTTGTAGCACATTCCCCCCCCTTCCACCAAAGAAAAGCCTGCTTCCCCACCAAAGGCTTTGGCCCCTGTTACAGAGGCAAATTGAGAAGATCCTCCACTGAAGTTGGTTTCGGCTACAATGAGACTGGTCATTTGCATGGAATTTGTGGTGCACTGTTCCTGACCATTCTTCCCACTAAACTGGGAATGTTTTACTCCTCACACAATCACTTCTTGGTAGTTTGACTTTAACCAGTACAGGTCGCTGTAACATGGGATTGAAATTGGGTCAGAGGAAGCTTCCTGGAATCTGACATCCTTGAATTAATCAAAGCTGAACATGAGGCCGAATTTGGGAAGTCTTTGCCAATTTTAGTTATTAAAGAGATGACTATGAAGTGAATCTGTGAACCTTTCCTTCCCTATGCCCTTCTCCCCCCCATCCCAATCAGATTCTAATTTTTACAATGTGAGGAGAAAAGGGACTGGAAATGTTGGGAATTCCAGGAATGCAGCCTTCCAGTGAAAAGAATCTAATTCCTGAGATATGAGCCCCGAGACTTGCTTTCTAGCTTTCACTTTGCAATAGTTATTTGGAAATAGCACAGTGAAAAAAAAAGAAAAGAAAACATCTAGATCCATAGATAGGATGATGTGGGACTTTCCATTAATGTCAATTACAAATTAGATTTCATTGAGTTCCTTTACATTTTTGAGAAAATTGATTGTTTTTAATCTTTGTTTTGAGGAAGGAGGTGATCATTTTTGATGACATCTGCTTGTCAAGGCATCTATTTTCTGCTTGAAGGATTGAAGACAATACGAAAGGACTTTTCAAAGAGAAGGCACTACACAGAGTGAAGTGAGAAGAACAAGAAGAATAATTTATAGTATAACAGCATTATAAAAACTAACAATTTTGAAAGATATAAAACCTGATCAATGCAATGATCAACCATGATTCCAGATAATTAATGATAAGGAAAGCTGCCTACCTCCTAAAAGAATGGTGATGGGCTAATTTTTAGAACAAGAAACATAATTTTTGGACATGATCTACATGAGAATTTGTTTTTCTTAACTGTGTATATTTCTTACAAGATTTTTTCTTTTCTTTTGAGGGTGAAGTAGGAAGGATAAAAATAGATGCTTGATAATTAAAAAAATATAATTAAAGAACAAAGAGAAGGCACTAAAAACCAAGATATCTTTAAAAATGACTGTTCTACCATTAATCCAACAATCAATGGCTAAACTAGTCCAGTGTGTAGAGAATTATACTGGGAGAGATACAATATTTAGACAAGATGGTCCCTGCCTTCATAGAGCTCCCCAGTAAGTAGGGGCATAAAGCACAATCACAGATAAGTATATTAGAAAGAAGTTAAAAATTGCTTTGTGAAATCTAATTATGTTTGAACTTAGGTGTCATCACTAATGACAAAGATGATGTCATAATCAAGTACATTAAAGCTTCTTAAATAATATTATCTCTTAATTGTGTTGGGTTATCATGGATAAAAATGACAGCATGAGATTTAATTCCATCTCTGATGTAGGCTCTCCTTTAGCCTTCTAGTTTGTGGAAGGAGACCATACTGTATCTATAATGATTTTGAGATCCCTTGGATATATGGATCTCATAGGTTTTACAATTGAGGTTTTGCTAATTCAGAAATGCTATCTTATTCTACCTGAAGAATCTTCAACTTCTGGAAATATAGTAGTAGAAAGTGGACAATCCCTACTCTTAATTACATGAGCATTCCTAGTTTCTTTTAGTGTTTTCATCTTAAATGCCTGTAGGGCCATTATGTTTCGAGGTTATGATGGCAAGATTGCATTCTTGCAGGTCCACAGAGACCTCCCATTATGGTGCTAACACTAACATAAATCAACATCAATGCAAGTTATATTACCATTGAAATAACAAAAGAAATTAAATACAGACAACTAACCACATTGAAATAATTTTAAGCTAAAGACAGAGACTTGCTAAAGCAAGGTAATTTTGAGTTAAAGAGTGTTCCACACTGGGGAGAAATTGAAGAAAGAAAATAATTTTATAAGGAGCAATTTATGTTGCCAGCAATTTTCTATAATCCTTGTGCTTTTATTCAAATACAAATATCTGAAGAAATAGTGTCGTTTCCTTACCACCCATCTTCCTTCTTAACTGACTTTGCAGCAAAAAGATGACAGGAAGAGGTATTATTATTATGATTCATTAGTTATTTAGCATTTATTAGGTGTCTATAAAGAATTCTAAAGCATACAGAACATTTCAGAGCGCAAAGTCCATGATCTCAAGGAGTTTTCATTCTGCAAATGGTGATATGTAGACACATATGTAAAAGGGTGTTTTGGCAGATGCTAAGTCTAAATGGTTTTGCATGTGTCCCTTTGGTCTGTGTGCAGCTTTGGACTTGAGTTATGGTCCCTGGCTCTGACCCTGAATTGTCTAGCAGGGGGCAAATCATTCTTCCAGTTTCTTCAGCTCTCAAATGGGATTGTTAATTCATGCCTCCTGAAGAAGATATTCAGATGATTTATGTAAATTCTGAAAAGGGCCATGACATTATCATGAGGTGTCAGCATTTATGTCCTTAGCATCATCAAGTATCAGGTGGAATTTGCACAGCTGAATTGAAATAATTGGATCATGGTAGGTCTGATAGTTTCAATTCAATTCAATTTAGCAAATGTATAATAAATGCCTAATATGTTCTAGGCATTAGGCTAGGCACTGGGTTTATAGTCACTAAGGAATAAAGCCCTGCCTTCAAAGCCCTTATAGTCCACTGGTGGGAAACCATATGTATACAGACAAGGAAATACAAAATATCTACAATATAATCTCTGGGAGTGAAAGCAAATGGAAAGATTAGGAGAGACTTTTGTAGGAAGTGGAACTAGCGATGAGACTTTTAAGGGGGAAGAGATTCCAAGAAATGGATGTAAGGAAGGAAAATATTACAGACTTATGCAAGAGTATATTCACTTACTGGTTCAATGTAGGGGGCAATTGATTGGGTTTGACTATAACACTAAAACAGTAAACTAATCAGCCATACTAAGGCTATTGTGGGAGAATAGATCCACAGGACCCTGGTGAGACTTAGGTGACCAGAATGCTGTACAAAGTGCTACAAGATTGACCCAGTTTGTATTATAAACTCAAGGAATTTAAAATGTAAATGGGAGAGAAGACAGAGCACCACATAAACAGTAAAAAGGTAAACAGAAGGTACTGAATGCTCATTTGTTAGTATATGATTTAAAAAAAAGAGCTTTGATGAGATCCTATATTATAATAGAAAGGACTTAATTAGTGCTTATTATTGAATGAGTGATAGGTTAAGACTGTAATGCTATGAGGGCAAGTGGGTTTGAGTGAGTAAAAGCCATCTTCTGGAAAAGGCATGGTTTTAGCAAGCTATTGAACCCATGTGAGTCATAGTTTCCTCATCTGAAAAATGTGATTAATAATATTTCTACTACTTTTCTAGCAAAGTTAGAGAGGAAAGTGGTTTTTAAATTGTAAAGAACTTTAGGAATGTGAATAGTTATGATAGGAATAATATATGTTGTATAATATATAATATACACTATGTAGCATGGTATAGTAGAAAAAGGATCAGTCTTTGAATTAGGAAGGCCTGGATTTAAATCTTGTCATGGGTAAGTCACTTAACTAAGTGTCTTAAGCAACTCTTTAAAAGGTTAAATTAATCAATTAATCAATATATAGAAGAAGCTAAATTATATTAATAAAGGAAATTCCCTACATGGATATAATAGTAAATTGTAGTTCCTTACCCTCATAATAATAACAATAATAATATAATTATAAAGCAGCAGTAACAAAACAACAACATTAATAATAATAATACTAAAAATAACTAGAGGAGTATGGATTGATACAAGGAGCATGATGGTATAGATCTGAGATCTTAGTTATGTTTCTTCTTCTTAACCTTCCATAAAAATGTTTCTGAAACATTAATTTGTTTAACATGATGGTATAAATAGTTATGATGCTCTACTATCAGCTTCATTGTTCATTTGATGGATGGAGGAAGAAATGTGAATGGGGATAGAAAGGAATCTTGTGTCTAAACACCAGGTTAAATGTCAACAATTGTATAGGAGTATCTTGTGCAAATATGTATACATTTAAAAGGGAAGCATTAAATAAACTATGCCATCCTTAGCTCATCTCAATGTGCAAGGATACCTTCAATAAAGCAGAAATCATGCGCTTGGAGGAAAATGACAATGTAATCTTAAATGGGGATAGGCCACAAAATCTGATCCCTCAAAGGTGTTTTTTAAATTGCCACAGTCATGTCAGTGTTCACTCTGCTAAGACCCTGCTTCAGGGGTTTATATCTGAACTTTAACCTTCTTTAACATAGATTTGGAATTTAATTAATGGCATTGCTAGAACAAAGAAATCACTACTGTCTTCTCATGCAGAGGCCATATGATATTTGGAAAGCTATTACAGGGAAGATAAAGCTCTATAGCAGTGAGAAAATAAAGCCCACAGAATTATCTGAGAAGCTCTACCATCCGGGATAAATGTTACAGGAAGCATTAACCTTCCATAAAAATTCCTTTGCTAGTTGGGAATTTAAATGACAGTCACTAAGAGAGGAGATATTAAATCTTAGTAACATTATGCCACCATGTTCTCTTAGAATAGTGCCTTCTTTAGCTATTAGCAGTTTAGTGCCATGCACAACTTTTCATATACAAATTTTAAAAAAGCACACATACAGCTACTTAAAGACATATAGATAATTTGCTTTATTTGATTATTGAAAGTTTTGTGTAAATTTAATTTTTATAAAATTTGAAAAACAAATAGAGATCCCAACTAAGGAATACAATGATGCTTTTATCAGTTGAAATATAAATTTAATTCTCACTTGAATACTTCAAAGACTCTGGTGGCATTGCTGGAGCTATTCTTTCTACCAATACAGAACATAGTGGCTTTCATGACTTGTCGTAGCCAAAAAGAATCATCACCAACATGCTGGTGATGAGTCTTTCCTCAGGAAGCTAGGCTGGTACTTAGACAACTGGCATTCAATCTGTTGCTTGGCCTGGACTTGCAGGAGACTCTGCCAGTGCTTGTGGCTCACTGGTCTTTGAGAAGCCATGATCGTTTCCATGCCACAAAGAGGTATTGGATTAGAGTTTAATGGAATTTAAATCTACAAAGGAAGTTTTCTAATAAATTCACACTTAAATAGTGTTTTAAGGCTTACATAACACTTTAATATGCATTATTTCATTTGATCTTTCCAAGAAACTGTGAAGTAGATATTTTGTCAAATGAAGAAACTGAGCCTGAGAGTTTAGGTGACTTATCCATGATCACACACCTGGCACATGTCTGTAATATGATGGTCAACCGAAGTTTTCTTGACTCTAATTCCATTTGAACTCAAGTTTCAACTCTAATCCTTAGCAAGTCTTTTACATGATTAACCCTCACTTTCCTCACCTCTAAAATGGAAGTAACCATAATTGGGCTGCTTAATTTATTTTGTTTTCATGAGTAAAGTGCTTTATAAATTTTAAATCACTCTAGAAATGTGAGGGGTCATTAATAGATCTTGAATAAGATCTTGAATAAGGATCATTAATAAGATCTTTTTAAATGTTTTAGTGTCATTGTGTGACTATTTTCTTAATAGTTAGAAATATAGAATCCATACACTTGGAGTCTCTGAAAAACTACCCCAGTTCTGAAGCCCTCTATTGGTCAGAACCTGCTCAAAAGCACAGGCTCACAAGCCTTCATGAGTGAATTTACTTTTACCAGTTAGCTGGTGGACAAATTAGTTCAAAACCAAAGACATTTGCTCAAATAGCACAGCAAATAAAGTGATGAGAAAAATGCTGTGCTTCCTCTAAGCCCCAGGGACACAAAGGATACCTTCTTACACAGGTTACCAAACCATGAATGGGGAGAAAATTTATACAAAGAACATAGATGATCAATATCATTATATATAGGATACATATCTAGGGAATACATGTGGCTAAAATATGCATAAGGAAAAACACTCTAGGAATCCATATTTTCAATGTACCATCATGGAGGGAAATATGTGGTTAGGGTAGATTCATGTCCAGGGCAACACATATCTCTAATACTATTGGGCTGTTACTGACATGTGGTAATACTGCCACATTGCTCTCTGCTGCTTTCTACTGGTTATGCTGTTGGACATCTCCTAGTCTTGAGATAATTTTTTTTCTTCTCTGCTACCATAGTCTGAGCTTCAATTCTTTATATTCTTCTACAGTCTCCAGGTTTCTGATGCTAAAGTACAGTGACCAGAAAACTTCTTTTTAATAAGGAGAGATTAATGACATTTTAATTCATAGCTAAAATGGTGAGCCAACATGACCAAGAATAGCTAATAAAAGCCAGTTAGTTTGTTTAAGGATAAAATTAAATCTTGTATTTTAATTGTTTGTTCCTGTGTTGATTCAAAGTCCCTGATAACAGATAGTTTGATAGTTTGTTAGAATTTGGATTTGCTCCAATTGATAAATGGTCAAAGGATATGAACAGACAATTCTCAGATGATGAAATTGAAACTATTTCCACTCATATGAAAGTGTTCCAAATCACTACTGATCAGAGAAATGCAAATTAAGACAAACTCTGGCATACCACTACACACCTGTCAGATTGGCTAAGATGACAGGAACAAATAATGATGAATGTTGGAGGGGATGTGGGAAAACTGGGACACTAATACATTGCTGGTGGAGTTGTGAAAGAATCCAGCCATTCTGGAGAGCAATCTGGAATTATGCCCAAAAAGTTATCAAACTGTGCATACCCTTTGACCCAGCAGAGAAATACTAAAGAGCGGAAAGAGACATATATGTGCCAAAATGTTTGTGGCAGCTCTTTTTGTTGTAGCTAGAAACTGGAAGATGAATGGATGTCCATCAGTTGGAGAATGGTTGGGTAAATTATGATATATGAAGGTTATGGAATATTATTGCTCTGTAAGAAATGACCAGCAGGAGGAATACAGAGAGGCTTGGAGAGACTTAAATCAACTGATGCTGAGTGAAATGAGCAGAACCAGAAGATCTCTGTATACTTCAATGTTGTATGAAGAAGTATTCTGATAGAAGTGGATATCTTCAACATAAAGAAGATCCAACTCACTTCCAGTTGATCAATGATGGACAGAAATAACTACACCCAGAGAAGGAACACTGGGAGTAAATTGTTAGCACTACTATCTATCTACCCAGGTTACTTATACCTTCAAAATCTGATACTTAAGGTGCAACAAGAAAATGGTATTTACACACATATATTGTATCTAGGTTATATTGTAACACATGTAAAATGTATGGGATTGCCTGTCATCGGGGGGAGGGAGTGAAGGGGGGGATAATTTAGAAAAATGAATACAAGGGATAATGTTATAAAAAAATTCTAAATTAAAAAAATTTGGATTTGACAGGATGGTTGGAATATTAGACTGAGAGTGAGGAATACATGTTTGAATCCTGTTTCAGACGTTAACCCGCTGTGTGACACTGGACAAGTCACTAAACTTCTGTCTACCTCAGTTTCCTCACCACTAAATTGGGTATAATAGAAGCACCTACCTCCTAGGATTTTTAGATGAAAGCATTTTGTAAACCTTAAGGATCTATGTAAATGCTATTTTTATTATTACATTAATAGTAGTAATAAAAACATTAGGCAGTTTCTAAAGCTATGATTAATAAATCATGGTATTTTAAATACTTAAGTAAAATTATAAAATAATTTATTGCCATTGTCTTTATTATTCCTACTCCCCAAAGTTTACAGCTACTTGTAGATAAAATTTAGTTCTGACCTGTCCACTTTGATATCTATCTACCTATATTTATCTCTCTCTCTCTCTCTCTCTCTCTCTCTCTCTCTCTCTCTCTCTCTCTCTCTCTCTCTCTCTCTCTCTCTCTCTCTCTATATATATATATATATATATATATATATATATATATATATATATATATATATATATATATACTTCTTTGGAAGGTGAATAACCAGGAAGCAATCAGTATTCCAATTGGGGTTAAAGACTAAACATTTAAGGGGGGAAACCAATAAACAACTTTAAGGTGAGGGATAAGATTTATATATTCTGCTTTTCAAATGCTATTATGAAATGGATAACACTTGTCTTTGATGCAAGCTCATCTAAACTTTCAATATCTTTCTCTTCCCTACTCCAATGCCTTATCATGCAAAACCCTCATAGTGATGGTCACAACTTTTATGTTCCTACCGGTCTGCATGGATCATCCTGTGTAGCCATGTTCTCTCCAGGAAGTGCTTTGAATCTGGCCCTTATTCCTCTACCAAAATTGAATTTTAACAAGGGATGTTTGTTCTTGTTTGACCTTCATTCTCACAGAGAACCATGACATCAGGGGGCTAATGTCATGACTGGTAAGAGAATTGGATTTAAGTGAGAGAGGGCTGTGCAAGGTAATCTGCCTCACTTTCTCCTCCAGAGCCATCTGGGTCCAGTGGCTAGATATAGACCAAGACAGCTGGGAGATGGATCTCCTCTCACTTCTTCAAAAGAAGGGGCTCTGATGGAATTCATTCTCAGTGGCAACTTCCCTGATTCTTTTTCTCCAAAAGGATTGGCATTTTAACCTAAAGGAATATATTTTTGATAATGGGTTTTTCAACATTAAAATTAGGAGTAGGGGAGATTTTTTTGTTTGGTGGGAGAAGATCTTCCTGGTATCACTAGACCCATAGCTTATAAGCTCCTATTCTTCCTGACTCTTAAAAAAAATCAAAATGTCATTACTGTAATAATTCGTTATTATTATTATTATGGCTATTGGGGTTAAGTGGCTTGATTGAGGGTTACACAATTAGTAAGTGCCAAATATTTGAGGCCAGATTTGAATTCAGGTTCTCCTTACTCTTGGGCTAATGCTCTTATCCACTGCATCACCTAGTTACCCCCTTACTATAGCAGTTTCTATGTAATCCCTTTGAGGATAGCAAGGACTGGAATTACTATTTCAGTCTTCACAACAGAAAAAGACCCTGTTATGTTAGAAGATGAGTGACCCAAACAAAAGGTTCAATTACTCTTGGTCTTTGTGAAACTGTGTGTATAATGTTTAAACTATGCTGCATCATTCTAATGAGCCCAGGTAACTTGTTAATGATTGTTTAAGTTGACTTGCATTACCTTCCAGTTGATAATATTATTCTCCTTCTGCTATCCTGTACCTCTCAGTTCTGTACTTCTCTAAAGCCCTTATCATGCCATTTTATATTTAGAGTTATCTTAGGTGTCCCTTGACTATCTTGGAAACTCCATGAGGACAGCTATCATCTTTTATCTAGACTCTATGCCTCTTTCAGTGTTAAATGCAGTCTTGCTACCCATTCAGTTAATTAACATTTATTAAATGACTACTCCAGGCCAGGTACTGTGCTAAACACTGAAGCTACAGAGAAGGGTAAACACCAAAAGTCCTTTATAAATATTTGCTGTTGGTTTATCCTACCTGGATCATATCAACAAAGTAGAAGGAAGGGAGGAAGACAAATTCAGTGAAGTTCTGTGTTCCTGCATTGGCTCTCCCTGACTGGCTGAACCGGCCAACATCATTCAGACGGCATAATAACCAATTAAATCCACTACTGGCTGGCCTGATGCTGAGTAGCAAGTCAGCTAGTCAGGGACCCTGGTGGAAAGAGGGAGAGGTAGTGGATTCCTTTCCATTTTTATACTTCTCTCCATGACTATTTCTGGGCTTTCATTGGTATCAGTGTAGAGCTCAAGGCCATGTACTACTGGTCTCAGGAGATCATGAGACTATTCTTATTTGAAAAACAACAGAAAGAGTGAATCCTCTGGATGAAAAGCCAGTAGTTATCTTTCTATATGAAATGCTGGGTAAGCATATTATCTGGGCATGCACACCATCTCCCTGGTGGCAGGCAAAGTGCCAAGCAATGGCTGGCACAAGGATGCTGTTAGGAAAGGTTTCTACTGAAATGGCCAATGTGATCAACTAGGCACTTGTAGAACAAAGAAGCTTAGGAATGTTTACTGCTAAGGATCTATATCTGAATATCTACAAAAACATATACATAACATAGTACATACAGTTGTATACATACATGTTTATATCCATTTAATCCATAAGACACATATGATATATATATAAATACATATGTATGTGTATATCTGCATGCATATTTATATATACATATGCATATGTGTATATTCCACTTTCCCCTTCTTGGTTACTACCTTTCAATGTAATACTTTGCATTTCAAAATAAACAAAAACTTTATGAAGCCAAGATATTTTCTCCATAGGTTTCAGTCATTTACCTGACTTTTGTGTTAGGAAAAAAGTACATTATATTATATGGGGAAATATTATATAGAGACAATGAGAATGTAGTAGATAAAGTTCTGATCCTGAATTTAGGAAGACTTCTATTTGAATTCCATTTTTTTTTACTCTTAATAACTTAGGATTCTGAACAAATTACTTGATTTGATCTCTATGTACCTCTGGCAACTCCCAAGGACTTATTTAATAGTTATATGTGGTTGAGGTATACATTAGTGGAGGGATCCCCATATCAGAAGTTCTGTAATAACTGAGAACAATCATAGATCTTGTGTGTATTTGAATATGGGGACACCAGTTTGATAGTTACAGGTATAGTAACTGTCTTAGTAGTCCTTTTCTTAATATTCAGGAAAGTCTCAACCACATGACAATTATTTTCTTTATGGAGAAAATGATCCATAAAAGGAAGAAGAAATTTAATAGAAAACCAATGATGACTTGATTGGGATACAATTCATTTTTCATTCCTTTGAAATTCCTGATAATCTCGTGAAGAAATACATTTAAATCCTTACTATAACAGATTCAATTTTACTAGAATAACTCTTTTTCAGTCAACTGAAAAAAGAACTAGAATTGCCTGGATGGAGTTGGAAATAGTTATTGAGTTATGAAGGAGAAAAAAATTCAACTCTTTCACCTCTCTAACACATTTGTTTCATGACATTAGCCAATGACAAAATGATTGTCTTATTTCTTCATATTAGGACTTGCTTCCTCTGCAGAGATCAGGTAGCTGAAAAGTTTTCAGCACTATTTTAGAAATGGACATAAAAAAAAGCCTTTCTAGAATTACATCAGATCCCAAAGTAGTTCAGGAATAGGATTCGTCACTTTAGGGACTTCTTTTCAAGAGCAACACCAGTGTTGATGTTGGTAAATAACCATCGTTGAATTATGGTATCAATTGTTCATTGTAGTCTGAAGAATTAAAGTTGAAATCCCTTACACTAGAGTGAAGAGAAGTGCATGGTGGGTATGTAAAAGTTGCAACATATTGCAGAAGAAGAATTATCAGGATAGGTGACCTATGGATATCATCAGAGAAATATATGAACATAGCTTAAGTGATGGATAGGGACCATAGTCTTTTGGTATTCACACAAATGTCAAGAGAATGGGCAGGCATGAATTGGTTATCATCTGCATTACCAGAATGAGGGAATACTCAGTGGGATAAGGTTATATACCCAATAGAATACTGAAATCTATTTAATCTTTGGTTCTTTTAATTATGAAAACCTTGCAAATACTGTCTTCTCAAAAATTTGGTGCTAGTTTCATTTCCCCAAATGTTGTCCCCCTGAAGGAATTTTACTTATATCTTGGTTTACTTATGTCATTATATCTTTATCTTGAAACTGTGTCTGCAAATTTATTTAGGTGAAGCTAGTGTTTCTTCTATCTTTAGAGACTCTTCAGAGGTGTTAAAAGTGTGTCTAATGGTGTCATCTGGGTAGAAAACACACCTCCAGACAATATGGCAAATAAGAGGCAGATGAATTTTATTGCTTGCGGCCAACAAGATTATGGGTAGAAACCTGTTTGCCTTTTGCAACATCGGAGCCAGTATGAACAAGGAAGTATTGAGAATAGACCTGTGCTGAATAATGCATATCTATGCTTGTCTTTAATTCTCACAGCTTAGAGAGCGTTCTTTGCACTGTATCTTTCAATTCCCACTTGATATGTCTGCAAAAAAGCATGTAGGCAAAACAACAGGAGAAAAATAAAAGAAAATTCCATGGTTTAGTTGGATTTTGACCTCTTGTAGAACATGTTTATTGCCATTTTATTCGTTCTCACTGTAACCTATGCTTATATACACTCAGAGTGCACGATTCATCGGCATAGCTTAAAGTAGTGGTTCTCAAACTTTATTTTGCTCATACATCCAGTATTTATTCTTTTATGTGAGGAATCCCAAAAGGCTATAAGAGAGTCAGGAGAGGCATGCATGGGTATGTAATTGCATATGTTAATTCCCTTCAATTCTTGATATATCTAGCAGGAACTCATGGCAATTCTTTGAGAATCCCTAATTTAGAGAAACTCTCCTCTTCACCCCCTTTGTAGGTAAAAGAATTTCTTCCTGCCCTCACAATGCATCACAGGCACTCTCCTAAGGGCCTAAGACATTTGAAAGAAGAGGTCTTTACTTTTTCTTTTAGGATCTTTAGTTTAAAGTTTGCTGACAGCATCTGACAGATTCTCTCATTTCAATTTTATTATTAAATTTTTACTTATGCCTTTTATTTTAAAAACTGAAATAATTCCCAAATGTTATCTCATCCCCACCTCTCCCTGATAATAAAGGAAAATAATTAAGCCAAACCAACTCACAGAGTTTGGTTGAGAGGAAGGAGATTTGTTTCATCATCTTTATAACTAAAATGGTGGTTATATTTAATCTGAGTTCAGCTACCTTTTGAGTGTTTTCATTTACATTATTGTTTACAATAAAAGGTTGTAGGGAAAAGCGGAAACAGGAGGGGTGAACACACAGTAGGTTAAATAGAGAAGAGTAATATAATGGTGGATTAGATTTTATAGTGAAATTTACTGTTCTATGTCATTAAATAAAATGTACACTGCATTTTACACACATGAATATATAAAATCTGTGACTTCTAGAGATTTCTAAGTTCAAAGTTTGTTTGTTTGTTTGTTTGTTTGTTTTTTTGAGAGCTTGGTGTAAATTACCACATAAACTAAAGATAAACATTTGGTCTAGGGAAAGGTGATTGTGAAGATGATGTTAAATACCTTCAATAATGTCAGAAATCTCTCTCTCTCTCTCTCTCTCTCTCTCTCTCTCTCTCTCTCTCTCTCTCTCTCTGTCTCTCTCTCCATCTCTGTCTCTCTGTCTCTCTCTCTCTCTCCATCCCTTGTGTGTTCCAGTTTTAGCTTGGATTCTATGATGGATCTTGGAGTCAATTTGCTCCAGGATTTGCCCACTTCTTATAGTCCCTTTTTGCCATTTTGTTATTTGGGAATCATATGCCATTAGCAAATGAGCACAACCTGGCATAAAAGCTTTTTCAGGGGAATTGATCCAGACCTAGGGCTGCTTTTAGATCATTAGTGGCTATTTCTTCAAAATATTCTGACTTTTAAACTCTTCATTTGAAGCTTCCCTTCTCTTCATTGGTCCAGAGTAAAGGAATGTCTCTGTATCCACAATAGCCTGAGCCAATTAAATCATCCTCAGGCAGAGACTTCATCATCCTTAGAACTAAAGGAGTCAACAGATTCTCAAAATTAGTAGCTGTCCTCAACTTTTTTATGAGGTGTTAATAGGCATGTATACACCATCAATAGAGTGATTACATCAATGTCTCCGTGATTCCCTCATTCCTCATTCCTTTAACTCATCACATTTTTAAGATTCGTCTTATCAACCTACTTTATAAGAAAGGCTAGAAGCTCTGACATGTCTTTTCTTCTATTTGAAGACCCTATTTCCCTTGCTAGTCTCTCTTCACATACAATTCTACATGGCCATACTGAAGGAAGACCATGAAAACTGTTAAAAGAGAATTTAAAAAATGTTTTATTAAAGCTTTTTAATTTTCAAAAGATATTCATGGATAATTTTTCAGCATTAACCCTCGCAAAACCTTATGTTACAATTTCACCTCCTTCACTACATCCCCTGCTCCTAGATAGCAAGGAATCCAATATATGTTAAACATAGTAAAAATATGTTAAATCCAATATAGGCATACATATTTACATAATTCTCTAACTACACAAGAAAAATCAAATAAAAAAGGGAAAAAAGTGAGAAAGAAAATAAAATGCAAGCAAATAACAACAAAAAAAAGTGATTTACACTGTTGCCACAGTCCTCTCTCTGGGTATAGATGGCTTTCTTCATCTTAAGATCTTTGGAACTGGCCTGAATCATCTCATTGTTGAGAGCCGAATCCATCAGAATTGATCATAGTATAATCTTGGTGTTGCCATGTGCAATGTCGTGTGAGTGCTCTTTTCATGGTGAAGATTTGATGTCACCTCTCTACATCTTAGATACTCCATAAGTTATTAAGGATAAATAAAACAAACCAATACCTAGTGGCCACCACTCTGGTGATGAGCATCTTAAAATTACCTATGTTTGAAAGATATATCAGCAGTTAATTACTCCAGCACTTTCCTTATTGAATGGATCACTAGAAGTTTTGCTCTGGTGGCACTGGCTTTTGAGACCTTTCAAAATAATGAGACTTCTGAAGAAGATTAACATTAATTAAGATGATTTTTTTCTTTTACTTAATAATATTTGTAATCTGACCTTAAACATTTAAAATTTTTATGATTATTAATATTTGATACTTTACTGCATACAGTGAAATTGATATGAAAGGAGAACAGTTTCATATTTTGGTTGTGATTTTACATTCTGAATGTCCTCAAATCATAAATGATAATGGCACATTATTTATTAAAGAGCTGAAAACTTACAATGTATTCTTTGAATTTTTAATTCATATGCTGTACCTATGTTCATAAATCCATTAATATATGATATATTTATATTTATATGTTTTGATTTAACTTATATGGACCATTATGGCTAAATAGCAAAAATATAGATTAAGCATTTTAGTGAGGAATTAAGTAATGCTATTGAATTCACTTAGAACTCCTATCACTATACTAGAAGATAACCAACTTAGAACAGTTCCATAAGTATAATATGAACCAAGGCATGATGTCATTATTGAGAATTTTGCTCCCATGCTAACTCCCACCCTCCAGACTACTATAATTCCAATAATTTTTCCCTTTAAAATCTGATTAAAAGCAATAAAAGAGTACCATTTTTATTATTTTGAAAGATTAATGGAGAATCTGTTTTTTTTTCTCATTACATTTTGCTCTTTTCCTATATTCTACACTCCAGGGACTTATTTTAAATAGGTGGCTCTAACTAAAATAGTCATGGTGGTGGTGATGTGTGTGTGTATGTGTGTGTGTGTGTGTGTGTGTGTGTGTGTGTGTGTGTGTGTAGAAGATCAAGAAAGAAAATACCAGAATAGATTCTTCCATGATCAGAAACAACCCACTTTCCATTAGGCAGTGTGCAGTCCAAATAGTGGGTAGGTTTTATTTGAATCTTTATAGAGTTGTTCATTTAAAGAATTAGATGGCAGTATAGTAGGAAATAAAGGAAGGGGGATTTCCATGCCATCATTTATTAATGAAATTCATGATATAGAAGCCACAGTATTGGAATAATTCTATTTAGGTCAATCCATGGTTGTGTAGGAAGGATGAGGGATATTTTAGACGGTAGTGATCTCACTACAAACTATACCTTAGGCCTCCCAAAACACAAGATCATGGAAGTTTATATTTGAAAATTCATCCTTTATTGAAAGTATTGGTGGAAACTAGATGGCACAGTGGATAGAGTGCTAGCCATGAAGCCAGGATGACCTGAGTTCAAATCCAGTCTCAGACATTTAATACATCCTAACTGTGTGAGCCTGGGCAAGTCACTTAACCCCAATTGCCTCAGCAAAAAAAAAAAGTAATTTAGAAGGATCTGTCATTTTTTTCCCTGAGTGCCTATCCTAGAAACTATTAGGAGTAGCCCATCACCCTTGACTTGTTGTACTAGGTTCAAAAAAAGATGCTTTGGTACTTGAAATATTTTCATAACCTGATGCTCCAGCTTAGCAGCAATTCTTGCAGAAGACTATTTGGATACTGCAAGGCCACTAGGATAAATGGAAAGGTTGGCTGACTGCCTGAAACGAGCATTGCTTTAAAAGCTCCATACCTAAGAAATGGAAAGAAAATGCTTCTCTGATAGCTAGGGGAAAAGAAAGAGTGACTGACCTCTTTAGATGAAACTACAACCCTGGAAATCTGACTAATGGCTGTGGAGGGTTATGTGATGATAACTCACAGCCACCACTTGGATTTAATTATACCAACATTTGTAGATAATAAAAGGATCTTGGAGGCTGTTGGGCCTTTCAGAAGGCAGCGACAAAAGCAAATTTGGACTTCTGGTCAAAAGAACCAGACTGAAAAATGGGTTGGGAAATCTTCCCCTAGCAGATTTCATCATCATAATCAAATAGTTATTAAGGACTATTATGAATATAGAATTATTCTAAATGAGGAATGGAAGAGAACATATATGACATGGTCAATTGGTAGACAACTTAATTTTGTTGTTTAGTTGTTTTTAGTCTTCATGACTCATTTGGAGTTTTCTTGGCAATGATACTGGAGTGATTTGCCATTTCCTTCTCTAGTTCATTTTACAGATGAGAAAACTGAGGCAGGCAGAGTTAAGTGATTTTCCCAAGGTCCCATAGCTAGTGAGAACAGATTTGAACTCAGGTAGATGAGTCTTACAGGCCCAGTACTTTGCCTGCTGAACTATTTAGCTGCCTTCATAATGAAAATACAACAGGAGATAAATTGTGATATAGGAAAAAGATTCCTGAGGGCATGGTAAAGTGACGAGGATTAATGCTCCATGTGTAGCAAGAGTACTCATAAATGTTTGCTGGTAATGGTGATCAGAATGATAACTGCTTCATATTTAGGCTAACTACATCATTAATTACACTAGTTGCTTTGTTATAGACTTGGACCAAAGTGATGGTTGTAAGATACAAATCATGATTACCTATATGATTATAGAATTTAATGTTCCTTTAATTGAATCATAATTTCTTTTCCATGAGTTTAGAACTGGGAAAAAATCTAAAGGTCATCCAATCTAACCCCTTTACTTTATAGATGCAAAAACTGAGGCCCAGAGATGTGAAGCAATTTAGGAAGTGGTGGAGTAGGATTTGAACCCAGATTCTCTGACTCCAAGTTGAGCACTATATTCCTTGAATCATGATTCCCCTGGTAGCAGCTTCCCCCCCCCCACATCATTATCACAGAGGGCACTAATGTGTTCCAATCAATCTTGGCTTTGTGACTGACTCAGAATGTGATTTTGAACAAGATATATCCCAAGATTTCAGTATGCTCATTTGTAAAATGAGGAACTTTGATTTTCTAAAGTCTCATAGCTACAAAAGGTTCTATATTTTATTTCTTAAAAATTCATTGGATTCCTGGAAAGTCCATTCAAGTTGGCTCCTTGAGACAGCTAAAGATTGGCCTTTGAGCTGATAAATGATTACATATGCAGTCAGTACTGCAAGATTTGAGACATATTATTGTGGAAAAGGGGCATGACCTTCTTTGGATAAAGATGAGATGTTAGGATAGGAGCATCCCTTCCTTTTTGTCTCCTAAAACACCAATGCAAAGAAAAACAAAAAGCAAAACAAAACAAAACAAAAAAAAATTTACTTGTTTTAAGAAAAAGGAAGAAAAGAAAAGCAAGGGAAACTTTTTTGTGCTGGCAGAAAGAGGTACAAAAAAGATTACCAGAATGTTACATTTCTTTTGAAGATTGTAAGCATTTATTAAGTATTTGCTGGTTGAATAGGATTAATTTGTTATATTTTAAAGTAATTTAAACTTGTATTGTCCTCAAGAGGAAGTTTAAAGTGATTGGGATTATAATCATAGAATCAGCCAAGGGTGATGGAGCAATCTCTGCTTCTGGGGAGGTTGAGCCTGTTGGATACTTGAGTTCAGGAGTTCTGTATTGCAGCAGATCTAAAGAATAGGTTTTCACATGAAGTCTGACATCAATATGGTGACAACTCATATCACCAGGTTGCCTAAAGAGGGGGTGACCTAGTCTAGGTCAGAAACAGAGCAGGTCAAATCTTATGTGATCATCAGAACGGGGTCTGGCTTTTTAGAGCCTGCTATACTTCCAGCCTGGGTAAGAGAGGGAAGTTGTCTTGTTATGTTTCTTTTGCTGCTTGTATTTAAAAGTCAAATTTTCTATTCAGTTTTGGTGTTTTCATCGGGAATGTTTGAAAATCCTCTATTTCATTGAATATTCATTTTTTTTTCTCTGAAGGATTAGACTCATTTTTGCTGGTTGTAAATCTAGACCTTTTGCTTTCTGGAATATTATATTCCAAACCCTCACAACTTCTAATGTAGAGGCTGCCAAATCTCATGCCATCTTGACCATGGAAACTGTCACTGCTCCCACTGATCCAGTCTCCCTGAAGCCTGCCCTCGGTTTGTTGGGGCTTGGTTTGTGTCAGTATTGCCAGTATTGGACTGTGCCCCACTCTTACCCTGCTACAGTAAATAGACCTTTCCTATTAACCTTCTAAGCTGTCTTGGTCTTTTTATGCGTTCTGCTGTTCCAGTAGAATTTTGTTATTTTTTGTTTGTTTTGAGAATCAATTGGGATTAAGTGGCTTGCTCAGGGTCACACTAGTAAGTAACACAGTAGTAGCATAACTATTGAACTCAAGTCCTCCTGGCATTTAGCTGTCCCAAGAGTCATTATTTAAAGATATTTGAAGAGGTTTGGAGAAGAGCTCAGGTGAGTCCCTGCCTTTATTTACCATCTTGCCTTAATCTCTCCAGGATGTTACATTTTGCACTGTTACATGTTACAATCTCCAGAGTTACATTTTAAACCAACTTGTTAAACTCAATTGATTTCATACTGGATACTGTTTTTATTTTAAAATGTTTTTCTCACCATATTTATTTCCCAATAAGCACCTTCACACAGTACCTTCCCTAAAATAGAAAAAGATCAGTTAAGCAAAACCAATTGATGTCCATTACTGACAGAATATGTAACTTAAACCTCTAGCTCTAACATCTTTCTACTAAGGTTAAGATAGGGTATTTCAACATTGATCATTTGGGACAAAACTGATCGATGTATTTAAATTATCTTTCTGTGTGTCTTCTTTGATATAATAATTTTCTAAATTGTTCTTATGCCTCTGTTTTCTTTACTTAGCCTCAATTCATTTGGGTTTCTTTATGTTTCTCCAAATTCTTGAGGAATATGACACAATAGTGTTCTATCTCATGCCACTCTTTCTTTTACCATTTCCCAATCTATGGGCAATCACTTCATTTCTGTTTTTTTTCCTATTACAAAAATATTAAAAATATTTTTACTATAAATAGGATCTTTCATTCTGTCACCGACCTTTTTGGATCGTGGAATTACTATGTTAAGTGGCACAAAGATTTTCTTGCACAATTTCAAACATTCTCTAAATATTTGGATCAATTAATAACTTTACCAATAGTACATATGTTTTTGCATCTTCTGGTAGCTCCTCCATCATTTGTTATTTTATTTTTTGACTTTACTAATTTGAGAGTGTGAAGTGATACATAGATATACTATCAATTGAATTGATATAAATGTTCCCTATTCTAGTCTCCTGTGGGAGATAAGGAAATATGACACAATTCCTGTCTTCCATGAATTTATACTATCATTAGAGAGATAAAGTGTTTATACATAAAACAATCAAGGAAAAAGTTAAGAGAGGGTATAATTAGCTCTATAAATGAGGTTTTCATGGTAGATACTGATGATCAGATACTCAAATGTATCTGTGACTACATGAATTTGGATGTTTCTACAGCAATTCTTGGCAACTCATCTATGCTTATCATATGAGATTTTTATCTATACCTTCCCATACGTTCAGCATAGGAAATCCATCCAATGTGCTGGGAACTTTTTTACTTTCCTTTATCCATTCCACTCTTTTGTCCTTTTTTTTCCTTCTTTTTGTTCATACCTCTCCTTGATAACGTCCTTTGTTTCAGTTATTTGAAGTTCCTTAGTTGTTATTTGTTTGCAGCCCCCTCAATCTACCATGAGCCTTTCTATTGCTTTCTAGGTGATAGCTATGTATCATTCTACCGAGATTGCAGTGGTCCATGGCTTAAAACCATGTAATAACATTGGTTGAATATTGGTTTAACAATCAGCAGGATGATTTCAGAGAGTCCTTGAGAGACTTACATGAACTGATGCTAAGTGAAATGAGCAGATTCAGAAGATCATTATACATATCAACAAGATTATGTAATGATTAATTCTGATGGATGTGACTCTTTTCAACAAAGAGATGATTCAGGCTAGTTCCAATAGACCTGTGATGGACACCCAGAAAGAGGACTGTGGGAACTGAGTGTGGATCACAATATAGCAGTTTCACACTTTTTTGTGGTTTTCTTGAATTTTATTTACTTTCTCATTTTTTTTTAACTTTTTGATCTGATTTTTTTCTTGTGCAACAAGGTAATTGTTAAAATATATATATGCCTATATTGGGTTTAACATATATTTTTACAATGTTTAACTTATATTGGATTACATGCCATCTAGGGGAGGGGGTAGGGGAACAGGGGGACAATGGGAACACAAGGTTTTTCAAGGGTTAATATTGAAATATTATCCTTGCATTTGTTTTGAAAATAAAAAAAATACTTCAATTAAAATTAAAAAAAAGAATATTGGTTTTAAAAAAGTTGACATTGTTCCAAGGACAAATTTATTGTCATTGAAAGAAATCTTGTTATTTCTTAAATGTAATCCAACTCATCTTTAATTATGAGTCCACATTGTGGTTACAGGTTTCTTTTTGGAGGATCTTCAGTTTTCTGGGACTTGATACAATCATTATGATGTCATTGACAAACCCGAACATTTGGAGGACCTCACTGCCTACACAGAATCACTTTTAAACTTGAACCCTGTGCTGAGTCTCCTCCATAACAGTAGTGAATGACCTTTCTTTCTGTTATACTTGTTCTTGCTATTCAGTTGTGTCTGACTCATTGTAACCCTATTTGGAGTTTTCTCAACAAAGATATGATGGTTTGCCATTTTCTTCTCCAGATCATTTTACAGATGGAGAAAATGAGATTAACAGGTTAGCTGACTTATTCAAGGTCACATAGCCAATAAGTATTTGAGATCAGATTTGAACTCAGAAAAAAAAGTCTTTCTGACTCCAGAACCAACACTCTATCCTTCAAAGAATCTTAAATATATCAATGTTATATTTTGCTATCTAGATGAAAGATTCTTTTTTGGGTGAGGAGATTTTAAAATGGTATCTTGCCTTGCCAAATTTAGTGCTTTTTCATATAGATGATTCTCATAAAATTTTATAGGTAGGAAAGTAGGAAATTGGTTAATAGTGGTTGATGTTTTCTTGGTTGACTTTTAAAATATTAATGATGTTTAATATATTCTTTTTCTTTTTAAACATTTTTCAATATATTTTCTGTCTTTGACCCATTCCATCAGGAATCTTGTGAATCAGTTCCTTAGTACTTTAACAATTGTTCTGCCTTCAGTAAAGATCTCTATGTATACTTTATTTAATCAAATTTCTTTTCATTTCTCTTTGATGGTATTTCTATTTTTGTAAGCAAAATAGGAACTAGATGTGGTAGCCCATATGTGGTACCTCCATAGAGTGTTTCAAGAGGACTAGCTCCTCTGGTGTAAAGGCTTGGTGAGCCCTTTTCAAGGTTGTTCATCCACCTTTGCTACTCAACCATCACCTGTGGCTCCAAGATATGGTAGCATGCACTGTGCATCTCAGTAAAACTGTCTTAGCAGATAGGCTTAACGAGGTTTAGAGTAACTGATGGGCCCTAAACCCATCAATGTCTTAATGGAATGTCTGCTTCAAGCATGTGAAGACTTTACCTCTGGAGAGGTTAGAACTTACTCAGATACTGAAGATGCTAAAGGTCATTCACTGAATCCCATCACCACTCATCCTGAAATTTGTCCTGTTACTGCTCTTTGATGACTAATGAAGAAAGAGGCTGAAGATTTTGTGCAGCTTTGCCTCACTTAAATCCAATTCACAGAAAAGTCAAGACAATACTGGTGATTTCATCAATTGTCTTTAAAAGTGAAAGACAAAAATAACTTTACCTCCTTCATGATAAAAATGTTTTTTTTTTTTTTTTTTTTGCAATTCTCTGAAGATCTTTTCAGTTTTTCTTCCCTTTTATCATTTTGTTCATCTTTATGTATTCTTTATTAGTTGATCAATTTACCAAATTTTCTTTGAACTGGCTTTACTTTCCATTATTTCTTTATGCTTAATAAAGCAAATGCTACCCATGATGGAGCAGAGGGGTTGCTCAGTAGAGCACTAGCCCTGGAATTAGGAAAACTCATCTTTCTGAGTTCAAATCTGGATTCAGATATTTCTTAGCTTTGTGATTCTGGTCAAGTCCCTCAATCTCATTTGCTTCAATTTCCTCATTTGTCAAATGAGTTGGAGAAGGAAATGGCAAATAATTTCAGTATCTCTGCCAAGAAAATCTCAAATGGCATCACGAGGAGTCAGACATGGCTGAAAATGACTGAACAGTACCACCATTCATGATATTTCACTATCCTCTATCAGGTTTTACAAATGAGAATATATTCTTAACTAGTCTTGCCTTTGGTTAGGGTCTTTATCTGCTTGGCAAGTAAATCAAGTATTTGTAACTGAAGGCATTATCTACACTCTTTTGATATTCTGTTTTGGAGGTCAAGCTGGATTGTCCTCAGTAAAGCTTCTTTAATGATTCCACATTTCTTTCAAAACAAAGACCCACTTTTCAAAATGTTGATGTTCTTCAAGTGTTATTGCATGATTATAAGAAATGGAATGCTATAGTTTTAAAAATTTGACAAAATACATATTGAGGGAAATGAATAGGCAAAAGGGTCCCTGTGAACAGGCTATTTTTAAGGCACATTTAAGAAAAATAAGAATAAAAGATGTTATCATGGAAATGAATGATAAGATTAGACAGGTAGTGAGAGCAAGGGAGAATTGATGGACATCTCAAGGACTCCATGGTAACCTAATGATGCTAGGACAAAGTAAAGAAGACCTCACCATGTTGGGTGCATTGTTTTTGATAAACTTATGGGAGAATGTGGACAAGAATTGCAAAGGAGGTAGAGTGGCATGGATAGGTTGTAATTTTTCACCTTTGGAGGGAAAATCCAAATCTGTGAGATCATTTGAGTATTTAAATTTGTTCCCTCCACCATTTTATGAAACTGGATTTACCTAGGAAAATTTTCTATATGAATTTATTATTCTTTGTGTTATTGTCTTTTCTTTTATCTGTTACTCATTTTTGTCACAGTAATTTATTTGAAGAGCTTATGGTTGAGTTCTTTCTATTGCATGTTGTATCTTTTAAAATATATTTTTTCTTTCTTTACTTTTGTATTAATGATGATCATTGTTTCAACAAGTTGGCAGTCTAATTGTACACATTAATAATAAGTTGTTTCCTGTTTGTTAAAATATAATCACTTTCATTTTTCTGGTCTTATTTGGTGCTATGTCCAGTGTTTATTGATTTTTTTTTCTCAATGAAAGTTTTATTGATATATAGGTGCTTAGCTTTGAATAGTCTGCATTTCTTTAGCCTCTCCCATTTTTCATTCCTGACCCATATTTTCCAATATATTTTTTAGCATTCTCACCTATTCCCACCTTAGCATGGAGTCTCTGAGTGTCAAAGTCTACACTGATTCATTTTGGAGGGTCTTATCTAGTTATCATATCAGGGATTGTTATTTATTTTGGGTCACTAAAATCATATAACTATACACCAAATCACTCACTAAATAACATAAAATAATTAAAATTTTGATTTAACTGAATTGTTGCTGAAATAAAACACTGATCTTTGTTAAGATTATATTTTTATAGAAATGTAATTCAAGTTGTGCATAAGAACAAGACACACAAACTAAAGATAATCAGTTTTAATGTTGCTCTTTTTCACACTGAATTTTTCTATCCTTGGATTTAAAATGAGAGTGCAAAACATGGACCAAAGCCAGATATTAGTGGAGTTCTTTGTTGTGATTATATAATACAATGGTCTGTTGCTGCCAGTACTTTCAAAAGCAATTAAATAAGATTTCATAAATGATTTTTTGATAAATACTCATTTAAAATATTCCTTTAACATTTGATTTCATGAGAATTATCCTTTTTTTCTCCTAATTCTAAATATTTTATCTCTAGATGTAGAATGACATTGATTTTATTCTTCCACTGGACAAAATATATGAGGAGTCATTTTAGTTTAATGAAAAGTGTGCTAGGATTGGAGTCAGAAGTTCAAATTCTGGTCCTGGTACTTATTACCTTAGATGATGGGCCCTCATTTAATTTCAGTGTATCTTATTTTTCTCATATAAAAAGAGAGATTTCAATGAAATGATCTCTAAAGTCTCTTCCAGCTCTAAATCTATAATCCCCTAATATTAACACATGCCACCCCACAGTCTTGGTGAACTCACCTCTGAACCAGGCCAAACAATGAGTCTAATTGTTAAACAATCTGGATTACATCTCCAGACAAAATTCAATCTTTTCTTCTTTTTGAAAAAATGTTCGTTATTACTTTTTTTCAGGATTGGGGGAATCTGAAGTATTTAATTTATTAAATCAAGCAAATTTGTTTAAATTACCCCTACATTTTATTAATATTTATGCTGATGAAAAGAATACACAATAAAACTTTAGAGAACAAATCTAGAACTAAAATAACTATGTGATACCACCAAGCATGAGATAGTATACATTTCTTGGGTGGAAGGCAGAAACTACATGCTTTTTTATGTTTCTAAATTTATGATCTTATGAAGGTACATATACTCTACCTTCTTCCTAAGAAATTAATTACAAATTAGGATTTTTTCACATTTCATCATCAGTTATGGTGTGTTACTTTGTCCCCTAAAAGTTAATTTTAAAAGTTTATGTGATTTAAGAATTATACATTTCTATTAATGAGTTTTACAAAACTGTTGCAAAACAAACATTTTTTTTGAAACAGTAATATTGTTAATGTGCCAGTTATTGAAAAACCAATTAATAATTAAGCATTTTTAGCAGCTATTATATGCTAGGCATTGTTCTAGGCACTGGTGACAGAATTAAAACAATCTCTGCCTTTGAATAGCTTATATGCTTTTCAAAAAGTTTAAATTAATTAATTAATTAATAGACTTTCAAAAAGACTATGCTGGGATCCACATTGTTTCCATAGTCCTTTCTCAGGATTCAGATAACTTTTTCCTTATTGGAATGAACAGCTTATATTCTAATAGAAATAACACAAATGTAAGATGTGTATATTCATAAGCAAAAAACATACAACAAATTCAAGGTAACCTTGGAAATAAAGTACATATAGGAACAAGGAAAAAGTTCATTCACAAAGTAGAGCTTCAAATGAGTCTTGAAGAAAACCAGATATTACAAAGTGAAAATGGAAAGGGACTTCATTCCACCAGTACTAAAGGAAGGAGATGGGAAATCAATTGTGATTTTATGTGTGTGAGGAACAAAGAGACCAGTTTGACTGAACTATGGATTACACGTAAGTCCTAATAAGTGTGGAGAATGAATTCCTTTAAGTAGTTGAATATATTCAAATTTGCACTATTCAAATTTTATAATTATATAAAATAGGGTAATTGGTTCTACTCCAATGGAAATATGCATTGAGAATTTACATTAATTCAAATGAAGTTGTGCAGGAGTAGGAATAAAGTGAAAGAAGTCTAAAAGGTAAGATAGGGCTAAGTTGGGAAGAGCTTTAAATTGCAAACATACATTTGATCTAAGAAATAATAAGAATCTACTGAAGTTAATTGAATAGGGGTATATGTATATCTGTATTTTTGGAAAATAACTTTAGCATCTATGCAGAGTATTAGAGGCAGGAAGACCAAAATTAAAGAGGCTAATGAAATAGTCGACAAGAACTTATAAGAATCTGAACTAGAGTGAGGGGTGTATGAATAGAAAGGAGGGAATAAATACACTGAGATTGTGGAAATAAAAATAAAGGATTTACCAAATAATGATTTGGCTGATGAGAGAATGTGAGGTGTAGATGATAATTCTGAAGTTTTGAAGGTGCGTGACTATAATGATGGTGTTTTTCTTCACAGAAATAGAGAAGTTTAGAAGATGGATAGATTTTTTGGGAAAGATGATAAATTATGCTTTGTACAAGTGATTTTGAGATACTTTAGGAATCCTGTTTAAAAAATGTATAATAGACAATTGGTGATGCAGAACTGGATTTTAGGAGACAGATTCGAGCTGGTTATATAGATTTGCTAGTCATTGAAAAAAAATTATAAGAAGAGCTTGGATTGCCAAAAAACAGAGTATAGAAAGAAGGGGAGGAGGTTCAGGGAAGATCCTTTGCATGCACTAATATATGGTATAATATGGCTGACCACTGAAGAAAGGAAGGAGAATCAAGAGAAAAAAAATGTCATGAACACTGAGAAAGAGAAGAAATAATATCAGGAAGGAGAGGGTGGTTATCATTGTCTAATGCTTCAAGGAGGTACAGAAAGTTGTTTAAAAAAAGGTAATTGAATTTGACAATTATGAAGTCTTTGTACTAATACTAGAGTATTTTGAACTAACCAATGAAATTGGAAGTCAGATTGCAGGGGGTTTATAAAAGAGTGAGTAAGGCAATGATAGAGAGAACTCTACAAGTTTGGCTGAGAAAAGGAAGACGGTGATATAGATAATAACTAGCAGTGAAGATAGAAGGAAACTTAAAAGTGTGTGTAGTAGCAGGGAAGAGACTGGTAGAAAAATGGATATTGAAGATTAGAGAGGTAAGTGGTGATAGTGTGGGAAATCTGGAAATGACAGGCAGAGATGCGATAAAAAAATATAGAGTATGAGCCTTGGTGAGGTGAAAGGGCTTCTCTGATGAAGAGTTGGATATGTGTGTGTGGATTCGTGCTAATGGCTTATGAGATGAGAAGAGGGGAAGAAGGAGCTTGTGACAAATTGCCTCATTTTCTCAATAAAATACAAGCTGAGATCTTCAGCTAAGAGGTAAGGAGGATGGAGTACCATGAGAGACTTGAGGAAAGGGGGGAAATTTTAGAGTAGCAGATTTGGTGAATGTGATATAAAATCAATAAGGGAGGAAAAGTATTATCTTTCTGTACTGAGGCTCAAGTTGAGATATGATAACATAAATTTGTAGTAGATCCAGTCATCACAGTTTCATGCGTGTTAGGTTAAGCAGTACATAAGTAGGAATGGAAGAAGTAGATGGTAGCATAGGCAGAGCTTGGGTTTGAAAAATTATGCATAAGGGTTAGTCAAAAGAGAAAGGGATTTAAGAATAGAGATCAATATGAATTGGAGTTTGAGATTGAAATGGGAAGAATGTAATCGAAGTAGACTAGATGGCCTTGAAAATTACATGGGGGTAGAAAAAAGTATAGATTTAGGAGAATGAAGCATAAAAAGAGATGAAATGATTAGATATTATATTTGGAAAAAATGAATTTCAGAGTTCTGGATTTTGGAAGTGGAACACATATTAGTGGTGGCAGATCAATGGGGTGATCTTCCCTTTGTGTAGCTGTGATGGAAGAGTAGTTTGTGACTTAAGTAGACCAAGTAACTGAGTAGTTAGGGTGTTTAAGGAAGCATCTCATTTCTATATTAGTTCTGTGTACACCTGCTTCTATATCATGACCTCTATTAAAAGGGCAAAAGTTGAGGTAGATTGGGGAACCCAACATTGGACTCTTTGAGAAAGAAGGGAAAATGTCCATGCGGGTGGTAGGTAACTGCCACCAGGATGTTGATAGGATAATATATTTTTATAGAGTGAATTTCAAAAGAAGAAAAGCTGTGAATTAGAATGGCAGAGGGAGATTGTCAAAGTGGTAATGAGAAGCAAGAACTAGTCTGAGTCTCTCTCTAGGACCAGTGTGTTGAGACCAAAAAGTACTCAGTTGAATATTCTATCATCTTTGTGGAGAAGGAAGAGCCAAATCTTTGTGAGTGAGAGAAAATGGAAGGAAGAAATAGGAGATTACAGAAAGGAGACGCTAGTAATTATGGAACACAGAAGGCACAGTGGAAAAGATCGAGAGTTCTGGAGTGTGATGTTAGAAGAAGAGAGTTGCCAGGGGCAGCAAGGGGAGAGGAGGAGAGTGGCTTACTCTCAGGCATCTTGGAATTCACTGGGATTGGGAAAGTAAAATTGTTAATTACTTGGGAATGACTCCCAGGAGAGAATCAGTAGATGGGAGCATCTCTTCTGATGATGGCAGGTAAGAAGAATGTTTCAAGTCACTAACGTGGCTGTTGGTCTTGGCATAAGCACAGTTTTGTTAGGGGAAAGTTCTCTGAGCAGATTGCTCTGAGTTGCAGAATTCTTTGTACAGTGTAAGAAGGCTGATGAAAGGTGACATGATAGCTCTCTTTAAATATTTGAAGGGGAGTCACATGGAAGAGGACTTGGACTTGTTTGGTTTCAGAAAGCAGAACTAGAGTGAATGAAAAGGAAAAAAGATCTTCCCTTTGAACTAACCAAATGTGGAAATGGTTTGTTTCAAGAAGAAGAACCCATCATGTAGGAGACTAATTTTAAATATGGATTTGAGTGGTCAAAGGAAAGGAATCGTCATTAACGTCCTTTATAATACTTATAATTTTTTTCTCTTTGGAAGATTTTATTTAAGAGTAAAGCTGATCTCCCATCTGGACTACAGCCCTATAGGGGTAAGATGATGGATGTCTTCTGTCACTGAATTCAAACAATATCAACTTACTTCCATGATTCTAGTCTTTGAAAAGTCACTTCTAGATATTGTAGGATATGTTAGGAATTATCCCCAGAAATTTATTCATTTGCTTGGAAGACGGATTCCCAGAGGATTCTAGAAACTCCTGTTTTGCCTTTTGTTTTTGCTCTGCCTTCACCTTCAGAGTTCTTAATGTCCTTGATGCTATCCTGCCACTAAATTCATTCTGCTTCCCCCAAAGCAACATCAGGGACATCTCTGATATATAGGTTGTTTTCTTAGCTCCTGGTGCCTCTCTTCAATCTGACCTGATTGGGCCAGCACTAGAGGCTTGTTGAGTTTCTGCATAGGTCACTTCATACTTCTCAGACCTGCCAGGTGATTCTTTGCCACCATAACCTGTGCTTGGCCAACAGTCACTGCACAGGGTCTGCTATGCCCTTAGGTAATGTCTATGAAGAGAGTGGGGATGTTTTCCTTCCCCTATTATACTTTGCACTCCTCCCCAATTCTGTGATTCCACAAAGCTGATAGAATACAATTTAAGTCAGAAGAATATTGACAACTGGCCAAGGGCAGCTCCTTTACATAGGTTGTGCTTGATTCCATCCTCTTTCCACTTCTCCAGAAGATTGCAACCTCAAGGATCATCTCTTTTTTTCTGAATCTTCAACATTTCTGTATCTACAACTTCCTTGCAAGTTGTCTTCAAATATCCACCAATTTTCCCATTCTTGACATGAGTAACAGTATATCTAGTATAGACTCTAGTATATCTTGAAGCTATTACCAATGACTCCCATCATTTTTTCAGCCTAATTCTTAGAAAAAGGTATCTTTACTCCCAGAATTTACTTCTGTCACTCCTTAATCCTTTGGTTATATATAATCTCACCACTAGAATGAAGCAGCTCTCTCCAAAGTTCACAATGCTCTAATTGATTGCCAATGAATAATCTCTTTTCAGTCCACATGCTTCTCAACCTGTTTACTGCATATGACATTAATTGACCACTCTTTCCTGAATATTCTGGGTTTTTATGAGCACTCTTTCTATATTTTTTAATTACCTCATTACATATATAATCCTTCCTAACTCCTGAAGACTCTGATCTTGGTCATCTTTCTTTTCTCCTCGTTTTCTTGGTAACCTAATCAGATGCTGTAAGTTTAACTATACTATTTCTGCAGATGACTCCCATCTATCCTGAGTCTCTCCCCTGAGTTTTAGTCTCACGTCACAATTTGTCTTTTAGACATTTCAAACTGGATGTTCTAGAGTAATCAGGAACTTAAATGTTCCAAGTTAAACTCTCTCCCTCTCCCCATTTTTCCCTTTTCTATGCCTCCTTATTTCTTTCAAGGGTCACATGATCATTTCAGTTTCCCAGGTTTGTAAACAAGGCATAATCCTTGTCTCTTTGATTTCTCTGACCTCAAATATTTAATCTTGCTAACTCTGGCTATTTCTACTTTCACAATAATTCTTACATTTGACTCCTTTAATCTAATCAAACAACTACTTCTTTAATTTGGACCCTCATTGCTTCTTGCTTGGTTTATTGCATCAACATCTTGAGGAATATCCCTGCTTCAGAGATACTGGTACTCCAATCTGTCCTACATGTGGCCAAAGTGAATTTTCTTGAGCAGAGATTTAATTTCTTCACTTCTCTTATTACTTTAGCCTCTAATCATTAGGGAAATTTGCTTGATCATCAAGCCTGAAGTTGTCTCTTTTAACTTCTACCCATTGCTCCTAATTCTGCTTTTAGAGACAGATGAACTAGTCACATTTCACTTGACTTTGCAAAGAGAAAAGTCTAAGCGTCTAATGCAGAATATTGAAGATAAATTTTTGGGATTTGAATATGTGTGTATGTCTGAGTCTGAATTACCCTCAGCTGAAGATCCTCAATAGAGTTTTTTCATTCTCTCCTTTGCCCCTTTCATTCTTTCTATACTTATTTGTATGTGTCACATTATATGCATGGTTATAATTATTTCTCTTTCTCCTTGAATTCCTCCCGATTTCTTCTTTTCCTCCTACTCTTCTTCCTCTTCTTCCTCCTCTGCCTCCTCTTCCTCCTCCACCTCCTCTTCCTTCTTTTCTTCTCCTTCTAATAATAATATAGATAAGGACTAGACCTGTCTGCATTAGTATAAGAAACTCCTAGATAAGGAAACTTCTTACCAATGAAGGTTTCTATCTTTTCTGCAATTTAGTCTTTGGTAGTTGTCTAGAGCATTAAGAGTTTAAATGAATTGCTCAGTCATATAATTGATATTTATCATAGGTGGGACTTGAACTCAAGTATTCCTCCTCTTGAAATCTCCCCTTGAAAGGGTGTCCATTATGATATGTTACTTCTACAACAATGTCATTATCAGCAACAATAAGGATGATTACAATGATGATAATAGCAATAATTTCTGTAGCAATTTCCTATTTTAAGTTTTTTTTTCATCCTTGTATTCACCTTGATACCTGCTACAATACTTGGCACATGGCTGGTGTTTAATAATGTTTATGGAATTGAATCTAACTAAATTGTGAGCATTCCTTAGATCTCTTGACACAGTTAACTTGGAGAATGCAAAATAGAAAATGTGTCAAGGTGTTGTTCATCTTTTATTTTTGAAGAAGACCGATAGCATCATAGGAACATCATCTCAACTTGTATGGGAATTAGATTTTTAGTGAGACAGAGTTGTGCAGAGTCATCAGTTTTCCTCTCTTTTCAAGTGATTGGAATTCAGTCCAGAACAAAAGCCAGGAAGAGGAATGAACAAGAATGTAGTGGATGACCTTGACATACTTGATGTCTGCTCAAGCTCTATGCACTCCACAGTGCCTGCTTGAGCCACCTTCATGGCCTTTGGAACAAATTGTTTTTATCTCACCTCCCCAGTACGCTAGGGGAAGTCTTCCCATGTTTGAAGTAGACATCCCCCTAATTCCTCAATTTGAGACTGGTTGGTTACCCTCTACTTGGGTTAGCTGATCTACCAAGATGTTTTACTGAGGTGGCTGTTGTTCATATTACAGTTTCTTAGAGCCACAAGTGAGAGTTTAGTGCCAGGTGAACACTAATGGTGGATGAGCATGGTGAATAAAAAGGGCTCAAAAATTCCTTATATCAGAGATAACAGTTCCCCCTGAACACTCATTAGTCAAAGTTGTCTTAGGCTGCATGGCTTGTGGAGGATGACCAGGTTTTAGACATGCACTTGTTAATTTTTTCTTCTTTGAAAGTCAAGTTAGAGAGTAGTAAGTTAGGTGAGAAATTGTTAAGGGGCAGGCCAATTCTCTGAGAGCCTCCACAGCTGTGGATCATAGCAACTGAAGGAGTTAGAAGGCAGCCTTTATCAACACAGGTATTGTGGACTGGGAATGAGATAAATTGGAGGCAGAGGGAAGAGGAGAGAGATTAGACAATGCAATGGCCTCTCAGTTAGAGAGGTCAGAGAACAGCAACTGCCTCTCAGTCTTCTTGTATCATTCTCTTACAAAAGGAGATCCATTCTGGGTTGGATCTCCAGCAGCCACTGTCAGGTGGCTCCCATGTATTCCAACAGCTCTCCCGTGTATTGCAACAAGAAATGATTTTGAGGAGAGACCCAAGGAATTCTATCATTAGCTGGGGGTCCTCAGAGCTGCTCCTCTTAGAGGTTTTTCCAAAATATGACCTACCATTTACTACCATTAATGTTATATCCAAAGTCTCTATAACATGGATCAAAATTGTCATCTATTCAACCCTTGTTCTGAATCCCCAATTTCCCTCTTCTGAATTCCTTCCCCCCACCTTAGATAAATCAATATTAATCACATGTCATCATATCATATCAATAACATTACTCCATTTGAATATTTAAAATAGAAATCCAGTCATTTGACTGAAATAACTCTTTTCGATGTTACTAATTGATAAATATAATCACCTTTTTAAAAACTGGCACCCTTCTTAACCTTTCTGCATCTGTTAACATTGCTGGCCACCTCTTTCTAAATATCCTCTTCTTGTTGTACTGTTATCTAGTTTTCCTACATGACTCCTCTTTCTCAGTCTCATTGCTTAATAACCATCCATAATTGAGATTATGGATGTCACCCAAAGTTCTTATGGGTCCTCTTTTCTTCTCTCTTTACAACCTTTTTCTCTACCTTGAGTCTCATGGATTCTAGTATTATCTCTATTTAAATGACTCCAGAATCTAAATATCTAGCCCTAATTTCTTTCCTACACTTTAGACCCTTTATCAATTACCTCCTGTTAAACATCTCCCTGTATTTCCTATCAACATTCTAAAATCAGTACGTACAAAACATATCTTATTATTTCCTCTCATATTCTAACCCCATCCACACATACATTTCTGTTGAGGACACCATCATTCTTCTAATCATTCAGATCCATAACTCTCAATGTTATCCTTTCCTCTTCCTCACTGTTTCTACCTCTCCCCTCATATAAAATCAGTTTTTGAGTCTATTTTATTCATTCTCCACAACATCTCTGACATTAATCCCCTAGTCACATATAGGTGACTCTCACTCTTATTCAAGACATCATCACCTGTTGTTTGGTCTATTTTAAGAAACTTCAGTTGGTCTTCATGCTTCTGTTCTCTCCCCTGTCCAAAGATAATTCCCCTAAAGCATAGGTCTAACTATGTCACTCCCCTGCTCAAGAATGGTTCAATTATTCTTTATTGCTTCTAGGGTAAAAAACAAATTCCTAAATTTATTTAAAGCCCTTAAGAGTCATTCTCTTTCTTTCCTTTTCAAATTTATTTTAGCCTGTTCCCCTTCAAGAACTTTACATTCTATCCAAACTGGCCTTTTTTGCTATTCTCAGAACTCAGCATTTCATCTCTGGAATTTTGAGAGTATTGATGGCACTAATATTAATTCAGCAGCATAGAAAGAACTGAGCTTAGCACATAGTTAGAATAATTAGTTAAAATAGGAAGTTACCAGATGGCAAGATTCTTCCTGCTCAGCAGCCATATTTCAGGTGAATTCCTCCCCATTCTTTCCCTTCCCTCATCACCCTTATAGCTTTTTCAGAATTAGTCTATGTCTCCCCATAGAATGATGTCCTGGAGTCTTTCTTCCTTACAGGGTCTTGAGTTTGAAGTCTCTTCTCAGCCAACTGAATTTATTTTTAAGAAGCTCCTTAGAGGGAGAGTTTTGTGTTTGTTCCAGTTAGTAAAATTGCTAGAAATACCTCTGACTCAGGGAGCTAGCTTGAACTAGATAATGACCTTGGAGTTCTCTTTAATTTTCTCTTTTTTTCATATATTACTCATAGATAATCTTTACCAAATTCTTTCATCTCCATCTCCATGACATTTCTAGCCTCTGTTATATCCTCTTTATTGCCATGGTCACCACTCTAATGCAGCTACTCATTTCCACATACTTGTACTAGTTAGATAATCTCTCATCAGGTTTTTCTTCTACTTCCTAAGTAGAATTGTAGGGGGACTACAATTCATCCTGCATTTCACTATCAAATTAATCTTCTTAAGCAGAGACTTGGTCATGTATCTACTACATTCAAAAACTTTCAATGGCTCTGTATTGCCACCTGGAAAAAGTTAAAACTTAGTTTATTGGCATAATCTGGCTAAAATTTACCTTTTTAGCTATTGCTCATATTATTCTCTTGGATATACTTTAAGTTTAACTCTGGGCATCTTAACCCTTTTCCTCTTATTCATTCTCTATAACACCTATTCACACTTAGGTGATTCTTATTCTAATTCAAGACTTTTTTCATTGCTTTTTTTGCCCAAGAAATTTTTATGTGACCCCAGGTATATAGGCATATCAAATAGATATAAATCAAATATTTACTGATTGCAAATCATAATTTTGTGACTCTTACCTCCATCCATGATAATTTTTATGATACAACATTGAACTTAAATGTCATATTTATAATTATAAAAGGCATAGAATATTGGATAGTGAGCGGGCTTAGAAATTAAGATAAATTCAGTTCAAAGCCTTGCCTCTGATCCACATTGTTGTATGTCTACACTTAACCTTAGTTTGCCTCAATTTCCTCATCTTTAATATGGAAATAATAATAGCACCTACCTCACAGAGGCTAGAAGAACATGACATTGTAAAGTGCTTTGCAAACCTTGAAGCATTATGTAAATGCTAGCTACTTTTAAATACCTGTAATAGTTAAAAGTGGATTTTCACCAGCATTATATAGGGCTAGAATATCAACCAATAACATGTTTACTATGCCTACATTTGTTTTCTTTCTTTTTAAAACATATTTTCTTTTTTTCTAATTATATGTAAAAATAAATATTTTTAAAAATTGAGGTCTAAACTCTCTCCCTTATTCTTTTCATCTTCCCCTTCCTGAAATAATAAGCAATTTGATATAGATTATAGATGTGTAGTCATGCAAAGCACATTTCCATATTGGTCATGTTGTGAAAGAAAACAGTCCAAAAAAAAGTAAAAAAAAATTAGGCTTCAATCTTCATTCAGATTCCATAAGTTATTTCTCTGGGGATGAATAGCATTTTTCATCATAAGTCCTCTGGAATTGTCTTGGGTGACTATATTGATGAGAATAGCCGAGTGATTCACAATTGATCATCACACAATATTGTTGTTATGATGTGTAGTGTGTATGGTGTTCTCTTGACTCTGCTCACTTCACTTTGCATGAGTTCATCTAAATCTTCCCAGGCTTTTCTGAAACTATCTTGTTGATCATTTCTTATAGCACAGTTGAATTCCTTCATAATCATATACCATATCTTCTTCCATTTCCCATTTTATGGGCATCCTGTCAATTTCCAATTCTTCACAACCACAAAAAGAGCTGCTGTAAATAATTTTTGTATGTATATATCCTTTCCCTTTCTTTTTTGGTGGCTCTCTTTGGGATACAGACCTAGAACTGGCATTTCTGGGCCATAGACTTTTGGGCATAGTTCCAAATTGTTCTTCAGAATGGTTAAATAAGTTCACAACTAATGCAGAAACAGTTCATTAGTGTCTCTATTTTCCCACATCCTTTTCAACATTTGTCATTTTTTTTTCTGGGATTAAGACAATCTGATTGATGAGAGATGCTATCTCAGAGCTGTTTTAAGTTGCATTTTTCAAGTCAATAGTGATTTAAAGCGTTTTTTCATCTGACTTTAGGTATAGTACTCCTTATATAATTTTAAGATATCATTCCATCATAGTCATTTCTCTTTCTCACTCCTTAATTCATTTATTTTTTAAGCCATCATACCATCATAGTTAATTCACACCTGGGCCCTCTATCTATCTACATAGTAATGCATTTTAACTTTTAACTCACCTATTAATGATAAAGTTCTAGGAGTTACAAGTATCATATTTCCATATAGGAATATAAACACTTTAACCTTATTGAATCCCTTATGATTTCTCTTTTCTGTTTACCTTTTAATGGTTCTTTTAAGTCTTGTATCTGAAAGTAAAATTTTCCATTCAGCTCTGGTCTTTTCATCAGGAATGATTGAAAGTTAAGTAGGTGTTCATTCTATCTACTCCTCCTGAAAAGTTATACTCAGTTTTGCTGAATAAATTATTCTCATGTGTAATCTAAGCTCTTTTGCCCTCCAGAACATCATATCCCATGTGCTCCAATCCTTTAATATAAAAGCCACTAAATTTTGTTTTATCCTGACTAGTGCTCCATAATATTTGAATTGTTTCCTTCTGATTGCTTTCAGTACTTCTTGCTGTGGGAGCTCTGGAATTTGGCTATAGAATTCCCAGGAATTTTCATTTTAGTATATTTTTCAGGAAGTGTTTAGTGGATTCTTTCAATGTCCATTTTACTCTCTGTTTCTTGGATTTCATGTCAGTTTTCCTTGATAATTTCTTGAATTGGATGTCTAAGCTCTTTTTTTGATCATGGCTTTTTTGGCAATTCAATAATTTTTAGATTGTCTCTACTTAATCTATTTTTCTTTGTCAGTTGTCTTTCCAATGAGATATTTCAAATTTTCTCCTATTTTTTTAATTCTTTAGTTTTGTTTTCTTGTTTCTTGATGTCACAAAGTCATTAGCTCCTACTTGTCTCATTCTAATTTTGAAAGAATTGTTTTCTTCAGTGAGCTTTAAGTACCTCCATTTCTTTTTGAGTTGTTTTCTTCAGTGAAGTTTTGTACCTCTTTTTCCATTTGTCCAACTCTCTTGTATAAGTAATTCTTCTCTTTAGTGGATTTTTGTGCCTCTTTTGCCATCTGGCCTATTCTGTTTTTAAGATGTTATTTTCTTCAGTAATTGTTTATTCTTCCTTTACCAAACTGATGGCTTTTATACTTGATTTTCTTGCATAATTTTAATTTCTTTTCCTATCTTTTTGCAATTTTCTCATTTGATTTTAAAAATCCTTTTTGAGTTCTTCCAGGAATTCTTATTGAGTTTGAGACCAATTCACATCTTATAAAGCTTTGGATATAATTATTTTGTCTTTGTTATCTTCTGATCTTTCCTTTCACCATAATAACTTTTTCATGATCAGATTCTTTTTTACTGTTTACTCATTTTTTCAGACTATTTATTGACTTTTAATTTTATTTTATAGTTGGCATCTGCTCTTGGGATGATGGGGACACTGTCCTAAGCTTCAGAGATTTTGTGCTGCTGTTTTCAGACCTAATTCTAGAAGTCCTTCCAAAGGGGTATGATCTAAGGAGATGTATGGTCATCACTTTCCTGGTCTGTGCTCTGTTCTGTGACTTGATAGAGATATTCTTTTTCTCCCTGGAATTGTGACCAGGGTCCTTGCTTACCTGTGGCCATATTCTCTAGTCTGGTAGAACTCTTTTTCACCCTGGGATCATAATTATAACTGTATAGATGATGCAACAGAGTTCTTCATCCAGTGCCAAGAAAGGGTCTCCCATAATTTTCTTCTGAGCAGTTGTTTGACCCAACTATATTGTGTTGGGTCTGAGAGCTCTGGAAGCTGCAGTTGCCAATCCAATTGCCTCTAAAACTTATTGCTGGCTTGCCAGGCTGGCCTGTGCTATATGATACTCTACTACTCTCATTTTGGTGAGACAGCTCTTTCCTGTAGATCTTCTAAATTGCCTCAGTCTGGAAGACTTTAATCTTGTCCTTTTGTTGCTTCTATTATTCCAGAATTCATGTTGAGTTGTTATTTTAAGGTTGTTTTTGTGGGGAATTTGGGAGAGTTCAGCTGAGTCCCTGCCTTTACTGCACTATCTTGGCTCTACAATCCCCTACCTTTGTTTTATGGTGGAGCTAATTTCTACAGTGGCAAACCAACTATCCATACCTTTTAGAATCATCTGGCTACTTTTTACTGTGTACCTTTCTTCTGTGCTCTCTCTGGGATTTCCCATTTCTAGTCTCTATGTGAATAAGCACTTAAGTGGCACATTGATTAGGGTATTGGGCTTGGAATCAGAAAGACCTGAATTTAAATCCAGCCTCAAATTTACTACCTGTGTGATCTTAGGTATGTCATTTAACTCCTGTTGGTCTCAGTTCCCTCAGCTATAAAACAGAGATGAATAATAGCACCTCCCTCAAGATTGTAGTGAGGATTAAGTGAAATACTGATTGGCGACATGGTTAGCCTGATGTTTAGACCATAGTAGGTGCTATATTCTTATTCCCTTCACATCCCTCTCTTTTACATTGCCCTATTTGTCTTCTTAACTTACTATAATGCTGATTATATTTTTGTTGCAGTTTAATGGAACTTGGAGAGCATTTGAGCTTATTTCAACCTTCCATGGAATCTGGTAGAATGACATTAAATATGCAAATGGGAACACAATTTATTTCCCATCAAAAAAAGATCTTTGGACTGTAATTCAAAGGTATTCATTATATGGCTCCTGGCACAGGACTTGGACTTTACTTTTGTCTCATATCATAATTCAAATTTTATGGTTTTAGAATAAGAAAACCTGAATTCAAATCCTGACAGACTGCTTGCTATCTATGTAACCTTTGGCAAGTAATGTCACTTCTCGGGAACTTAGGTTCCTCTATGATAAAATGAGGGATTTAGCTTAGATGAACTTTAAAGGGAACTAGGTGTCACAATGGAGAGTGTTGGATTGGAAGTTAGGAGGAATTGAGTTCAAATACTGCCTCAAATATTTACTAGATTTGTGACTTTGGGCAAGCAACTTTACTTCTTTCGGCCTTGGTTCTTTCATCTGTTAAATGGGCTCTTACCCTCCTAAGCTGCTGTGAGAACCAAATGAGATAATATATATGTATTACATTTTGAAAAACATAAGAACAATATAAATACTATTATTATGATGATGATCACTATTATTATCCGAGATTCCATCTAGTTCTAAATAAATGGTCCTTGAAAAATAGATTTTTTCCCTAGATATTCACATGTGACCTGCTAGCTTATACTTTGTAGGAATACAAAGTGAAGGGCATACTCACAAGAGATCTTCTGGGACATTAGTAGGTTGAAAAGATAATAGAAATCAAATGGTGCATGTCTCTGAGAAGTTGGCCTTTATTTTCCCAGTAGAGAAATTTGTACCCATGCTTCTGTATTTTCCTGAAGTGATTTTTTTTGAGGGCTCAGAGGGGATCCAATTCATTTGAGTAACTGGATTCCGTTGGGGTAAACTTTAGAGGCTGACTGGCATATGGGAATTCAATCATATGTGACTTTGTATCATTGGTTATCTGTCAAAATTCACATTAGTTATAGATGGACTGGCTCCCAAATTCCCTTATTGATTAGGGACTGGATTCTGAGTTGGGTGCTCTTTGTTAATTATAGTCACAAAAAGCATTTCTGTACATTTTTTTGCCCAGTGTAGCAGTCTAGTTGGAAATAGACATATATGTACATATACATACATGTATACACACAAATATGTTTGTATATATAACACATATACACATATATAAGAAATTATAAATTAGTTTTTCTGAATTCTTTATTGTTTCTCTCTTTATGGATTCATTCTAAACTCTAAACATAGTCACTTCCCTTGTATTTTAGTTGCTTTTAACCTAATTATTAACTTAGCAGGAAGAATTAACTTTGAACTTTAGTGTTACTTTTAACTCCCTTGAGATGTCTCAGCACAGTAAAGTGCTACAAATTTAAGATATCTTTAGCCAGAGATTTTACCAGTGAAGGAAATTTAAGATGCAGCTTAAAATGTAAAGAAATGCTCTAGATAACAAGTGACAACTATAAGCTAACATTTGCTAATGATGCTGAGTTTATTTATAGCATATAATAACAGTTATTATCCTTTACTTGTTGAGTATCAACACTATTTGGTACTGTACAATAGATTAAAGCATATGACTGGGGACTTCCCAAATCACATGGACAAGACAATTTAGGAATATGAAGAATCATCCAATTAAAGTCATCAAGAATTTACTTGCTGTTCAACATCACCAGTGAAATAGGAACAAACAGTTAATGTATTAAAATGCAATAAATCTAGCCAGGAGAAAGAGACAGAGATGACACAGAGAGACACAGGCAGAAAGGAAGACAGAGAAACAGAGAAAAGAGAAAGAAAAGAGGAAGAGAAATGAGAAAAAAAGAAGGCACAAAGTGAGAGACAAGACACAACAGAGCAAAGAACACAAGAAAGGGAAAATGTAATAAAGAATGATAAAGGAAAAAATGGGGTTTAGAACAAATCTGCAAGAAACCAGGTAAAAAAAAAAACGAACTTATTTTGACCTGCCAGCACTCAGTCTAAAATGGAGAAATAAAGATAGGCATAGCTAAGCAGGCTAAGACGTTTGGTGGTATCATCTACCCACCAGGGTGGCAACTATGAAATTACTTTGGCATTATTGGGAATGGTCAGTGAGTCCAGGTAAATGGAATAATCTCTCAAGTTCTACCTCAGGCTCATCAGTCTGGCAGGGATGAACAAAAGATGAAAATGGTAAATGTGGAAAAAATAGGTAAAATAGTCTCTGTGTAGCTATGAATTGATTCAACCATTATAGAGAAGTTTGGAATTAGATTAAAATAGTCAATAAATACTTTGACCCAGTCATACCACTCCCAGGCATATAGCTCAAAGATAAAAATAAGAGGGAAAGTTCCCAAATATATTCTAATTAATTTATTTCAATTCAACATGTATCCAACCCTACAAAGTTAAATATTTAAAAATAGTCACTGACTATGTGGAGCTTTCATGTTTATGGAAGAATAAACATACACATACACACATATAAATGAATAGAAAACATAAGTGAATACAAAGTAAATCTAAAATAGTTTTGGAGCAGGGCTCCAAAGAGAGGGTAGCACTAATAATGGGGGGAATCAAAAATGACTTCTCATAAAAGTTGGTATTTGAGTTGATCTTTGAGGGGAACTAAGGAACCCCAAAAGTGGAAGTGAGAAGAGAGAGGATTGTAGGTGTCACAGTGAGGAGAGCACTGGATCTGAGTCAGGAAGACCTGAGTTCAAATTTAACCTCAGACACTTACTAGTCATGTGATCCTGGGAGAGCCACTTTACCACTATTTGCCTCTGTTTCCTCATTTGTAAAATGTCAATAATAACAGGACCTAATTCAGAGGGTTGTTGTAAGGATCAAATGAGATAATTATAAAGCACTTAGCAAAGTACCTGACACAAAGGAGCTACTATATAAATGTTAGTTATTATCGGTGTTATCCATGACAGGGAGAAAGAGAGAGAAGGAGAAAGGGAGGGAGAAGGGAAGGGCTTATGTAAAGACATGTAAGAGAGCAATGTGAAGTGACATTTGTCACTTCCTAAGAGTCCAGTAGAAAGCATTTTATGGAAGATCAATAGGAGCAGGCATTGAGGCAGTGGTACTATCATTGTATACTACAAAATGTCATGACAGAAAGAAGAAATAAAAGAGAAGTTTCAGAAACAGAAAAGAATTCTGATAGATGAACTATGTAGAATTGATGAGAGACTTCAATCATTTGGACATCTGCTAGAACTTCCTATGAAGAGCTGAGATGATCACTTCTTGATTTGTTTTAACAATACTTTCATTCTTTACAAGAAGAAAGACTCAACTAATTTACAAAATGGGACTATTATCTCAGGTGGAAATGATAGTAGAAGGAGACCTTCTTATCTTAGAAGATATGCAATAGAAGAAAGGAAAATGAAGGATGATATCTATCTATCTATCTATCTTTCTATCTCCTGTAATATGGAAAAAAGCATATTTCAAAAAATCCAGGGGGGAATAGTTACAACCACATAAACTAAAATTCCAAAAAGGAAATCAACTTAGGAGAGATGGGAACTTCTCAGAAATTAAAATTTGAAGAAACACAAACAAACAATTATTATGCTATGGAGAGAAGGATATCATCTGAGGAGACCAATGTAGATACATAGGCAATTCATGATCCTACTTAAATTTCAAAAGGATATATGAATATATGCCTATGCACACATAAATATGTATGTGATTATGTACACATATATAATGTATATATGTACATATATACATATATATATATAAAATGGAAGAGCAAGAAAAATATTTACAGCATTAATTTTGTTTGCAGTAGCAACGAACTGGTAACAATCATGCTCATTAGTAGGGGAATGATTGAATGAATTGTACATTGATATTTTTAGAACATTATTGTGATTTATGAAATGATAAATATTAAAAATTTAGATGAACTGAGGAAGATTTGTATAAACTGATGCAAAGCCAAGTAAATAGAACCCAAAGAACAGTTTACACAATGACAACATGTTTAAGGGAAACATTGAAAGATATTAGAAACCTGATCAGTGTATTGATTGGTGATGACTTCAGAGAACTGATTGTGAAGCAAGCCTCCCTCCTCTATTATAACATGAGATATATGTTACATTATTAAAGCATTAATTTATTCTCTTTAATTGTAAATCTTTGTTACAAGGAATCTTTTGGGAGAGAAAGGGAATGATTGGGAAATGATTAGAAAGAGCAAAAAATATTATATAAACAAAGAAGGAAGTTGCTTTTATTGTATGGATTGATTCATCACAGATATAGAATGCAGCTCTGCTTCAGGTACTGATTTATTCACATCAGGGAAAACCTTCAGATTTATATTAACATTTCTTCATTAGGAAGCTTTCATTAATCATGAAGATATAATTAACACCCAACAAAACCCTAGCCCGTAGTGTGAATTTTTTTTTTGTTTGAGTCCACATAAGATATTGCAATCTATGATTTGATGTATACCTAAAAGAATCTTGTCCGAAAGATTAATAATAATTGTTGTAACACTTCATAAAATAATTTAAATTTTATAAAGCACTTTCCTTTCAGTACTCCCTTGAAGTAGGCTGTATAAGCATTGATGATGATGATGATGATGATGATGATGATGATGATGATGGTGATAATACTATTAGTGTTATTGCTCAGTTGTTCAGTTGTGTTACCCCTTTTTTCTTTTGCCTTCAATCTTTCCTCAAATCAGGGTCTTTTCCAATGAGTTATGTCTCTCTATTACATGGCCAAATGTTCATATTCAAACTTGACCTTCCAGTTAATAGTCTGAATTAATTTATTTGAGTATGAATTGATTTGAACTTCTTGCTGTCCAAAGGAATCTCAAAAGTTTTCTCAAGCACCACAATTCAGAAGTGTTGATTCTGCAACTAATAGCTAACAATTTGTATAGTGCTTCTTATATGTCAAGCGCTAAGCGCTTTACAATAAATATCTCATTTGATTTTTACAAGAACCCTGGGAAATAGGTACTATTATTATCTCCATTTTACAGATGAGAAAACTGAGGAAGACAGTGATGACATGACTTGTCCAGAATTACCCATCTTAGGTGTCTGAGGTTAGATTTGAATCTAATCTAATTCCATCTACAAATTTGAATTCATATCTTCCTGACTCCAGGTTCAGTGCTTTATCCATCAGGGCACCTAGTTGCCTCCAGAATCTGCATTCTCCTGCAGATGTTACAGAAGAAGAAATTGAGATGTTTAAGTGGTTACATAATTTGCCCAGGATTACATAATTGATAATAGGTAGAGCTAGGTCTCCTGAGTCTTAAAAAAATTCTTTCCAGTAGCTAAATTTGATGAAGAATTTAAGTCCATTGGGAAGATAGTGCAGTGAGGTGGCACAGTGGATAGAGTCCTGAGCTGGAAACTAGGAAAACTCATTTTCATATCTAGCCTCAGATACTTACTAGCTATGTGATCCTGAGCAAGTCACTGAACTCTTTTTTCCTCAGTTCCCTCATTTGTAAAATGAGCTGGAGAAGGAAATGGCAAATCAGTCTATTATCCTTGTCAAGAAAACCCCAAATGGGGTCATGAAGAGTCAAACATGACTGTACCAATGAAACAGTCAGTGAACATGAGAATCATTGAATCGTAGATCTAGAACCAGAAGGGCCTCATTATAATATTTTTTTTTAAGATTATTGAAATGAAGAGATTGCATGAGTTGCTTAATGGGCAGTAAATATTAGAAATAGGATTTGAACTCATATCATCAGGCTGGAAAGCCATTGTTCTTTGACTTTTAAAATGATTTATCAAGTATGCCATTGCTGATGGGGTGCAGGTGTGAACCAGTCCAAGTGTAGCTGGCTATTACCTTTCTGAGCATTTATAACCAGTCATTTCAGCTCTTTTTTCAACCTCCCCTTTCCTTAACCTGGAGTTCTTGTGGCTTACTCATTCTCAGCGTTCCAGGTTCTGTTTGGGGCCCTGTACATGTGAGTGCTAATTTCATAGTTTGGTTGGGAATATATAGGGAATGCAGTTGCTGCAGTTCTTCCTCAATAGGGATTTTATGAACCCTAATGATTCCAGACATTTCATTGCTGTGGTAATCATTCACATACGGAAATACAACACCATCCTTCTTTGAGAGTATGAGACAGATGGATATTGTAAAGCTGAATTTGGTCATTGGGTCAAATTCCAAATAGACTTTGAAACTGAAGGGATGAATTGAAAAGACTGGCATGGATTTGAGATTCTATGGAGTTGGTTCAGAAAATAGTGCTCTACAAGTTTTGCTGATGAAATATTATTGTTCTCTGGAAAAATGATGATCAGAATGCTCTCAGGAAAAAAGAAATTGGAAAGTCTTTCATGAACAAAGTAAAATATATTGGATACAAAGTACTAGCAATGTGAAAGGATGACCTGCTGTAAACGACTGTTATTCTCAATAGTACAACCATCCACTTCTCTGAAGAACTTATGAAGAAAAATATTATCCATACCCAGAGAAGGAACTGATCAAGTTTGAATACTTTGATTTTTCACTTTATTTCTCTCTTTATTTTTAACTTAATTTTTCTTGAGGGTTTTTATTTTCATTAAGGTGGGAAATCTATGTTTTCTTTCACAACTTGATTGTTATGGAAATGTTTTGGATAACTTCACATGTGGTTTCTTAATTGTGGATGGGGATAAGGGAGAGAATCTAGAACTCAAAAATCTTAAAAACAAATGTAAAAAATGTGTTTTGAATGTAACTGGGGAAAATATTAAATAAATAAATTTAAAAAATAAAATAGTGATTCATTTTGATCAGTAGATTGAAAATATCTGCTAGATTGAATTTTTTGATAAGGGCCACTATTGTGATACTGGACACTTAAGTTCTCTGGGCCTTAGTTACTTAATCTCTAAAGGAGAGAGAGTTCAGATGAATTCTAAGACTCTTTAGAATTAGATGATGTGTGATTCTGTGATTTGTTTGATATCACTCCTGCAAGTCTTATGTAATTAATATACTTTTCTGATCAAAGTGTGTCTTGGTTGTTCTTCAGTTTGAAGTTCAATTAAATTCCATTCTATTTATTTCAATAAACATTTATTAAACATGCATGCTTAATATATTTATTTCATTTTAATTTATAATCAACTTCAATAAACATGTGTGTATAAAGTTCTGTGCTCAGCACTGGAAATACAAAGATAGGAAATATTAACATAACCTTTGCCCTCAAGGAACTTATAATTAGATTTTATACTATATAGAATTCATTAGAAAGACATTATAGGGTGCCAGGCACTGGGGATAGGGACAAAAATCAAACATTCCCTGTCCTCAAACAGTTTCTGGAGAGAAAATAAGTACATATATAAGTGAAATATTCAGCATAAATACGGGGTGGTTTTGGGGAGGAGAGAACCAACTTACCGGCTAGAGGAATCAGAACAAGCTCCATGTAGGAGGAAGCATTTGAGCTAGTCAAATTGAGTTGTTTTACTGTTGGAGATGAGGATGGTGGGCATTACAGGTATGAAATGGGGAAAAAACCATCGGAGACAGGCTGCTATGTATAAGGAACAGTAAGACCACTCAATATGACTAGTCCTTAGAATGAGTAAAGGGGAATAATATGTAATAAATAAACTTTGGAAGTTAAGTTGGAACCAGGGTTTTGTCAAGAAGGACTTTAGATACCTCACAGAAATAAGACAATGGATAAAACATTGTTAGATCATTAAAATCATAGATTTAAAGCTAGAAAGGACCTCAGATGCTACCAATGCTAACTCCATCTTTTTACAGATGAGAAAACTGAGGGCCAAAGAAATTAAATGGCTTACCTAAGATTACATCATGTGGAGTAAGTTCTTCCCTAAAAAGAAGTATTCTTTGAAGGTGGAGTTTGTTCTCCCCAAATTTTCAGGATACTTCTGAGATGATTAGATATTTTCTGCAAATGTCAAAAAGCAAGTTTGGGAGTCACCTTCAGAGACAAAGGTTAAAACCTCCACCTGCACTAAAGGATGGTAAATTCATTTTTGTTTTTCATAAGCATTCAGTAAATGCTCTTCTTCACTTAAATCAAGTGCATAGCCCAAGGCTGATCACTATGGAAGTGCTTTTCAAAGCCTCAGTGCAGAAAGGCTTTTGACTGAAAGTTAACTTTACATTAGGAGAACTCACAGGACTCTATCTTCCTCTGGGAATAAACAGATTCTGTTTTCTTAAAAGTAATGTAACATACATTCTCAGTCTCTTTGTATGCATTTGCCCAGGCCTAGATTCCTTTTTCCTTTTCTTCTTCTACCTTTTAACTAATGTGACACAAACTAGAAGAGACTTTCTTGATTTTCCTCAGTTGCTGGTGTTCCCCTTCCCCTTCCAAATTACTCTGAATTATTTTGTAAATTCTGTTAACTTATCTGTGGACATGTTGTAAACTCCCAGTATATAATATATTTTATTTTGGTCTTTTTCTCTTGCTTAGCACTTAGCTCAATGCCTGACACCATATTAGGTACTTAACACATGTGCTTGTTGATTGACTGATGGATGGATGTATAGTATCAGAAAAATGCTGATTTGACCCTTTTGAATCCTCTCTTCTTTTTGGGGGGGGCTCATTTTGTAATATTTCATTCCTGTCTTCTCTAATCCCACCCTTATTTCCAGATTCTGGAACTGCTTGCATGCTTCTGGTATCCAGTTCAGCTATGTTCCCCAGGCATTCAAGAGAGGCATTCTACACAAAAAAAGGAAAAACACATTTTATTAAAGCAAACATGCACTCCTCAGCAGTTTTACTTATCTTATTTATACACTGCAGTGCCGCTTTCTATGACCCAGTGATTATCATTTCCCAGAGCTATCATCATTTTAAAGCTACCTGTTCATCGTGCTCCAGCAGATGGTACTACGCTAGGAGTATTGTGAGAGCTTTAAAGAAACAAAAAACAAACAAAGAGGAGATGGGTTGTTGTGTCAACAGCTCACTTGCATTGTCTCTCACACTGTTCAGTTTTTGCAGGAGTTGTTGAATAGAGTGGTTCCTACCAGAAAATAACCACTAGGGAAATCAAGATGGTCATTTCTCTTTTCTGTTCCCTTTTTTATTGGAGGGATGGCGTGCATATGTGTGCGTATGTGTGCTCACATGTATATACTCTGGGGAAAGGAAGAATGGGGAAGACTGGCGAAAGAGATGGTAGATAGAGTGAAGTGGATTTCATCCACTTAGGTGTTGTAAAATAGCTGAGGCAGTTAATCCCAAGGTCAGTCACTCAAGAAGTATCAGCATATAATCTATTAATATTTAATAAACCTTTATTAATCGTTCGCCATGAGCAAATACTATGCCAGGTGCTGGAGGTGAAAAGTCAGAAAATAGTACACTCTGTGCTAGTGGGACTTGGAATCAGGAACTTTGTGTATTCTATAGTCTTAGCTCTGCCATCTTGGGCAAAACCTTTAACCTTTCTCAGCCTCCACTTCCTCACCTATAAAATGAAAGAACTGACAGAATTATAGAGCATGAGAATTAGAAAGGTGATTTTTATAGTTATGAAAAGAGGCAGTGAATTTTAGTGAAAAAAATAGCAGAACTTTTGAAGTCAGAAGATTGATTTGAGTTTCGGTTCTGTTCTTTATATTTGGGTGTGACTTTGGGAAGGTAACCAAGTGGTGCAGTGGAAATTAGTGGGGCTAGAGTCAGGAAGACCTGAGTTCAGGCTTGGTCCCAATTGCTTATTTGTAATCCTGGATTATAATATCTGTCTGCCTCATCTGTAAAATGGGATTAATGATAGCACCTATTTTGAGGATCAAATGTAATATTTGTAAAGTTCTTTGCACAGTGTGTTTTCCTTATATAAATGTTAGTTGTAATTCTTATGTAAGCTCTATAGAAATTTTCCTCATCCATGAAATGGAAGAGATGGGGGCAGTTGAGATTCTTTGACTTTCTAAGCATCTTCTAGCGCTAAATTTATGATTATAAGTCATGTAGACTATATTGGGACTGAATCTGATCTTATTGGCATAGGGAATTCCTAGATGAAAAAACTCCCCCTAATAAATGCAAGGTTGGCATCTTTTACCCTTTAAAAAACTTAACTTTCTAGTATACTAAGAGGTCACATAGTATGTGTCAGAGGCATCTCCTGAACCTGAGTATTCCTGGCCCTGGGTTCTCCAATCTCTACTCTATAAACTACTCTCTCATTTACTCTAGTTCCTCAGTAACTTGGTTAGAGTAAATGGTTTTTTCAAGTACTTTTAATCCTAAAATTGTGTGATTCTAAATAAGAGCAAAGTCAAGTCAAGTCAATAAACATTTACTGTTTACTATGTGTTAGACACTGTACCAAGAGTAGTAAACCACAGTGACTCTCAAAGTGTGGTCTAGAGAATCCTGAGGTCTCTGAAACCTTTTCAGAGGGTTCAAAAATCAAAATTAATTTTTATTTCTAATAGGAAAAATATCTATAAATATAACCCAAATAAACAAAAAACTCTTTGGATGGATCCTCAACAATTTTAATAAAAGAAAGGGATACTGAGAACAAAAGTTTGAGAATCACTAAATACAAATGAAAATACATTCTTTCTCTCAAGGACCTTCAATGTTTATGCAGGAAGAAAACACATAAAAAATAGCTAAAAGGGCAGTAGAGAAAGTCCAATAGAGAAAGTATATCCTGGAGAGGAAAAATGACATGGTTGACTTGGGAAACCTCCTTAAAACAGAAATTCTGGGAGAAATCAGAGGGAAAAGCCATAAAGCACAGGGTATTTTCAATGTGAGAAATCCAGGGGTAGAATGAGATTGCAGGCTGAAGAGGTTTCTATGTTAAGGTGGAAAAAGTGCAGAGAGTCTGGAGAATAGCCTTGAGAAGAATTGAAAAGTTTATTCACTACAGATAACATTTTAGTTTGCCACACCACAGGCTAAATCAATGCATTGTGGAATATTGGCTAACCTAGATGGTTACTGATTATATATCATATTATTGATGTAGGAATTACATCATTCCTTTTTTCACTGTTTCTGAAAGTTTGTATCTTCACTCATTCATGACTCTATGATCTCATCAATATGGGTACTTACTTCCTTTACTTTTGCAACTCATAATCCATCCTGCCTTCTTATCCTTTGTTTTTCTCTGTGGCTTTCCATTAAGCCTCCATAGGCATGCAATCTATCCAATCTATCCAATGCAATGGAGGTTTTCTCTTGCCCCTTTTAATATTTTGTGGATCCTGTTGTAATGTTAAGGCTGTTCATTTGTTTTTTTCTCACTTTTGCTATCTTACTGAGCTACATCTTTTGTCAGTCAAACCTGTCCTTTGTGATGTTTTTCATTCCACTTTTCATATACAAGTCATTATTTGTAATATATTGCAGCCTGTTTATACCCATCATGCATCTTTCCATTGCCTTTGGGGTCACCTGCAAGAATAATTACTGTATATCTATATTTTCTGCTCTCAGTGCAACTCAAATGCAATAAAAAATCATGTACTGAACATACATTAAATAAAAAGAGCTAAGAATTTTTATGGCACTTTTACAAATGACATTTCTTACAATACTGTGAGATAGATATTAACATCCCTATTTTGCACTCTGTTAAACCAAGGTTTAAAAAGGTTAAATTCACACTTGGCTATTGCCACATAGATCCATCCAATCAACAACAATTTAAATGCCTACTGTGTGAAAGATAGTCATGTGCTGGAAATGACAAGACAAAGGGGGTTTAAATTCTGATGAATCATAGATTTAGAACTGTAAGAGTCCTTAAAAGTAAATGTAACAAAATCCCTTGAGTTTATACTTAAGGAAATTAAGGTAGAGAGAGAAAATTAGCTATTTGACCTTGCAAAAATATCTCCTAAATAATAAACTAAATATCAAACCTTTCTTTTGCCAGTACCCATTTTTTGGAAGCCAAAAGAAAAGTTACAGAAATATTAAATATAAAGACAGATATTATATGACCTTCCTGGAATTTGGGAACTATAAGCATTTGATAAGGAGAGAATATTAGTGGAGAGAATTCAGAGAAATAGAATGTAGTTTATATATTTTAGGGGTGGAGCTTTCGTTCCTTCACTCCCCATCTCAACTAGGGTTCATGTGATATACTTTTAAAAAAGTATCCACAGAATATCTTTGAATATTTATGGTGTGTGTGTGTGTGTGTGTGTGTGTGTGTGTTTCAATTAAGACTGACTTTTCATGAGCCCATTTTGGGTTTTTCTTGGCAAAGATATTGGAATGGTTTGCCATTTCCTTCTCTAGCTCCTTTTACAGATGAAGAACTGAAGCAATTGTGGTTAACTTATTTATCCAGGATCACTACTATGTGTCTGAGCTCAGACTTGAACTCATGAAGATAAGTGTTCCTGAGTTCATGGCCTGGCACTGTAGCCATTGAACCATCAGATATTGGTCCCACTATATTGGATAGTAGGACCCAAGTGTAAACCTGTGGGTTATATTTGACTTCACCTGTCTCTTCCAGATAGCATCTTCTAGGTATCCTAAAGGTGTCTGTCCTGAGTTCTCTTTTTCCTTTATACTATTTCACTTGATTTCATCAGCTCCCATAGATTTAATAACTATCTCTATGTTGATGATTCTCAAATCTACCTATCTTCCCTAATCTCTCTGCTGATTTCCAAACTTCCTTCTCCAATTGCCTTTCAGATATCTCAGATTGAATGTCCAGTGGATATCTCAAACTCAACATGTCCAAAACTGTGTTTATGATCTTTCTCCAAGCCCTCCACATCTCCTGCTTTCCTTCTTACTGGAGAGAACCATATCTTCCCAGTCCCTCAGGTTTCCAACCTAGAGTCAACTTGGATTCCACACTCTCTTTTGTACTCCCTTCCCTCATATCCAAGCTGTCACCTTTCACCTTTCCCATATCTTTTGAATATGTTCTCTTTTCTTTTCTGACATTGCTACCACTCTCATACTAACCTTTATCAGTTCATGCTTGGATTATTTCAATAGCCTACTGGTTGGTCTAGTTGCTTAAGTCTCTCTACTTCAAATTATACTTCATTCAGTGATGAAAGTAATTTTCCTAAAGTTCAGATCCAATCTTATGATGTCAGCCTCAGTGATTCCCTATTGTCTCTAGGATCAAATAAAAAATTCTTCTGTTTGGAGTTAAAGAGTCCTTTAAAACTTAATCCCCTTTCATTTTTGCATTCTTCTTATTACTCCTCACCTCAGGGTCTTTGGTTTCTGGAAAGCTCCTTGTCTTTCTTTGTAGTTATTGGCTTCTTTGGTTTTAATTTTTAATTAAAATACCATCTTCTATTGGAAACCTTTCTTAAGACCTCTTAGTTCTAATGTCACCCTTCTCTTAATTACTTCCTATTTATTCTGTATATAAATTGTTTGCATATTTTGTTTTGCTAATTGGGATTAAAAAGGACAGTGTTTTGCTTCCTTTTATAACACAAGAACCTAGCACAATACCTGATACATAGTAGGCACTTTTTCCATTTATTTATTTATTTATTTACTAACTCTGAATACAAGTGGGGGAAGTAGAACAGTTTTAAAAACTAGTTGCCCAAATTGAATTAATTATGAACTTCTACACCAGCTACCTAATGAAGTTCATGTAATGTACTTAGAACACACACACACACAAACACATTACATATACATATATATGTATATGTGTGTACACATATACTTCTTTTTGTGTTGAAGTCTGTGGGTGATAAACGGGAAGTTCTACATCATAAATTCCTATTTGGATATTCAATTTTGAGAATCTTCGTCTCACAGCCTTATCATTTTCAAGTAAAGTTACAATCAGTAATGATATCTGCTTGCTTTTCACATGCTGAAATTAGTTGATTCTTCCCCTAAAAATGTTTAAAAGCCAACATGTACATTTTGCACAATGATCAATCAAAGCAATAAATAAAGGTCAACAGCAGAAGGTGTATGGGCTTGCTTATTGGATTGTAAACATATACTACACACACACACACACACACACACACACACACACACACACACACATATATACATTCATTATATATATCATCATATATATATCTATATCTATATGATGATATATATATACTCACTATATATATCATATATATATATATATATATGTATATACTCATTCCTCCATGAAAAAGGAATGCCCTTTCTGAGCGTTCCTTTAGCCTCAAAGGGACAGGACCCTTTTCTCCCTCTTCCCCATCAATATGAAAGAAGTGAAAGTAAATGCTATTTTCCTTTGCCACTGTGAATAATAACATTTATGCACCAAGATCGGTTTGCTTCTTTAATATGAAAAATGATATCCTGTTTGGATGAGACATTTCCTTGAATGCTTAGCATAAATTGAGCCCTTAAGCTTTTAACAAGAAATTCTGGGATATCTTGCTTAAAGATTCAGGGCGGATCTTGGAAACATTGCCTGTTTCTCGATTTGGTACAAAAACCAGCTTTCTCCATATAATTACAAACAGCTTTCACTATTAGGGATATGGGGAAAAAAACTCTCCCAAATGATTGTGGTTTGTCTGTCTGTTTGTCCACTAGCTTCTCCCTCTCACACACATACACATACATTCTCTCTCCCCTTCTTTTTAAATTTGTATCAGACTCTCAAGTCACAAGAGCACAGTTTAGGTATCACAGAGCTGAAAGATAAGTGATGCGGGAAAAGGAAACACATTTTTCGCCACTCACAGTGACAATTAGAATGACGGCAATAACAAGGCCAGACTCCTTCATCATTGTGCTTTAACTCTGTCAGCACCAACTTGACCAGAATTAGCCTGTCTGATGCATGAAGTGTTTTATTCATTTTTCTCTTTGGGAGACCCAATACTGTGAGATCTTTTTAGATAGCGAATTAGCTCCTGTATCACCCAAGCAATCACATTTAAAACTATGCTCAGAAACTGCTCACCTGGTCATGCAAAGTGAATTTGCTATGTTGAGAAGCTGTTCTAGCAACAAATCTCCAATGGTTTAAATTTTATTAAATATTTCTGTGGGAGATTACTTTGCTTAAAGAGAAGGAGAGAGATATTTGGAGAATACATTTTGGTTCTTCCATAGGACTCTGTGGTCAAGGCAAAACCACTCAAATCAGTGATTTTACTCCAAATAGAAAAGTCATACCCTTAGGGTGATAACCTCATTATCTGGAGAACATAGTTGTACCTCCAGAAAGACCTGGAATTTTTCATGGGGAACATGTGTCCCTGTTTTACTGAATTATTTGCTTAAATGCTTTTAGTCAGTCAGTTAGATGGCACAATAGGTAAGAGTGCTGTTTGGAGTCAGGAAGAGCTAAGTGCAAATTAGGTCTTAGACACTTACTAGCTACATAACCTGAAACAATTCATTTCATCTCCATCTGTCTCAGTTTCCTCAATTACAAAATGGGGATAATAGTAGAACCTATACTGATGGATGGTTAAGGGATTGGATGAGATAGCACTTGTAAAAAGCTAAGCATAGTGCTTGGCACAAAATAGGCACTTAATGAATTTTTGTTTCCTCCCTCCCTCCTTTCTCCCTTCCCCCTTCTTCCTTTTTTCTTCCCTCCTTCCTTTTTTCTTCCCTCCTTCCTCCCTCCCTCTTCCTTTCTTCCCTCCCTCCTCCCTTTTTCCCTCCCTAATCCCCTGTTCCTTCCTTCCTTCCTTCCTTCCTTCCTTCCTTCCTTCCTTCCTTCCTTCCTTCCTTCCTTCCTTCCTTCCTTCCTTCCTTCCTTCCTTCCTTCCTTCGAGTTCTAGACCTGAAGACTGAAAGACCCGGGTGAGAATCCTGCATCAGATGTTTAGTAGCTATGGGATCTATTTTTTATTTATATATCTTTATTAAAGTATGCCAGGTTCTTTAATAGGTGCTAGGGAAACAAAAAAAATTAATAAAAAGAAAGAAAGAGAAAAATTCCTGTCCTCAGGGAACAAACATCCCATTAGAGAAATTATATGGATGTACAAAATAAATATGTCACCTTAGAGAGAAAGTGACATGGATAATGTAGAATGTTGTATATATGCTGAACTTCGAAAGAAATTAGATATTGTAAAATGTGGAAGTGAAAAGGAAGGCACTTAACTTTGCTGGAGAAAAATTTCCTCATCAGTAAAATGGGGATATTAATAGAGTACTAATGAGGTTCAACTGAGGATGTCTGCAAAGTGGTCTGTAAATTTTTCAATGCCAGCTATTATTATTTAATTTAAACATTTGGGAGTCTTAGTCTCTTTCTCTTTTCCCAGTTTCCCTCAGTTTCTTAATTCTCTTTGGTTCCCCAAATTGGCCATTAGACAACTCATAGACCAAGGAAAACTCAAGAAAGATACTTCTTCATGTCTCCTGCTTTCTGTTAGTTAAGTTTCTCAAATGGTTTTCTAGAAAATCAATGGTGGTGAAGGACCAGCTTTGCCGGGGCAAGGTCTAGGACCACCCTCTGAAGATTCTAATCCAATTTTACTCATGGTTCACACCTTTCAGAGACAAGCCTTTTGTCAACAGGACAAACCCCCAAATCCTGCAATGGACAGCAGGAAGCATCATGTCTTTGTGCATAAAACCCTGAGATTTTTTGGCATGCCCTTCAGTCACTGTAATTTCATATGTAATTAGGGGGTCAAGAAAGGATCAGGACAACTCTGTAGGAGACTTCCCCAGTCCTTCAGTATACTGTTTATGGAAGCACTTTGCAAAACATAGGTATGCCTTCAAGCTCTCCTGCCAAGAGCTCTCTCAGTCCTTGGTTCAGGTGAATGTTTGTAGAAATTTCAGAAATCACTGCATGAACAGTAGTCATAAATCATTCAAGTGAAGTCGAAGGAAGTTTTAAACATCACCAGGAACTCATCAATCATAACATAACAGGAGCAGGGGCTAGTTTCACATTTCATACTTAGGCTGCCCGAGTTTGTGCGCATTTTCTCTCTCTCTCTCTCTCTCTCTCTCTCTCTCTCTCTCTCTCTCTCTCTCTCTCTCTCTCTCTCTCTCTCTCTCTCATTTTCTAATTTCTCATGCCTAACAATTCTCTTTCTTATTAATCTATGAACAGTAGACCTGAGGTCAGGCCATGTTTGTGGATGTTCAGAGTATTCTACTTTATTGTCTAAAGAAGCCAGAGTGACAAAAGCACAGAGCCATTCTTGTGTGAGGTGAAAAAGAGAATGAGAAAGAACTAACCAATACTCCTGGGATTCCATGGCAGGAGCTCATTCTTGAAGCAATCACTGCTCTGTGGAAGAGAGCTTTCATCACGAGGTTTTCTGGTGATATGCAGCATCTGGGCAAGGGAAGCAAAATTCGAATTTACCCTATTATCGTTTGGGAGATCTCCTTGCAAGCTGGATGTAGTCATTCAGCTTGTTCTATTCAGACACTGCGCTGGATCAATCTAGCAGTGACTGCTGATCCAACCAAAGGATTTGAATATTAATGCCATTCCATATTCCTTTTAGGAGGCATCCTGTTAGCCCCCATCGTGAGACACTGCCAGAAATTCTACAGGCAAAGAACAAGAATTAGGAGTATATCAATGAAAGAAGAAATGAGGAAAGTCCAAACAAATCATCCCCAGCTTGCCCAGTTTCTTCTTTATCAAGATGTAGAGAATGCCTTCTCTAGGGACACGTTCATTGTATAATGAAGATTTGTCATTTAGGAGCCAAAATAAAATCAGTTTTCCATGTAGTCAGATACAGTCTTGATGAGATTCTGGGGCTCACAAAAGAATGTTGCACAGCCCTTCTATTTAGATCAAGCATCTAAATGCTGAACTCAAGGGAGAAAAAAGAAGCAAGGGGAAAGAAAAATGAATTTATTGTCAAATTGGAACGCTACCTTTTTATATTACTAATATATCTATAATTCTCACCTACCATTCCTTCAGCATGTATATGTGTATGTATATGTATATATGTTTTTCCCCCTCCTTCCAAACCTGCAGTGCATTGCAAAGCTAGATTTAAATATTTCAGAGTGACTGTACCCATCATTTGCATTCCAGTGACTCATTCAGAGCAAAGACATCTGAGCAGAAATACAGCAGATAAAAGAGAAACCATTAATCCAAGGAAGATTACTGGCACAGAATCTTTATCCTGTATCCTCTCTGAAATGAGACAAAGATCTTACTATGTACATCCCTCTGGCTTAGCGTCAGATAGTAAGCAATACAGTAGTGTAGACATGGTGCTTTTTAAAGGCACACTACATTGGACCAAAGCTTCACCATTTTGACAGGTTTGAAGTCATATTATTTCATTGCCTGTTTTCTAACATGGGTTTCTTTTCCTCTACCTTTATTTCTTTTTCTCATTCCCCATTCCCCACTTTATGTGATTCTGTCTCATTCATCTATTGGTGACTCTGGGCAAGTCACATAACATCTGTTAACATCAGTTTCCTCAACTATAAAATGAAGATAATTATAGCACAAGGTAGTTGCACGAAAACAAATGAGAGGATATTTGTAAAGTGCTTAAAAGAGTGCCTGGCACACAGTAGAGACTAAATAAGTGCTTACTTCTTTTTTCCCTTCCATTCCCTAGTATTGATTTTAGTATTTGATTTTATCTTCTTCAGGCCAGAAAGGAATTTCAATTCAATTCAATTCAATAAGCATTTATTATTTACCTACTATACATAAAGCATTGTACTAGGTTCTGGGAATAGAAAGATAAAACATCTGGTCCTTAATAAACGTGTATTCTACTGATAACCTTACATCTTAGAAGAATTGGAGAAGTTTTCTTTTCTCCATATAATTTAGTGAATTTAGATATTCTTGATTCTGTGGACAGTTCTGTTTACCTCTAGGCAACTATCTAAGACTACAAGGCATATAGAAGTTACTGTACTGTTCAAGAAAGTCCCTTACCCAGAGAGCTGTATACCAATGAAATCCTGATTTTAAAATGGGGATACAATGCCCTGCCCATCTTTCTTTTCATAATTGAATAGCTGTGAAAACTCTATATAGAACAAGATTTTTTATTATTCCAACTAATCTTAGTTATAGTTATGTTATTAATGCAGAAGTGACTTTTTTTTACAAACAGTATCCACTTAGTTTTCTTTTAATAAAAGGTTTTTTTTATTATTCCAAAATATGTGCAACTATACTTTTCAATATTCATCTTTGCAAAACCCCATGTTCCAAATTTTTCTTCTTCTCTCCCCTCCTTCTCTCCAAAACAGCAAATAATCAGATATAGGTCAAACATGTGCAATTTTTAAAAACATTTCCATATTCATCATGTTGCACAAGAAAAATCAGATCAAAAGGGAAAAACATGCAAAAGAACAAGCAAGCAAACAAGCAATGACAACAACAAAAGGTGAAAATACTATATTTTGATAAAAAATCAGTCTCCATATTTCTTTCTCTGGATTCAGATGGTTCTCTCCATTACAAGTCCATTAGAATTTCCTTGAGCCACCACATTGTTGAAAAGAGCCAAATTCATCACAGTTGATCATTACATAATTCTATTGCTACTGTGTACAGTTACAGTGTTCTCTTGGTTCTGCTTACTTTACTCAGCATCAGTTTATGTAAGTCTCCCCAGGTTTTTCCAAAATCAGCCAGCTCATGATTTCTTATAGAACAATAATATCCCATTACATACCATAACTTACCCCATTACATTAATATACTATAACTTACTCAGCCATTCCCAAACTGATGGGCATCTATCAATTCCAGTTTCTTGCCACTACACAAAGGGCTGCTACAAACATTTTTGCACGTGTTCATCCTTTTCTCTCTTCTATGATTTCTTTGGGATTCAAACCCAGTGAAAATACTGCTGGGTCAAAGTATCCACCTAGTTTTCAAAGCATAATAAGCCATTATTAGCTTAGAAAAACTTGATAGACTTCCAGTTCAATTAGGGGCCCAATTAGTGATATTAATTTGACTTCTTTGATGTTTTTTAGTTTCTGCATTTCCATACTGAATATTTGAGAATCTATAGACAGATAACGAAATTCTTTATCCATTAGAGTGCTTAACATCTCTTGCATTTGTTTCCTTATATCTTGCCACATCTATTAGGCTATGAATTAAGATAATTTCCACTTGTCCTATTCTCACCAGAGACAGAGAACAAAAGAACACCCAGCGTTTGTTTCATTCAAGGCATTTCTTTTCCAAGGCTTTAAAGGAGCAATATGTACCAGACCTTCAGTCAAAAGACCTTTCTTTGGAAGTCATGGATCTACCAGTTCTTGTCTTTGAAACATTGGGTAAATCAGTTCTTCTCTATGAACCTCATTTTTGCCATGATGAAAAAAAAAGATGCCCTAATATCTCAAAAATTCCATGATTCTATATAACGTCACCAACATGACATTTGCATTTCTTATGGAGAATAAAAAATTGTTCTTAGCACATGTAATGGACACTGCCTTTGTCTTTTGAAAAAAAAAACGGTAACTACAAATAACATGTGCTTTGAAAGTTGGTACATCATAAATAAAGCATATAAATATATGTGCTTTAGTATCTGCCTTTGTTTTCCCTTTTCTTTTGAGAGACAATCATAGCTAAATCACATTTGTCCAGGGTCTCACAGCTAGCAAGTGTGTAGTGTCTTATCTTAGGTCAGAATTGAACTCAGGTTCTCTGAACACCAGGGTCAGCGATCTATTCATTATACCTCCTAACGGTCTTGGCAATTTGTTTTCAGTGGAAGAAAGGAAGAAAGCAAGGAAAGCAAGAAGTAAGAAGAGAGGAAATAAGACATTTATTTTGTGCCTTTTGAGCTAAGCTATACACACACACACACACACTCACACACAATCTCTTTTGATTCTCACAACAAGGTAAAAACTATTATAAACCCCATTTTACAATTGAGGGAACTGAAGCAGACAGTGATTGAGTTGCTCAGGATCACATAGCTAGTGAATGTAGGAGGCTGGATTTGAACTCAAATCTTCCTGATTCCAGTCTTGTGCTCAGGGAAAGAGCAAAAAGTTTTAAATCCCATTCATCAGTTGTTTGATTTTTGCTAGGTCACTCAACTATCCTGAACCTCTTGTTTTGTTAAGGCTTCTGGAAGAAACAGAATAGAAAAAAACCCCAAATCTTGGCTCTGTTACTTGCAAAAATAAAGGGCAACAAGTCATTCCCCTTCTTTGAGTTAATTTTCCCCTCTATAAAATTAGGGATTGGATGATATTGTTGCCAAAGTCCTTTCCACATTTAGGTGCTATGATCTTCTTGAAGCCCTAGTGTGGTATACATCAGTATTTTTTCTCTCTGGTTGTTTATCTGTCCATAGAGTAAGGCCACTCACTCAAAATAACTAAAAGTGGTATGGCATATCCTCTTCATCTTTATGAGTATGTGACAACCAGACACACTTATCATCATTGGACTGGGTCAGCTGGTGATGGTCACTAGCCCATTCTCTTACATCCCTCATTTTCATGTGGTAACAATAGCTAAGCCTACTGTGTCCAATTAAGTTTCCCCTTAAAGCAGCCTGGGGAGGTTGATAGCTTTTTGGAGATAGATCTGTGTCCTTGTGACCTTATCTCTCTATACTTTGCATTCAGCTATGAAATTAAATTGCAGGAAATGATTCAGTTTTGAATCATTCCATTTAAGCTGGCAGGAGCCAAAAGCTCTCCTATGAGTGACAACCATGTGGACGACTTTTCAGATGGAAAGAAACATAAATACTTTAGTGGGCTCAGTAAATTGGTCCAGAAGTGCAGACAGCTCTAGTCCTGGTGGGGCTTGGGTTTTCAGACGTGCACAAACTAGTTTCTGCTTCCTTTAAAGAAGCTTATTCAGATGAAAAAAAAAAAGAAAAGAAAGAAAGAAAGAAAAGGCAGGGAATGTCTCCTTAGCCATTGTTTAGGATAGAAGAGGAGAACACCTGGAAAAGACTCCTTCAGTACTGGACCATTCACTAACCTCAGCTCTTACATTCTCTTCTGGTTAAGAGATCTGATGAAGAGCATTAAACCTTGAGGTTATGGAAGGTTAGATCTACTGGGACTAAGCCATGATTATTCTGTTGATTTAAACTGACACAAAGGTGAGGTCAGAACAAAATCTTGTTTTTCCTGTAATTTAGGGGCTAGCAACCATGATAATTTCCACCCCTCCTAATAATGTTCAAATTATCCATTCAGAGTGATTTGATTTCAGGTTTGAAGTCTGGAGGTCTCTGTAATAATCTTGCTCAGTATGAAGTACTTATTTATGGAGTAGTCTTTGCCATTTTTAATTGCACTTTCCCCTCCTGCCCTTATTAATTATCTCTCCAGTTCCTCTTAGGCCCTGTCACAATGCCAAATATTGAAATAGAAAGGATTTTTTTTATTTATTACAAAGGAGATGCAAAAATAGGACATGGTTTTCAACTTGCAACTTGGGCTCTTTAACATTCAGTGTCTTTGAAAGGTAATACTTTTTTAAAGGGGGGAGGGAAGATTCCTTTGAATTTCCTGGGATGTGGACCCTTTTTTCTGTTGCCTTTTATTGGTTATCCTCAGACTTTGGGAACAAAGCAATGAATTTTAATGAAGGTATATTTTGAAATCAACCATTTGAAATGAGAAATATCATAGATTTAAAGGAGATTAGAGCCAAAGAGTGTTTTATGGATTACATGGTTATCTAGATGAGTAAATGAAGGCCAATGAGCTCATTAGAGTTTTTAAACTAGAGGAGAACTTAGAGATCATTCAGTTCATCAGAGAGGTAGAAGTGACTCTGTTCAGTCACATTATTGATTAATGACAGGGTTGGCACTTGGACCCCAGTCATTGGACCATAGGATAAATTATAGATTTAGATCTGGAAGGGGCCTTACAGTCCATCTAGTTCAACCTTCTAATTTTACAGATGAAGAAACTGAACCTTGGAAAGGATAATTGACTTGTTTGGGGTCACATAGTTAATAAGGGTCAGGTGTATAGCTTCTGAATACAGATATATCTGGTTATTTCTATGTCTATGCTGCCAAGCTTCTTCCTTTATCTCCATATTGATCCTTCCACTACACACTACACTTCATCACAGGATCACAATTATATATTTGTAGCTAAAAGGAATCTTAAAGGTCACCTCATCCAACTTCTTCATTTTACATGTGAACAGAGAGTCCCAGAGAGGTTACATGACCTAGAACAAGAGAGAGAAAAGAACCTTCTCAGGTTCCAGTCTGACCTGTGGGCACAAGGCAGCAACTATAAGAACAGGTTATCCTATTTCATCTTTGATGTCTACATTTCAGGACATTGAATAAGGTCTGAAATAACAGCTGAGTTCTAAAGCTGTTGTGGATAGTACTTCATACTTGGAAGATCCTGTTTCAGTGGCCTATATGACAGATACTTGCAAAGTCTTCCACATTTTTCTACTCTGATTCTTCATTGTGGTGTAGAAGTAACAAAGGGTTTTCAAAAGATAATGCCAGTAGAATTTAAGCTTGACAGATTCTACCAATGGCTTTGAATGATCATCTCAACAGAATGTTTGCTTTCCAAGGACCAGCCTAAGTTTGGAAAGGCTCAGGACCAATAGGTTGGCTGTTGAGTGATGAAATTTTTAGTTGTGACAACTCAGTCATGTGCAATCCATTAATTCTTCAATGACAATGACAGTCTATTAAACATTATTAAGCACCTGCTATGTGCCAGGCACTGTGCTAAGCACTGAGGATACAAATACAGAAGCTTATAATCTAAAGGTAGAAAATATTACACAAAAGGAAAATGGGAGATGTCAGTTCCAATGTCCTGCAGTCAGGTGAAAGATGTTTTAGCAGTGCTCTCTCCTTAAATGGAAGTTTGGAGTTCTTGGTGGGAAAATATGGGGAAAAGAATCATAGTTTTTAGATTACCAGTAAATATCAAGTTGTTGGTGCTTCAAATGTGAGATCTTCTTCAAATGGCCATCATGAAAATATTTGCAACGTATTTACCAGCATTGGTTTCTGAGGATGAAGAAATAGACAAATCCTTCAAAGAACTCAATAATGCCCTTCAAATAAAATCAGCATATATACTGATACTTGGCGATGTGATTGCATGGTAAGAAAAAAAAGGAGAGCAAATCAGAATTTAGAGGAAATGACTTATAGGCTCCATAAAAAGACCTTCCTTTATTCCTGAGGTTTTTAATTTGGGCTCCATGGATTCCCTTGGATAGATTTCTGAGAGTCTGTGAGATAGGATGTGAAAATTACATCTTAATATCAATAGTACATACTAGATTTATATGTAAAAGATATCATCAAGGGGTAAGCACCTATTTATACAAAAATACTTATTGCAGCTCTTTTTTTTTTGTAGGAGCTAAGAATTGGAGATTGAGAAAATGCCCATCAGTTGGAAAATGGCTAAATAAAAACTGTGGTATATGATTATAATGACATATGATTGTTATAAGGAATGCCAAGCAGGTTGATTTCAGGAAAAACTAGAAAGATTTACATGAACTGATACATAGTATCAGAACCAGAAAAGGTGTAACAGCAATATTGTTTGATGAAAAACTGTGAACAATTTTAATTATTCTCAGCAATACAATGATCCAATATAATCCCGAAGAACTATTATTTGCCTCAAGAAAGAACTGATACTGTTTGAAAACAGACTGAAGCATGTTATTTTTCTTTTTCTTTCATTTTTTCCTTTTGAAAAATGACTAATATGGAAATGTTTTGCACAATTACACATGCATATTCATCTGTTTATTGTCTCAGGGAGGGGAGAAGGAAGAAAGAGAGTGGGGACAATAGAATTTGTAACTCAAAATTTTAAATAAAAATTTTGAAAAAAATAGTGCAATTGATTTCCTTTGTAATATTATGCATTTTATATATTTAAAACTAATGTAAATCTATCACCCCAACAAGAACACTAAAAGACCCTCAAAAAGCCTCTTAGGAGAATTTTACTTGTCGAGCAGAGAGAAATGAAATAAAAAAACATATTTAGAGTAAAAACATGTTTATAAAATCTTAGAAGAAGGATACTAGACAATTAATAGCACCATTATAGAGATAAACAGTAGATGGTTAAGAACCATCTTAAAGAAACAAGATATTCATCTAAGGAAAATATTCTAAGATTATGAGAAGGCAAAAAATAGAACATTCAAAAAAGATTTATAAAGTTTATCATATGTATTATTTATAATGATAATAATTTTTAATATCAAACACAGCAGAATCAGAATATTTGGACTCTGATACCATAGACCTATATATACTTCTAAGGGAGATAAAAAATGCACTTAAGGAAACAAAAATAGGAAAAGAAAACAAATTGGAGCAAATTTGTATGTAATAGACTTTTTTGGAAAAGACACAATTGTGAATTTATTGAGAGATCTATTTATAGAAGTTATCTGGAGCAGGAGAATATACTGAAGTCACACAAAAAATTGCATTTTACTAATATCAGAGATCAAGAAGACATCAACATACATTGTCCCACATACCTATTTTAACATGATACATTATCTCTATGGGAATCATCCACTTAGAAACTGAAGACATCTTCATGAAATGAGAAGGGAGCAAGCAAACTTCCACAAATAGTATTTAATAATCAACCTTATCTTTACTATTTGACAAATTAATGAAAGATGTATAGAATGGAAAATCTTATTGAACTTACTGTTTGTTGATTATGGAAAATAATCTTATTTGGTAGAACACAGTGATGCAATAAAGACTATTTTCCAACATTTTTTTCCATCCATCAATCAAAATCATTCATGCTCCTTTAAAAGATGTTAACAACTGGAATAAACATATTTCATGATCCTTTGATTATAAATATCAGATAAGACATAAAACAGAGAGTTTCATAGTCCTCAGTTTTGTGATTTAGGAAATCCTATGCAAAGTCCAAAGTGAAAGGAATACTCTGGATGTTTCTTATTTTAGATGACATTGCATTTTTTGCATGAAGCCTAAGAAAATGGATTTGTAACCACTTACACATATTTAGCTTGACAATTTATACATGAAAACCAAGTGGATGAAGAATTACTATTTCCCAAATTACATTTGAATGGGTATCTTGTAGAAACTGTCCAACAGAAAATAAAAATGGATAGTGAGTTCTCTCTGATGTTGAACAGAAGTTAAGATTAAGTATAATTGTTTTTGGGAAAAAGGTCTTTAATGAACTCAAGCTTCAGGCTCTTTAATGAACTCAAGCTTTCTAGGGTAATAGAAGTCCATTTAAAAATATGGATATTCTATCTGTTTTCCTGTATGGCAGCAAGAAATGGAATACAACAGTCTCTGAAAAAATGTCACACATTAGGCAAGGGAGATGTGCATGGAATGTGTAAGCATATTGTTGCATCCAATTAATGAAAATTTTCAAAGGAAAAAAAGAGTAAAATATGTCATTGAAGAAATGTATGATATGAAGAGAAGATAGATTTGGTAAGGGAAAATGATGATAAACAGCCTGAGTCCTTTGGTGCTACCCTTGATGTCAGAAGAGTGAGGAAGCTATGGTGAGCTTTGAGACGGACACACAAGATGGGTAGGTATATATGAGGTTTTTTTTCCCCACTGAGGCAATGGGGTTAAGTGATTTGTCCAAAGTCATACAGCTAGGAAGTAGTGTCTGCTCCTATATATGAGTTTTTATTTAAATCTCTGGAGTTAACTACAAATTGATGAGATCACATATCCATCAGAGTATTTGAAACATTGTATATAGTGCTTTCCTTGGTTCTGCTTTATTTGCTTTGAATCACTTCATGTAAGTCTTCAATTTTTCATGAAAATAATAAAAGGTAGTGCATATAGCACTTTAGGATTTAGAAAACGCTTATTTAATCCTCACAGAATTCTTTATGGTGATGTTATCATCTCCATTTTACCAGTTTGGAAAGTGAGGCTGAGAGAAATTAAATACTTTTCCTAGATTCACATAGGCAGTTTCTGATTCAGTATTAAAAATGGACTCTTTCTGACTACAGAAATAGCATTTGGTTCATTATACCACTTAGTTCTTTTCTTCACTTTGAAATAATTCATATAAATCTTCCTATTTCTCTCCATATAATAACAATAGTAAATAGCCTTTATATAAAATGTTAGGGTTTGCAAAATGCTTTTTTATATGTTATCTCATTTAGCCCTCACAACTATGTGAAGTATTATTATTTTTATTTTAAAGATGAATTAACTGAAGCTGAGATATATTAAATTAATTTCTCAGAAATCAATTAATTAATTAATTGAGTATGACACTGTTGCTATAGTAAGTTCATTTTAAGCTTGTAGTAATATAATGGCTTCTTAGGTCTGTTTGATTACTTTTTTTAAAGAGATTTTTATATTGGATGAAAAGTTAAGAGAATAATCTCAACTGCTCCAAGTTCCTAGTTAGACAGAAAATTTAATTATATGGCTTAATTGCCATTTATCATCTATCACTAGTTAATCTCTGACCTAGATTGTGGTTGGGATAAAATTTTGTGTGAAGAAGTAATATACTATATTACTATATCTATTGGTGGAAAAATAATAGGAAGTTAGAGAGGAGCAAACCTTTTTTTTTAGTACTTCTCTTAATCCTTGGGGAGTTGGATATAACAGTGTAAGCTCAGATTTTTTACTCCTAGGTGCCTATAGACTTGATGGCTCACTTAATATTTTTCTTCTCTGCCACAGCTCAATCTTACTTCCTATTTCTTTTTTCTTTGTTTGCCCTTTGGTTACTTATTCTTTCTGGTTCAGCTCTGGAGGTCCCTACTTCTACCTTTTAGCTTCCAAACTTTAATAATCCCCCATGATTCCAAAACTCTCTCTTTCTTTTTCACTAATCTATTTTATACCCCACAGGTGTATCAAATTTTGTCTGCCAATCCCAATTTTCTTCCTGTCAACACCACCCATGTTTTTATGAGGCATTTTGAACTTAATCTAAAAATTTTGATTCTTTAGTTTAAAAATTCTCACCATGTTGTTATTTTATTTGGTCACTGATAGGCTTATTTATTCAACTCTCCATCCTTATTTTTGTTTCATTATGTAAGAAAATTCTGCATTTAGATTGTAACATTATATTCCTTCATATTCTTATGGAAGAAATATAAATGGCCATGAAGGAAAAAAGAGTGAGAAAAACAACTGGACTTACCTAATATTCACAGAAGAAGTCTATGGTAGAAGCAACACAATTTGAAGACATCAATATTCCATTTTCAAGGTATCTGAAAAAGAAAGAGATATAAAGATACAGAACAAATTTCAGATCTTGTTGTCAAACAGATCTCCAAAAAAATGACTAAACAGAGTCAATGTGAGAGACATCAGAAAGGGACTCATTTCTCATCTACACAAATTTCATATGTAAAACATCCATATACACATTTGGGGCATTCTTGATAAAGGATAGGAAATGAACAGGTGACCTTTCCTGGATTATATTCCACAGTAGATAAAATTTTTACTATGATAACAATTGACTGAAAAATTTAAAGAATACAAGGTTCTATTGTGTATATTTTTGGTCAACTGTATGAAAAAGCACTGGATTTGGGAGAGCAAGTGCTATGTTAAAAGTGCTTCTCTATAATATTTCTATAATGAGATATCTCCTGCTCACATGTCAAAATTACCCAAGATTCCTTGAGAGCCATAACAATTGAGATAACCTTGTTCAGTGACCCTGTGATAATTAATAGCAGGAAAAAACATTAAATGAGGAGATGAAAGATTACTAGAGATGTTTGTTACTGTCATAGAAAAGATCCATGGCAGAGTTCAAATTGAAGAAGGATTTCTTATGGATAATGAAATTATCTAGATACTTCTGTTTACCAATGATATTGTTTGGGTCATAGCAAATCCTATAACATTCAGAATTCTATAGGATAAGATGCAAAACCATTTTAAAAAAATTTGTGCTAACCATTCACGTCAGAAAAGCCAAGTAGGTCAAGAATGATTATTGTCCAGTCTGTAACATGCAGCTGAATGCACAATTTGTCTGCCATTATATCTCTCTTGGGCAGATTCAGCAAATGGATAATGAGTTGGCCCAGAATTGAACAGGAAGAATAGAGAAGGATGAATTGCCTTTGGGAAATTTCAAAGTTCTTGAATGATCTCAAATTCTCCACCAACCATAAAGATCCATCTTTTTCATACCATTATTTTTTCCAGGCTTGATATATAGCTGTGAATCATAGAACACAATAATATCTGCAGGATATAACTTGAGGATCACCCAAAAGGCAATGAAGAGATAATAGTGAATGTATGGAAGGCCTATAATACATCACAAACAAGCAATTAAGAACCAATGTAAAAGATGTCATAAAATAAATGTACAAAAGAAGGTAAACTGGTCTGCTGATAAGATAAGAGTTCACACAAAAGAGATAAAAATTCAAAAGGAAAAGGATATCTATATATAAACATATAACTACACTATTTTTGGTGGCAAAGAACTGGAAATTGAAAGGATGGCTGAATAAGTTTTGGTATATGATTGTGATGGAATACTACTGTGCTGAAAGAAACGATGAACATGATACTTTCAGAAAAAAACAGGAAAGACTCACAGGAACTGATGCAGAGAAATGAGTAGAACCAGGAGAATATTGTATACAATAACAACAAAATTATAAGATGGTCAACTGTGAGTGACTGAGATATTTTTAGCAATATAACCACTCAAGACAACTTTCAAGGATTTATGATGAAAGATACAATTCATCTCCAGAGAGAAAACTAATGGAGTCTGAATAGAGATTGAAGCATACTTTTAAACTTTTTTTTCTTTTCTCTTTTGCTGTGTTTTTTTTTTTCCATTTACAACATGGTTAATATGGAAATATATTTTACATGACTACATCTGTATAACCTAGATTAAATTATTTGCTTTCTCAATGAGGGGTGTAGAGAAAAAGGTTTAAAAACAAGTGTTAAACATTGTTTTTACATGTAATTGGGGAAAATAAAATACTAAGTAAAGAATAACAAAAAAGAGTAAGGGATAATTTATCAATTATTGCATAATCCATTGGTATCCTTATGATATCAGGAGAAAGAGATAAATTCCCCCATGATACTCTGTGGTGAAATTTGGAAGATAAAATTGGTAGTCATGGGTGAGTTGTCATTTGCATTTTTGGAAGGAATAATGTCAAAGCTGAAAACAAATTTCCAGTTAATCATTTGAGTATTTGAATATATAACCAGGGCATAGAAAGTGAGATCTTTATGAGAATCTACTTCCCATAATGGATAGTAAACTTAGGGACTTTGATGCTGTAAGAGGAGACATAGCCTAACATTGTAATTAGGTCAATAAAAGTTTAGATAAATTCATGAACAATTAATGCAGTAGAATATAAGCTCTTAGAAAGCAGGGATTATGTTTTATTTTATCTTTGTATCCCCTGAAGTTAGTTCAGTGCTGTACATGCAATTCTTAATAACTGCTAATTAGGTAGGAACCAAAATTGAAATTATCATCAGAAATGATGTTTCTGTTATTTTTTGATTTATTAAGAAAATGTTAATAATGCTTATTAATGGAAAATTTAAAAATGTCCTGTGGTTGACCACTGTCAAAAGCAGAATTCTGGCAGAGATAGACCATTAGGCTGACTCAGTAGGAAATTATATATGTTCTCTTTAAAAATTAATATAAATATACCACAAACTTAAACTCTTTGACCTACTTTGTTAACAACCTATCAACTTCTTCCATTTAGGTCATCTCAGAGGACGTTTCTGAGCTTTTGTAAAAGACCAACCTTTCAGAAAATTTAATTTTAGGGGATCACCTTAAACTATAGCACATACTGTGCAGGGCAATTATAATTTGTAAAGTTAATGGAAGTTTTTTACTGGTGTGTTTATGTGTATAATATGAGAGGAGCACTTGTGTGTTTTGTATATTCTCTTTATTGGGTATTCATAGGATCATGGGATTTTAAAGTTGGAAAGGAAAAGTTAGATATCATTTATCGGAAGAAGAAAAAAACCCAGAGAGAAAAAAAAATTTACAAAACCTGTATTCAAATCTTACTTTGGACACTTACTAGATGTGTGACCATGGGAATTTTGAACCTTAATTTTCTTATCTGTAAGATGAGAATAATCATAATAGATAACATTTATACATCAATTTGAGTTTTGCAAAGTGTTTTATATATGTTATCTCATTTGAACCTCACAATAACTCTGTGAGGTAGGAGATCCAATTTTATAGTTGAAGAAATTGAGACTGAGGGTGGTTGAGACTTGTTCAGTATCACTGAGAGTTGATTTAAGAATCAAATGAGATATGTAAAGTTCTTTGCAAAGCTTAATATACTACACAATTATGAAATATCATTATTTGTTTCTCTTACCTTCTTTTTCTCTGTTTCTCTTCTGTCTTCTAAGAGTGAGTGTTCTTAGAAACACTAGTCCTGGGGTGTTTTTCTCTTGGTAATTAAAAAATAAAATCAAGCATTTCTTTCCCTATGAATCAATTTTTAAATTTAGGTACAATGGGGAAAAATCCTAGACAAATTGATGAAATGGTGGGGATTTTCTGCCTATCTTGTTTTTGATGTTCTAAGTTCACTCCATCAGTGGAGTAAAATTTTTTGAAAGGTCAGTCATGAGTGGACTGTGATAACTACTGACAATCATCCTTTAAGATATAAGGCTGTCTTCCAAACATGTCCCCTCTCATGGTTACTGTCATTTTGGGGGGGGAAGAGAGAAGATATGGGGAAAAGACAATTATATATTTGAGAATTTTATTCATTTAATTCCTGTTATATGACATTTCTCAACCTTCTCATTAACTGTTACCTGAATATTAAAGCCATAATTGGGAGGGGGAGAATCAAAAACAGTTTCAAGGAAGACAGAGCTACTGACATTGTTTCCTGCTGGCTGCCCTTTTATAATTACAGCTGCATGCTATCAGCTCAATAGAAAGCCCTCTTCCGTAGCTTTAATAACCCCCTGACCCCTAGGATCTCCACATGCCTTTGAGCAGTAGCATACAGAAGAAACCCTAAAACATGCACCTCTCAATATTTCCATGAAATGGAAGCTTGTGAGTTTTCTCCACTTTCCCCTCCCACCCCCCTCTTCCTCATGTCAGCATAAAAGACCTCAGTTCATTGATTTAAACTAATCCAGAGGGTTAAGAATGAAATTGTCACCCAGAAGTTGCCATTCAAAGGCATAAGAGCCCCAGCTAAAGCAAGGTAAGCTTTTTGGAGGAAAAAAAAAAAAAGGTTATATAATATAATATGTTCTTCACTGGCCCCATGAGGGCTAGACAATGGCGTCTTACAGAACCTGTTCTTGAGTGGTACTTTGGAGGCTTACATAGCCCCTGCCTATTCTACCTCATGAAAAGGGAGATCCAATCATTTTATTCTGGAAACCATTCTCCTCATCTCTTTGGCTGTCATATGTATTTAACAGTAGTGCCCTCAAGGACAATGTGGTGGATCAGCATGCTAGAGGGCGACTGCCTACAGCCTATAGTTTTTCATTTCTCCTTGCCTAGTTTGTTAAGAATGGTCCTCTTTGTTTCCATTTTGAGTCATGGCTGAATTCTTATATGTTGTCTGATCTTCAAGCTCAAATACCCCAGAGAATAGGCAGCCGTGAATCAACTCTCTGTGTGCTTTCTGGCAGGTACTATAGCAAAGAAGACAGTATACTTTTCCTTATTTCTTTAAATCGATAGGGATTTGGAGGAAAAGACTTTAATAAAATAGAATTGTGACTGATTATTTTTTCCCCCTTTTTGAGGACTGCTACAAAATCAGAAGGTTATGAATAGCATGGGGCAATATAGAAAAAAAAAAAAAAAAGCTCTTACTAATGTAGTCCTATGGGTCTAAACCCAAACCTTAGATTTATAATTAAAGCCTCACTGTCTATATATTAACCTACACCTTAGGAGAAGGCTCATCTTTCTGATTGCAGAGTCAAAAAGGAAGCTGCCACAAGCTTCCACTTAGTGTTAAGGCACATAGCTGTTTATCTATTGTTCCTCCCCCCCCCCCCCCCCATATAGTCTATATTATACTTTGGAAATTCAACATCATGGTCTTTTTTTTTTTAAGGCCAGATGTTTTACCCTGCTATGTTAAGTCATCTTGACATCCTGCCACCCAATAGAAACAACTGCTAGTTTTAATATTGCTCCATATCTTTATTACAAGGTACATCTCATGCATCTTAATTCCTCATACTCTTTCTCTGTTGTTCTCCCTCCTCTCCCAGTCTCCCCCTCCCTTTGTCCTGGAGAAGGCATATTGTAATTTTCTGGCAGTTCTGCCCCAACAGCTAAAGAGGTTCTAGATAGCATAATGAATATTCAGCGCTGTTATCTCCCTTCTGTGTGTGTGTGTGTGTGTGTGTGTGTGTGTGTGTGTGCATGGGAGCGCGCCTCTGTGCGCGCACTCGTGCTGCGGGTGTCTTTAATCACAGCTGGAATGCAAAATCAGGCTCCACCTTTCAACTCTATCTCCATCATGCTGAGAGAGTGAGAGAGAGCGAGACTGAGACTGCTAGACAGCTCGAAAGAGATTGCAGCTCAGATGTCCTGGAAAACAGCAAATCCCTCAGACCTGGCAGATTCCGTTACCATGAGAACGGCAGATATTTCCATTGTGATGGCTTGCTCCAGCAGCCATCTGTTACACCCATTTGATTAGGAAGTACAGTTCAGCTTGTACAGGATTTTCATCACACCTTATCCCAGGGCAGTGTACAGAAACTCTTGCTTTTTTTTTTTTTTTTTTTTTTTTTTTTTATGCTAAACTCAATAGCTTCAAAGTATTGTAATTTACTGAAGCTGAGGGCATTTAATGAAATGTGGTGAGGAGGTCCCAATAAGCAGAATCTCAGAGAAGAAAGAAGCACGGGAGGTGCAGGAGGGGATTAGTGTCCTGAGTATAAATACAATCAACTCAGAAATTAACTGTATTTAGCAATGCCCCTTCCTTTCCATTGTGCTTAGTTTGCTGTGGGGACTTCCTGAAATGAGTCAGAAGAAGTGGGTGCAGAGACAGAACTCTCCCATAGATTACTCATGATCCTCAGCTATCTGGAAAGTCATTAAGACTGAACATAAGAAGAAGGGGGGCCGGCCCATCACCATGGCTCATTTATTGCAATGCATCCCAAATATAAGAGTGAGATTAGCTCCCCAAATTTTATTATGAATTCTGATTTTTCTGCAGAACGACCTTGAAAGTTCCTTGGAACATTGCTGTAATTTACTGATTTAAACCAGTTATTTGGACTAGTTGTCCCTCTGTGTACCTATGTGGGGAAGAAATTGTTGAGGATATATCAGAGACATAAAATAGAAATTCCCTTCAATTAAAACACTTTCAAAAATCCTTTCCAAACATTTGAGGTTCTGAGCTCTGTAAGGGTTTATCAGGTTTTGGGGGAGTTGTCTGGAGAGTTTGAACATGCCGGAAGTTCCTGTAACAGGATCAGGCCTAATTAAGTGCTCACATTCCAAAATGAATTTTTGATTGCCACTAAGGAAAGCATTGAGGTAGACTCCACCCTCGAGTCCACCCCCCACCTTTTTGTGTTTTCCACAAGCTGCTTTTTTTAGAAACCGTCCCGGATAATAAATTACTTAGGCTTAAGAAACCAAATTCTCCAATTGTGCTTTTGTTTGTAGGTCTTTTTGTGCCATCTTCTTCTCCTAGTCTGGGTTTCTTGGTCTCCCATCTAGTAGAAAAGATTTCCTTCTCAGGTTTCATCCTTGCCAGAGAACTTTTCACCTCCTCTCGTTTCCTGATGTGGCATCAGGTTACTGTCAAGAGGGGCCATGATATCATGAAGAATGGGGACCAAATTCCCTCCTTTGAACCCAAAGAAAGGTGTCTGGCCAGATGGAATCAGCCAGCAGGACTTGGATTTTCCTTGAAATCACTTACTTAGCCAGCCACCAGACTCAAAAATGATTCACATTTTCTCTCTCTGAGAGGTATACTTCTCTCCTCGTTCTTCCCCTCCACTGCTCATGCTGCTTAGTCTCACAGTTAATAGGAGCATTTCCTTTAGGAAAACAGCCATTCTGCACCCTGGAGGCTGAACCTCCCAGAAAACTTTTCAGCCAGGCCACTTGTTTTATGAACACAGTGTTTGCCTTTGACAGGCAGCAGATGTAAGAAAGCCCTGAAATCTGAAACAAATAAATACCATTCAGATTTTTACCACTGGACTTTCTCCTACTGAGGCCTTTGTTAAAGGAAACATTTACTAAAATACTGTTTTTATTCTTCCCTGTCTTCCTTTTGCTACTCCATTCCACAGCTAGGATATCAACCACATTTCTAAAAACCAAGGTTAAGTGCCCAAGACAAAATCAATTGACACATAAAAGAAATTAAAGTAAGTGAATAGGACGAAATACTCCTTGGGTGGGGAGGGAGGAAAAGAATAGTCCTGGAAAGGAGTACTCACCCAGGAATCATCTCCTCTAACAGTGGCACCTTCTGACTTAATACTGCATCTTTCTTCATAGTCATCAATCTCATGAGAGTCTTTCTGCCATCTGGACCATCCCTGCTTCAGGCTTCCATATGAAAGTCCAATCTGGCAGCATAAATACTGGCTAATGAAGAGTAGTTGTTTGACTGACTGCAAGATAAGCTAGCCTATGTCAACAAAAGCACCAAATTCAATCATTTAAACACAAATCTACATTTATGCAGCCATTCAAGAAGAATTTTCCTTTTCCCATTTTTTCTTCTTTCTCCCTTTTTCTCTTTTCTAATTTCTCTTTCCTGTCAGTCTATGTGTAATGCAGTTCATCTAAAAGCCTGCATAAAAGTGGTCTTTGCCTAGAATGTTATAACTTTGGAGATTAAAAATAGGGACAAGATGTTGACTTGCCGAAATGCAGTGGGTTATTTTTTTTCCTTCAGTGTGAAAGCTATAACTACATAGATTAGCAAAACTTGTGCAAGAATAGATGTAAAACAGATTTATCTCTGTGTCAGCTTTATCTGATCCATTCGGTCTTGAAGAGTTTGGATGGCTTCCTTTGTTACAATAACCAGCTTTCAAATATCTATATCCTTAGGGTATTAAATGTCAGCCTCCAGTGTACCAGTCAAGGATAAAGGGTTGACAATTCTGTAGGCTGAAGTACTTTTTTTTTTTTTTTTTTAGTGCACAGGCAGGAACTTATAAGTATACCACTGCTGATTCCTTGTAGGAAATGTAAGGTCAGTCTACACTTCTTAAATTACAATAGAGGTACTGCATCTTACAATTATCTTAGTTTAATTATTTATTCTATATTGCTTAGAAAACGAGTTTATTATTGATATGGTCAATAGTGAAGTGATGAACATCATCTTCATTTTCCAAAAAGGAAGATAGATTTTTTTTTTTTTTGCTACAGGATAGTATGGCAGCAATCATTCATAAAATTATAAATCATATTTGTAAAGGCATAAGAAAGTGAATAAGTAATCCTAGACAACATGGAACATTTTGTTGTGTTTAATTTAGTACATAGAATATTTTAATTATTTAAGGGAGAAAGGAGGCAATATTTTATAACAGCGATTAATATCATTGTTTAATATGATTTACTCATGGTACAGTGGAAAGAACATCAGATATGAACTCAAAGGATGTAGGTCCAAATCCTACTTCTGATATGGAAGACTTATATGACTTTGTATCATATAACCTTCCCCATCTTCAGTTTTCCCATATGCAAAATGAAGGGTCTGGATCAGGTAGCCTCTAAGGTCCTGATCAGATCTGAACCTATAAGTCTAATATACATGCATTTTAACACAGCATAAGTTTTTTTAAAATTTGATTTGCCAGATTGTTTTTGATGGGGTTATTAGACAAGGGAAGTTATGGTCTATATGAATTTCAGCAATGAATTTAATAATATTATATACTGTCTTTGTGGAGATGTGTAGATTGGATAATGATTAAAATTCATATTTATATGGACTTTTAAATATTCTAAAGTACTTTTTCACAACTCTGAAGTATTTCCTATCATTCCCATTCCTACTCTATAGATAAAGAAATCAAGACAAGGAAGGGATAAATAATTAGTTGGATTAGTTAGTGATCAGCTAAGCTAAGATTTGAATCAAGTTCTTTCTTGAATCCAATATACTTTCTACTATGCCATCCAGACTGGATGATATTCAGGGATGTTCTAGATGCAACTTGAGCCTTCTTGTGAGGGCCAGTTCTTAAATTTTCACTGTAAGCATTAATACTTTGGAAATTGTCAAATCTAGAGATCTGATCTGGATTTATTGTTTTGTTGACTTCTAGATTTAAGAAAATGGTGGAGAAAATGTTAATAATGCATTTTAAATGGAAAAAAATGTGTTGTACATGCATTTTAAATCAGTTGATTGTTAAACATTTACTAGAGCCTCCTTGTAAATACATATATTAACATACACATATGTAATCATGTGGATTCAGAACTAGCTGAATTTTATGTATGCATTTATACATAGTCATGTGATATATATCTGTGTCCATCTATCTCTATCTATCTAGAACAGCGAGGTAGCACAGTGGATGGAGCAGGGGCCTAAAGTCAGAAAGATGTGATTTCAAATTCAGCCTCAGATACTTTCTAACATGTGCTTATCTATAAAATGATCTGGAGAAGGAAATGGCAAAATATTCCACTAAATTTTCCAAGAAAACTCCAAATAGGGTTATGAAGAGTTAGACAACTCAACAACAATATATATGTATATATGCATATATGTAGTGGGATCAAACTAGTTGAATTTTATGTATATACACAATATAACATGCATATGACTATACATTCATATGCTAAATGTGTGTGTATGTGGATTCAGAAATCCTTGACTAATTAGACTTAGGGTGTCAACTAAAAAGAATGTTTATAGTGAAGTGCTTAGAGCAATGCCTGTCATGTAGCAGGTGTTTCACAAATGTTACTTAACATTTATTAATAAATTTTAATAAATAATAAATGTTCATTCATGTACAGCCTAGATCTCATTAAAATTTAATTGGAAAATATTTAGCAAAACAAATAAAGATGCAATATAACACAGATAATGTTAATATGTGATTTTCTTTTATTTAATTATTTTTAGTATTTAAATTTTTAAAATTATGAAATAAAATAAATATTTTCATAATATAATGGAATAATATTTTATAGAGACTACATATTGTTCTTCATAGTCAAAGGATGCCTATAATCAGTAAGATATAATTTTTTTTGCTATTTTTTCAAATGATAATAAAAACCTAGTGAAAAATGGAAAGTTCTTAACCATTCTTTCAGGCTTAGTTCAAATGACTTTTTTGTAAAACCTTTTTTTATTGTTCTAGCCCACCCTCTCTCTTACTTTGCACTCACAGTTAGCACCATCTATACTAACAATTCATTGTTCCCTTATGATTTTTTTCCATGAGTTTTCCTAATTAAGCCGTGATCTTGTATCTGGAGGAAACCATGAATTCAGTTAACTAAAGAACAGTTTCAGATATTCATAACTTTCTGTTAATCTATTCAATTACATTCAGACCAATACAATTCAATTCAACAAGCACTTATATTAAATACTCACTATGACCAAAGTAGCTAGGTGTAACAGTAGGCAGAATATTGGCCTGAAGTCAGAAAGTCTCATTCTTCCAAATTCAAATCCAATCACAAGCACTTACTAATTGTATGACTCTGAGCAAGTCACTTAAACCTGTTTGCCTCAGTTTCCTCATCTAGAAATAGAATTGGAGAAGGAAATGGCAAACTATTTCAGTGTCTTTGCCAATACAACTCTGAATGAGATCACAAAGAGTATGACACATTTAAAATAACTCAACCACAAATGTTGAGTTATAAAAATACACATTTCACAGCTTCTTCCTTCAAGGAGCTACATCTACTGAATCGAACCTATAGCCAGATAGAAGTACATGACAAGAAGTCAGCAGTAAAATAACCACTTATACCTAGGAAGGAGGGAGAGAAGAACTGGAAAGGATGCCATGTAAGATTAGTTGTAAAGGAAATGAGAGATGCTAAGAGACAGCATTAAGGAGGCAGTAGTAGTTCAAGCATAGGGATTGACGTATACAAGGAAACAAAGACAGGAGATGGACTATTGAATTTGGGGAATTTGGTTGGGATGTAGAGTATACAGGGTTAAAATATGAAAGAGATTTGAAAAGGTGGATGAGAGCCATATTATGGAAAACTTCCGATGTCTAGCTAAGGTGTTTATTTTATTTTCACTTTTCTTTCTGATTCGAATAGATCTAAGTTATTTTCATTCATGATTCTGGAAATATAGTATACAGATCCATTTGGGTCATAATTTTTAGATTGTTGATGATTTTTAAATTTTCTATTTTAATATAGTTTTCCATGTCATTTAAAAAGTATATTCCTAAATGTTCTCTCCCTCCCCAACTCTTTGATTTTCTTTCAGTATTTTTGTAGACTCACAGAGTAATTTATTTCTTTTTTGTCTATTCTAATTTTTAGGGAGTTTGTTACTTAGGCCAAATTTTCTATCTCTTTAACTAAGCTGTTGATTTTCTTTCAACATTTGTTGGATTTTCTGATCACTCAGTCCAGTGCTTTTTCTTGACCTTTGCTGTAGTATTTGTGTGAGAAAATTGGGCTGTAATGTCTCCTTTCACTGTATCTTTTTTTCTGATCTTTTCTTTATTTTAGTCTAGAATAAATAGGGAGTCACTAAAGATTTTTTTTTTTTAAATAAGAGCATGACATGATAAAGCCTAAATTTTAAAAATAATAATTTGGCAGCTATATGGTAGATAGGTTGGAAAGGGGAGAGACAAGAGAGTATTTTACCAGGGGAGAGGTGAAGAAATAGTGAGCTAGGCTAATGCTTATGAGAATAGAAGGATGTGGATATGAGTATTGTTCTAGAGGTGGATTTGGTGAGATATGACAGATTATTGAATATGGGGGATGATGGGGAGAAGGAAATGTCAAGGATGTCTTTAAGCTCCTAGATATGGAAGACTCAACAACAACAAAAAAGGGGAGTGTGGGAAAGGAGACATAAGGGGAAAGATAAAGAAATCTGTCTGCCTCTTGTCTCCCCCATCACATAGTAAATAAAAACCTTGAGGGCAAGAGCTTTCTGCATGACATTCCTACATTTACTCACAGTGCCTGGAACATCATTATGAATTTAGAATGACTTCAGTAATGAATTAGATAAATGAATGAATGAATGGATTATTGCCCTAAATAGTAATACTGACTCAAGCCATTAACTTCAATGTGTATTGTGCATTGGGATTTTGAATCTTTAATCCTTAGATTCAGATTTTGATTGTTCTTTAGACTTCACATGGAATTTTTTCCAACCAAAGTCATGTGATTTAGATTGAGAGCCCAAAGCGGTCAATGTGCCCGTGATCTAGAATTTTTATATACTTAGGTGTTTTGATCTGAGAACTCCAAGTATATCCCTGGGAGAAGCAATTGACATGCCCTTTCCAAAAGTGATGTTAGTATTTAGAGAGGCCAAAAGTAGGCTGGAAAAATAGGCAAAAACTAGATTGTGAAGAGCTTTAATTAACAAAAGAGTTTGTATTTAACTCTATGAGTTATGGGAAATTTCTTTAGCAGAAGAATCATTAAGAATTTTAGTTAAGGCAATTTTTTCCCTCTCTGATAATCCACAACTCAAAGCAAAGGTAAATGTTATCACTTTCTTTTGTCAATGGCATGGCCGTTCTGCCTTTCTTTTCGTTTTTTCCTTCCCTCCCTCCCTCCCTCCTTCCCTTCCTCCTTCCCTCCCTCCCCTCGTCCCTCTTTTATTCCTTCCTTCTCTTCTTCCCTCCCTCCCTCCCTCCCTCCCTCTCTTCCTCCCTCCCTTCCTTCCTTCCTTCCTTCCTTGCTTCCTTCCTTCCTTCCTTCCTTCTTTCCTTCCTTCCTTCCTTCCTTCCTTCCTTCCTTCCTTCCTTCCTTCCTTCCTTCCTTCCTTCCTTCCTTCCTTCTTTTCTTCTTTCCTTCCTTCCTTCCTTCCTTCCTTCCTTCCTTCCTTCCTTCCTTCCTTCCTTCCTTCCTTCCTTCCTTCCTTCCTTCCTTCCTTCCTTCCTTCCTTCCTTCCTTCCTTCCTTTCTTCCTTTCTGTAAGGTAAGTATATGGGAAATTATGATTTTTTTCCTAGTATATACTCCAAAAATGTTTGTTGAATGAATGAATATAAATGAATAAAAAAGTTGACAATCAATACTCTGAATTAGATAGTTATAAAACCAATTCTAGCCAATATCAGCCTACTCAATGTCTCCAGAAAGGCTATATTCACTTCCTATTCCAAAATTTTTTTGTGATCTTCTTAGCTAAAATGTGCAATTTCTTCACCTCCACATATCCATACCCTGTTACATTCAGTCTTCTATAATTAGTTTAAGTCTTTTTCATGAAGTTTCTTTGACCCCTCTAGAGTAAACTCACTTCTGCCCACTGAATTTCCTATTACATTTAGGAGTTCCAATTAGCTTAGCATCTCATTGTTTTCTACCTGCTGGTAGTAAGTTCCTATCTTCCTAAGGTATTGTAAATTCCTTGAGGGGAGACTTTCTTTTTTCCTCATTTTGAATCTCCCATAGTATCTAGTAATAGAGTGAGAGATAAACAACAAACCCTTGGTTTGCTGAAATATAAAAGTCTTTGTGAACAAAGGGATTGAAAGAATGCCATTTCCTTTTCTTCTCTAGATAAACATATTGTAATTCAATTCAATAAGATCATAGACCTTAGAAGAGGAAGGGAGTTCAGAGGTCATGTAGCCCAATGCTCTCAAATAAGGAAACTGGGAGACCCCTGAAGAATAAATAATTTGCTCAGCATCACACAGGTAGCAAGAATCAGAGGCAACAGTTAAATCCAGATATTCTGACTCTAGAGCTTGTGTTTGTTTTTAAGATCCAGTGAACACAATTCGAGGCTCTGGAGGAGATAAACAAACAAACAAACTCCCAAAGTTTAGATAGGAGATTGTCTCTGCCATTATGGAATTTATAGTGTAGTAGGACAATAACACTTATTATTTCAAAGGTGTACAAATAACTTTTCTCTCCACAGCCCTGGTAGAAAGGTAGTGCAAGCATTATTATCCCCAATTAAGCTAATTAAAGTTGCTATTTCTGAAAATTTTGGAGAAACAAAGCTGCAAACAGTATGCCTTTGTGATTATCTGGTTATATTTTAGCCTTAGTGACTAATTCTTTCTAGCATTTTTAAAGTAAACTATTAATGCCAGAGAGATTTAGGTTTCTAATATATGATTAGTTGTTTCCCTCTAAGTCGAAAATCACTTATTCATGGCAATCCGACGTCTATGCAATCTTACTCTTTTCTTCCTCGCATAAGCAATGTAAGTTGTAATATTAATTGCTGCATCAGCCACTTTAAGATTTAATATTTTTCTCATTCTATAGGCAATGTACCTCTTGAATGACTTTTCACAGTCTTAACTTACAGCCATTTGAATGATAAGCAACAATAATGTTTCTGGAAGTGATCCATAAATCATATTCATATTCACGCATTCAAATGATCCTTTAAAAAAATCTCTAAACTATTCTATTGGAGGCTTGCTAGTGAAGTTCAATTGGAAGCATTAGTTTTCTATCTATACATATTTCCTTCAAATGTGTTAATGTGAAGAAAAGAGAACTGGAAGTGGTGTAATAGGACTTAAAGCCCATAGTCAGAGGCATTACATGGAAATAAGAGTGTGTCCAGTTAAACATAAACTCAAGTCCTACTTTGATTCTTCCTCTTAGAGTAAAAGTGACCTTTGATTCTTGTTGGTTCAATGAAATGTAAAGCCTGTGGCAGCAGAATACAAGCTCTTGAAGGTCTTATAGACCTGGAAAGACTTTGAATATGTATTGGCAGTGGATTCTAGGTTATTTTGAGACCCTCCTGAGAAAGGGTGATTATCAGAAGGTTGCCTTCAGAGGATGAATGCATTTAGACATAGCTACTTATAAAACTATAATAAGGAAAAAAGCTCTATAATAAGAGGTTGTGGAAGCACTAATCTAGATCAAATAACAGATCCTTGAAGTACCAAATGATTGGTAAGATGCCTTATAACTCTAAATACTGTGTTCTTATGATACGGAAAGTGAGTCATGGAAAGAGTATGGAGTTGGTATGTTCTGGGATTTCCATATGAACTTCATTGTTCTTCAATGAAGCAAACATACCACTGACAATTTCATGAATGATTCCTCAAATGCTTATTGAAGATAAGTTTGAGGGGTTAATTTAATACTTTATCACTTGAAAAATTTAATCAGTGGCATTCAGTGTCTTTGCTAATCTGTTCTCTCCGTTCTTTTCCTTATAACATTAAATTCAATAGATTTTCCCACAGAAGACTTGTAAATGTTTAAGATTCCATCCTCTCTTAAAAATACAGTAAAAACTCTGGTGTCTCACTATCCTTGTTCACTTAAAAACTTATCCATTCTCGTGGCTTTAATTATGCCCAATACTATACTAGGCATTGCATAATACAATAGTTTAACATAAGATATAAGTTAGGGGGGAAATGAATATAAACTTCTTCATTGATATTCCTCATTTCTCTGACTGTCTAGTAACCATTGTCATGGATATCTCCATTTAAGTGCATAAGACAGTATGATAATCATTGCGGATATACATATTATATACATTCTCTCTCTCTCTCTCTCTCTCTCTCTCTCTCTCTCTCACACACACACACACACACACACACACACACATTTAGTATCCCTATTGTCAAGCAGCTGTGTTTTGAGCTATTAGGGTAATAACACATTGTACACAAATAAGATAACCAAATTAAAAAAAAAATTAAATTTTTTATTCTTTTGCCAGACCTCTGATTTTACCAGAGGGTAAATTCTGGTAAGAAAATTATTTCCACCCTTGCAAATCAGCATTTGATTAGTAATTGATATTCCAAAGAATCCTAAATGATTTGTCCAAAAATGCACAGCTAGGATATGTTAGGAACAGAACTGACTTTGAACACTGGTCTGATTATAAGAGAGGTCTTTGTAGCCACTAAGCCATTCTACCTTTCAAATATACAATATAAACAAAAGAAAAAAAACAAAACAAAACTAGCTCCAAATTGTGTAGGTCAGAAGGTAGAGCAAACAATACAAGGAAAATCCAGCTTATTTAAATGCAGAGGTGGGGAGAGGTCCAATGTCATATATTAGAAACAGCAACTAGGCCAGTTTGTCTGGAGCATAGATTTCAAGGGACATAATATAGTGTATACAGTAGGATCACATCCAATATTTGCTGAATGGATTTAAGTAATAGACAAGACAAAGCAAGGAGATTTCTTTTCATTTTTAAAATTTTACAAATGTTTTTATTACATTGAACAGAGAACCTAAATTATTCTACTGTGATTTCACTTGCAACACTAATATATATCATCATCTTTCCCTTAGGTGGGGAGAAAGTTAATATTTATACTATGGCTTGCCTTGTTAAATTTCTTCCTTCAAAGGAGGACCCACTTGTTATAGAAATTTAAGTTAGAGAAGAAATATTGTGACAACTTTTTCATTGGCTCCATGACCTAAGGTGATCTAATCTTCTACTAAATTGGGGTAAAAAAAATGAGAGAGGGAAAAATTGGCAAAATGTTAAATTTCTCCACAAAGCTACAATTGATTTCTTTTTAAAAGCTGAGTTAATTGAAAATGTAATCTTGTACAAAAAAATCTTATTTTCAGAAACGTCATGGATGTCTCTCCTCCACAAAAACTTATAGTTGGAGGTGAATCTATTGTAGATTTCTCCTCAAATATGGATGGGCGGGAACGTATTCTTCAGTCTCAGTCCTTTAGAAGAAATAAAAGCCACTGTAACTATTGAAGAAAAATACATTCACCTCCAAATTATATATTTTTTTGAGGTTAAAAGTATATAATTTCCTGAGGAACACATCGAGTCTCATCCTGCTGTGAGGCTATTGTCCAATTATTCTCAGCAGTGGTAAAGGTGCCTACAATTCTCTAAATTCTGTATGACCCCTGTGGAAGCTAAGGCTCAAGTAGTGAGGCTGATGGCTGACACAGCCAAACTAGGACAGAAACCAAATAAGATCCTGGTCCAAAGTTCATAGGGCTTGTTCTACTCAGGTTGTTGTAAAGCTCAGGCTAATCACAGGTCACTTGCACCATATGGAATGTGGATCGTAGTAACTACCTTTGACTCTCCCCTCATGCTCTCTTCTCCTCCTTGCCCCCCCAATTTATCAGGTTGGTTTGTTTGTGAATGTAGCTTATAAGATTTAACCATCCCTGAGTTTTTGCAAGTGAGAAATAGAACTGGTAAAAAGAAAATTTTGAATCTAGAACAAATATTACAAATTGTGCTTAGGACAAATGGCGGTTGACCAAGGAAGGGGACAGAGAGAGACGTATAAGGGTCAGAGAAGAATTTACTCCAGGTATCCATCTATACATTTGGTAGCTTCCTCTTTTAATGAACTATTCTTGCTAATTAGTTTTTGAGTTATCTTATGAGTTCTATGTTGTTGGTATCTTATAAATTTCAGCTCTTAATGAGCAAAACCTCTTTTACTCAACTTTGGTCATGGATTTTTAAAGAAGAATCTTAGTGGTTCAAGCCAAATCCAGGCTACCCATACTGGACAGAGCTTGGGATGGGATGAATTTGGCAAATACTTCCATCTTTAAGATACTATAACTTTTGAAAGGCAGAATTCATAGTATGAGTAAATAAGTGGAAAACATTTGTTATATGGTAGGCAGTATAACATGGTGAAAGAGATCTGATCTCAGAGTAAGAAAGAGCTAGGTTCAAGTCCTGCTCTGGACACATGCTCACTTTGTGCCCCTAGGCAAATTATTTAACTTCACAGTGCTCTAGGAAGCTCTTTAAAGCTATTTAGTGGCAAAGAAGGCATGGCCTAAATGGGAAGGAGTTTCCTTAACTATGAGTTCATTAGACCAGTGATTTCCCAGGGTCAGTCCATAGCACTATCTGGAGGTTTACATTTGTAGAGCCCCAATTTATTGCCTATTAATTTAGAAAGTGTAGCAAGCTTCTGGTGTAATAGTCTAGCCAGCTAATTATGTTTTTCTATGGGTTTAATGATATTTTCTACTTCTTCTTCATCATCATCACTTCTTCCTCTTTCCCCTCCTTCAGAACAATTATAATTGAATGTTAATACCCCTGATTCGTTCATTCACTAACGATCTTTCTTCTCATATCTAATGGAACATTTTGTTCTGTATTCTCTCAATGCCCCCATGGTATTAGACCACTTGCTATTCCTTGAACATGACCACAATGATATTCCATCTCCTATCTCAGCTTTCATTCTGATTGTCCTCCTGTCCAGTATTCTAGTACCCCTTGGAATCCTGAGATTAAGATTCAGATTAAATGTCTCCTTTTGTGAGAGACTTTTTTCTAATCCTCAGCTGTTGGTGCCTTCCCTTCTCTGGTAACCTTGCAATTACTCTTATGTACTTTATACAGACTGTTTCATTCTGCCAACCAATACTTTCAACTAATATATTTTTTCTCTTCCTTTAGAATAGAAGATCCTTGAGGGTAAAGACTATTTTAACTTTTTCTTTATGTTTTCAGATTAATAAACATCAATAAATACATTAATAAATGTTGACTAACTAATGTAGCAAAGTGTTTTATAGTAACCTCTGTATATCACATCAATTTGCTAGTTCCATGAGGGTAATAACCATACTTTATTTTAACCAATGGTTTTCAGAGTGTTATTGGAGGACCCGTGAAAGATCCATAAGACCCTTTCAGATAGTCTGTAAGGTCAAAAGTATTTTCATAACAATACTAAGGTTTTTTTTTTTCTTATTAAACTCTTTTAAATACTATATCACTTCTCTGTGCAAGGTCAGATTTTTGTTGTATACTTTGATCTAAACAATAAATTGCACCACACTGAATACAGAGGAGATATGAGAATACAAATATCTTTTATTAAATAAGACATTAAAAAGATTTGCAAAAATATGTAAAACAATGCTACTCTTCTCTTTTTTTTGTTCTGGAAAATATACTTATTTTTTATAAAAATGTTATCTATATCAGCATGTAATAGATGTGTTATTTTTATTTTAAATGAATTATGTAAATATTTTAAAATTTTATCAATTTTAATTTCTAATACAAGAAATATCATCTACATAAACAAAAGCTATTTGGGGTTACTAATAATTTTAAAGTCAAATGGGTTAAGAGACTATAATGTTTCAAAACCACTGATCTTAACTATGTTTCTTCTCCAAAGTCTAGCACAATGCTCTGAACACAGGGGTTTGATTTGTTGGATGAATGAAAAGCTATTTGTGTACCCATCCTAGTTCCCCATCTGTATTGTAAGATCTCCAGGATAGGGAATGAAAAGTATTGTTATCCCTATTTTATAAGAGAGAAAAATGAGACCCAGAGTAGTGAATTACTTGCCCAAGATAATAGAACTTCTGAGTAGTTTAACTAGTCAGTCAATAGTGAGTCAATTAGCTTTTATTAAGTGCTTAATAAGTGTCAGCCACTATATTAAGTACTAAAAATAGAAATGCAAGCAAAAAGTCTATGCCCTTAAGCAACTTTTGCTAAAAGGGAACAGGGTAAGGTATCTGTCTGGGGACATAATAAAGAACTCCAGAGTGAAGAGAGAGGTGGTAGGACTATTCTCCTTAAATGGAGGTTCTGGGAGGAGACAGAGAAAGGGGTCTAAGAAATGGAACGTATTTCTGAGACATACATTCCGGGTCTGCAGACTTAGTTCTTCTGGTCCAGCTTATTTCTGTTTTATATCGCATGATCTCTTAACAGCACTATTGAAGCCTACTGACTTTAATTTGGCTCACATGTCACTCATATCATTTTCAACTTATATCATTATTATCCTTTAAAAATTTTAATTTTGTTTCCCCTTCTGAAAATCAGATGTCTTAACCACATACAGAATTCCCAGAATACCTCATTGAGTCTGTACTTTTAGAAATGATTATAGACTTGTTGAATTTTTTTATTTCTTCTAATTTTTTAAAAATAGTATTTTATTTTTCTGAATACATGCAAAGGTAGTTTTCATCATTCACCTTTGTAAAATACTGTGTTCCAGATTTTTCTCCCTCTGTTTTCCTTTCCTCTTCCCCAAGACAGTAAGCAATCTGATATAGCTTAAACTTGAGCAATTCTTCTAAACATATTTCCATATTTGTCATGCTGCACAAGAAAAAGCAGCTCAAAAACGAAAAAAATGAGGAAAAAACAAGCAAACAAATTGTCAAATTTCTAGAGCTGAAATTCCCTCATTTTACAGTAAAGAAACATTTTTCAAGTACTTATTCAAAGTTACTTAGCATTTCTCTGTACTTAGAACAAAATTTCTTAAATTGTGGGTTGTGACCACCTTTGGGGTCATGTAACTGAATATGAGGGTTGCAAAAAAAATTGGCAACAGTAAAAAGTATTGGGGCAGCTAGATGGTGCAGTGGATAGAGCACTAGCCCTGAAGTCAGGAGGATCTGAGTTCAAATCTCTGCTTAAACACTTAATAATCCTTAGCTGTGTGACCCTGGGCAAGTCACTTAACCCCAATTGCCTCAGCAAAACAACAAGAACAGTAAAAGGTATCAAATATTCTGCCAAGATTTAATTCTCTATGTAAAAATAAACATATTCATCTTATTAGTATGCAAATTTGCTTTCTACTTTAATAAATGTTAAAGTTATATATACCAAAGAATTGTTTTATAATAAATTTCTTTTTGATTTATTATCAATAAATGTTTTGTCTACCTATTTTATAAACCTATATCCTCATTATATACTTATATACTTATACTCACTGTGTAAAATCTCAGATGAAAAGTGGTGGAGAATAACTTTAAAAAGCCCTAACTTTGAGTACATCTACCTGTACACCCTCAATATATTTGTTTTCCTTTTGTTATCTAGAATCACTCTCTTTATATTCATATTTGATTTAATCTTCTTTCTTTAAATAAGGCTTATATGTCACCACCAGAAAATGTGAAGCAGTGGAAAAAGAATTGTCCTAGTTATCAAATGACCTAAGTATCATTCCCAGGTACTCCAACAATTAGCTTAGTGACTGGGCTGAATTTTCCTGAATGGATAATACTAGATATGAGAGTGACAAAAAGTTTAGATAAGTTATCACTTTCTCCCTTATGGAACTTGTTATCTGCTTTCTAAGCTCACAATCACATTGCAACCCTTTCCTCTGCTGGCCAAGCCTGGGGATGGGCTCATTATCATATATTATAAAACATTAGCCTATGCTGTCCTTGACATTTTCCTCTGAAAACATTTTTTCATGGGGGAAAATAATATTTATATAACACTTTCTAAGAGCTTTACAAATATTATCTCATTTGATTTTTAGTAACAGCCATGCAATGTGGTCACCCTGGATAGATTATGGAAGTATGGTGTTGGAGTATAATGGAGTAGTTTTTTCTCTACCCCATAATGTATGTTTTTTTTTTTTTTTCTCTTTCTAGGCATTCTTGAACTAAATGAGGGTAATGGAATCTCTGTTTATCTGTCTTTCAGAGGAAAAGGCCCTCCTACAGTCCTAACCTGATATCTCCCCTTCCAGCCAATCTCTTTGATAAATCCAACTTTTCAAGATGGATGGTTAGTTTGAAAGGATAACCAAGAAGGGTAAAAGGATGCTTGGATTTTAGCCAGAATAGTGTGTGGCTATCCCTTCATTTCAGCCTTCTCCATCTAATTTAAACCTTTAGTCACTATAACAAGGCTCATCCACTGTAACACGGCCTTTTCAGAACATATTAGTTTAGTCAGATAACCATGACAAAGATAAACATGTACAAGTCATCCCATCTTAGTAAAAAAGTAGTTCTTAAATTGTAGCAAGCTATGGATAAAACAGTACGTTAGAAGTAGAGAAGATGACATTAAGTTCATAGTGAATTTAGATAAGTTTTGAGTAAAATATTTTCTCTTCTGTTGTCAAAGACTTCCAGTGACAGCTGAATCTGTCACTCAAAGTTACAAATATCCAACTTGGACTCTTCAAAAAAGTCCAGTCCTAAGTGAATGTTATGAAGGGCAGACTGGGGAAAAACATCAGTGAGAAGAGGTAAACACTCTACTCTAAACTTTACTCTAGCCACTGCTAAGTCCAACTGTCTCTACTATCACATAAGTAAATATTACACAAATCCTTAATTTTCCTTTCAATGGACAGGGCCCACCTTCCCCTCAATCCCATTCTTCCTTGTTCCAATTTAATTTGATAAGTAATTATTAAGTGCTTACTGTATGCAAGGAGATGCAAAGATAAAAATAAGACTGTTCTTGACTTGAGGGGTTTATGATCTATTAGGTGGGTACACATAAATACATATTCATTTATGCATATGCTTATTCTCCCTACCCCAATAAGATATTAGTTCCTTGAGAATAGGATCTTTTTTGGTTTTTATTCCCCAATACATAATAGGTGCTCAATAAATATTAGGTTGGATTATTGAAATCTCTATAAATTCTTTGATCCAAAGTTCTCTTCTCCCACTAGTATTTAAGGAGCTGGGACAAATGGCTGAGTCCTTAAAATGTGACATACATTATATTTTAGCAAATTAACCCCCCAAACATTGATGCTTTTTTCTTGCCTTGAACGAGGTATCCATGAAATGTAAAAAGGAATAGAAGATGACCTCCATTATACAGGGAACCTTCTATGGTGGGTTTATGGTAAAACATTACAAAAATCATATAAAATAGGAAACCAGATATATTGCTTCCATAGTGGTGGAGTGACTGATTTATTGAAGTATTTAAGCCCTGAAGAAGTGAAATGTGCTATTTAACCTACATCAGATTGCTTGCTGTCTTGGGTAGGGAGGAGGCTAATAAGGGAGGGAGAAAAATTTGGAATACAAACTTTAACAAAAAAATAATATTGAAAACTATCTTTACATGTATTTGGAAAAATTAAAAAAACTATTAGAAAAAAAAAGGTGAAATATGCGGAAGAACCTCAAATATGTCAGTAAACCAGCCCCCTTTCCCTTATTTATCCATGAAGTCTCTTATTTCTAGAGTGCTTTATAGATCACAATACTCTTTCAGGTATATCAATCAATCAATCAATATTTATTTATTTAGTATCATATGAATCATTCACTGTGCTAGGTGCTTCAGATACAAAGACAGAAATCAATCAGCATTTTCCCTCAAAGAGCACACATTTTATTAAAGATGATGGCATAAAATATATATTTTTGTTGTTGCTGCTCTATTGTTTCAGTCATGTCTGCCTCTCTGTGACCCTCTTTTGAGGTTTTCTTGGCAGAATATTATAGTAGTTTGCCATTTCCCTTGCCAGTTCATTTTATAGATGAGGAAACTAAGGTAAATAAAGTTGAGTCATATGTGTAATGTCTGAGATTATATTTGAACTCAGGTCTTGACTCCAGATTCAGTACTATATCTACTGCCTCAGATAGTTGTCCCATGTATATATAGGAACATCAATATAAATACATATGTATATACACATACACAATAGTTATTTCTCAAATATTCAGATTATCCAGGGCTTTTTCCATTCTCCCTCCAACAGAAAAACAAAAACAAAACAAAAAACCAACTCTTTACTGTGTTTTGCTATTTGGAAAGTATTCTCTCTGTCCCTTCAAGTAAGCTTGTTTCAATGTACACAAACATATTTTTTTTTTTTTAGAAACACATTTGTATACAGTGCCCTTATGCAATGAAAATAACATTTTAAAATTCAGTATGGGAGCTCAAAGATTCAATGTTTAATCTTTTTGAAATGCAAATATAGCAACCCCTCTGAGCTACTCTTCCAGCTTTCATTCATTGTTTAGGTTCCCTAGGAAGCAACTATTCCTGAGGGTTCCATGATTAGTTTGTGGGACACTATTTCTAAAAAGTATAGCTTACAAACCTCCACTTGTATGCTTCCCATCAATATTTAACAACTGGACACAATTAGCTTAAAACAATAATATTTACCAAAATATATAATAATAAGAGTAATTGCAAAGTATTTCTTTTATAAACCTGGAGTACACTCTTCCACAAATATACACAGAGTTGATGGAAGAGTGATTATATAAGGACAACTCATTCCTCTAATTCTTTTAGCTTCAATGGCCTTTCTCTTCATGTGGAGGTCTGTCAAAGCTGTTCTTTGAGGGTCAGGGTCTTGAAGACCTGTAAGACATCATGGATAATGGGGTTAGTGAAGAGACATAATCCTCTTCCTTTACTATAGGCACAGTATCCTACACAAGGCTACTTTCTACAAATACTACCTTTATCGATCTAGATTTAATTACTTAAAGGTCTCCATAGTCTGGGCCAATTTTCATCCTTGCTGTTGGTGTTGACTTCCAATTCCATCAAAGAAAAATATAAATACTTCATAATAGGATAACAAGGCACTAATATCTAGCTGACAAATTAACTCTTCCTCTGTTTTTATATCCTTGGGAGGATATCTTTTTATCTCACTCTTTTACAAACATTCCTTTACCAATAAAGGATTGTTCCCTCCAAATTTAAACAATTTGTAAGTTCACATACTACTTTTAAAACATCAACTTTATCAGCCTTATAGATAAGGGTCTGTAGTTCATAAAGGGAGCTAAAGTGTGAGAATGTAAAAATAGCATAATGGATGTTAGTGGAGGATAACACTGGGGACGTAAGGTATGAAGAAAAACAGAAAGAGGAAGTTTCTGAGAAAAAAAGAAGGAAAAGAATATCAAAAGTATAGTGCAAAGATAGGAGCATTAAGTTTAATTAGCCTTTCTGGCCTCAATTTCCTCATCTTTGAAATAGAAAGATTTGACTAGATAATCCATAATATCCTTTCTAGCTAGATAATTTGATATCTTCTTCTAGGCCTCCAAAACTCTTGGATTCCCTGCCTCAAGTAAATTTTGCTGTGCTACTGGATGCCTGGTCCTTTTCTTCATGGATCTGATGGTGAGTTCCCCAGGGCTGGATCACAGACTCAGAAACTACACAGAATCTCCACTGATACTTCTGGCTCTTCTTCACTGGCCCCTGGACTATCTTTCGCTGGTACAGATGCCTTCAAATGTAGCCTGTCTTTTTAAAATCAAAGAGATATGCATCTTGTTTTGTGATATTAGGGCAGAGATCATATCCAAGTCACTCAGTACTTCCTTTATTTGTGGAAAAGATGGCTTTACTGCATTACCATTATGTAAAGCTGCTTTTACTTTCTCTATCTGAGAAATTGAGACATTCTATTTAAGATTCCCTATAGGGAATAAGTCATTTTCTAATGACTTATTTTGTCATAGAAATTGGTTCTCAGAGATTGGACAAGCTCTGGCATGGCCTACTAGGCCAGGATAACTTTAAGTCCTGGCTTAGTGATCTTAGATCATAAAATCCAGCAGAAATCAGAGAGTCCAACTATATTATTTTATAGATGAGGAAACAGATTTGGAAAGGATAAAGGACTTGTCTACTTATCAGTATCCCAGGTAAGATTTTAATCTAACTGGAGATGTAACGCTCCACTCACTATAACAGTTCCACCCTAATTTCAAATATTTAACCACCATGTGATAGATATTTTGATCACAGTCATTATTATATGGTCAAATGTCTTCCAAGGAATAGAGATTTTGTAATCTGCAGAAATAGAGTAACCTAAACGACAAAATCATATCTTCTTGAATTTTGAAGCAAATTTCAAACTTATAAAGTGGTTTCCTCAACAACTACTCTCTTCCCTAGTAGGCGCTAATACATTATTAGGTCAATCCCTTGGTGAAAGTCAGGGTCATTAGAGCCTGCCTAGCATGATTAGTGAGTCTGAGTTTTATTATAGAAGTGAAAATTAGGATAGGAAGGAAGAATTAGAGTCTATAAAAGGTGTTTTGGTCCTTTCTAAAGGGGATATCTGAGAGAGTAGCTTTTTAGCTGCCTCATGGGATTTGAAAGACCCCAGGAATAGCAGTTGCATATAGACAGTTACAGCACATGGCCATACTTATCAGGATCAACAATCTCCACTACAGAAGCAACTCCTCCTCCCTTCCCAGGAGATTTCTTTCTCTGTATTTCTTTTGTGAATAAATTCTGAGAACTGCCTGCATTTCTTTACTGGTAGTGCATTGATTCAGAAGATCTTTTGTTGATATGGCTCCTTGAAAAGCTTGTGCAAAAACTGCTATTTATCTTCCTTCTTTCTTCCAACCCCCAAAATGTACTTAAAAAGAGAAAAAAATCATCCTTATTATATTTATACATCTGTTAAAACTAATGATTCACTTTTGCTTGACCATTACCATATTGTAAATATTTTGAAAGGAGAAATATTATTTCTATGTGGTCAACCTTGGTTAAGTTTAAGAGACTGTGTGGGTACAGGTCCAGGGAATTCTGTGAATGTGGTATAGAATTATATTGACATTGTTCTTGTCATTCTGTGTGTCTATTTAAGACAATTAAGCAGAAGTGCTATTTTTTTTTATAAAGGCACTCTTGCCTGTCTCTTTCTGAAAATGTGAAGACAAAGTGCTCTCAAGAGCCTCTTGGCCAAAGACTGAATTTGAATTTCTTTTCTTTTCCCTCCATCAAAGTCTCCTCAGCAGTAAGAATATGCAAATTGTCAATGTAGATCTCATTTATGGATAGGAGTATGAAAGTAGTTTATTTGTGTGGAGCAGTTGACATGAACTAATAGAGACTTCAGAAAGGATAGGAAGATGTAAGCTTTGCAAACCCTGATTATACCTAACATTTTTGGTGAGTGGAATATGAAACATGGTTTGAATTGGTCTACTTATATGTGGTAGCAGCTACCACTACAGGCACACCCACAGCCTCTGTTACCATACAACTACCAGAAATTTAGACCCACTGCCATAGTTATCACAGCAATCATGTAGATGAACATAGACACCACACAGCTACTACAAAATCATAACAATGCTATATTGTTATTATGTAATCCCATCGCCATCATAGCTGCTAAAATAGTTGCTATATAACTATCGAATATCATGTCTTCTATCAAAGCTCTCACAAACATTTAGTCATATTCCTTTGTCCTTTCTTTGTTGGGTTGTCAAATTCGAGGAATGTGAAAATATGTCTTTAGAATTTTTATGCAACTATTGAACCATATAACTCTATTCATCTTATTTCATTCCCTTCATTTATATTATTTTTAAAAATATATGTTATACAACTTTTGAACAATTTTATCTACTAACAAAGCTCCTATAAACATTTAAAATAACTCTTAGTCCTTTGCTCTTTTTTTTTTTTTGTGTTGTCTTATATTTGAGGGATGTGAAAAGTATGTTATCATAGAGGCAGTTTGTTGTAATGGAAAGGGCATTTGATTTGCCTTTTCCCTCTGATATTTAATAATTTAATATTTAATAATAATAATTAATATAATAATTTAATAATATGGGAAAGTTATTTAATCATTTTAAGCTTCTGTTTTCTCATCTTATCATTTTCTCAGCTATTATTTTTATTCCAATTTGAGGTGAACTTTTAAAGGTCAAAGTCTAGGTCCTGTGTGTTTCTAGTCCAGGTCCTAGAGCATCATAGTTGCTCATCAAAAATTAAAAAGTAGCCATCACCCTGAATCAAATGACAATGTAGGTTGGGTTTCTAATATAAACTTTCAGGTTAGCTGATTGAGAATGCAGGCAACATATGATGAAAATTGTTGGTTGGTGGCTATTGAGCATTCATTTATTCATCTAGTATACTATGTAAAATGCACCATGCTAGGGGCTGATGAATGTATCAATATACAACTCAACTACTGTTTCAAGAAATTACTAAGCACTTAGTATGGTTAAGGCACAATGTTATACACTGGGATTTTGAAGATAGCTGTACCCACATTATAATAAGACATGTACATATAAAGGAGGAATTTCATCAGATTGAAGTAAAAGGAAACTTTTCCAAGCAGGGGAAATAGTGAAAACAGCATGGTGACATGAGGGTGACCAAAAAAAAAAGAGCCTAATTTCATTGGAATGTAGACTGAAAGGGAATAAGTAGCATGAGAAAAGTGGAATTCAGATTGTAGAGGGTCTTAAATTCCAGGCTAAAAGACATGGTTCCTCAAAAAGATTACCATCTTGCAGGAGTAATAAGGCATATACACAAACAATTACAAAGCAAAATAGAATGTGACAAATGCATGGAAGAGATACAAATCAAATTCTGAGTTTGGCTGAGAGAGGAATCACTACTAATTGGGGAGCTTCATGAAAGAGATGTATAGTACAAAATAGGAAGGGTTAGTTTGAAGACCAAGGACAGCAAACAAAAATAACAGGCACTAATAACTTTATTGGATTTCAAGGGTTACATATGAAAATGGGGAATAGTTTCTATATGCAACCTCCGTGGTCCTTAGTCCGTGGCAAGCACATAGTGGATAGCTCTAGAAGTGCATTATAATCTTACTCTGGTAAAATGGAAAGGAAAGGGAAGAAAATAAGCATTTAAATATTGCTTACTATTATCCCCATTTTATAGTTCAGAGAATTGTAGAGAATAAAAGTTGTGTCTTGTCTGGGATTACATACGTAGTAAGTATCTGAGAATGAATTTGAATTTTGGTAGTCCTCCTTGTTGGTGTAGCACTCCTCCATTGGGTCACTAAATACCCATAGTCTCTCAGAACTCAAATTTCTTATAGAGTTTTGGACGAAGAGTTAATGAGGTACTAATAAAAGACTATCTCATCATTCTGATCCAATTAAATGAGATTATTTAATGAATTGCTTAATAAGGAATGAGGGATGAGGGATTGGGACTGAGATAATTTAATTCTGACTGTGCCATACAAACAAATGACTGGGATTGGATAATGGCTACTAGATTCTAAATTTATTGATGTTAGTTATATCTTGAGGAGCTGGGGCTTGACCGGTAAAACTGGTTTTAACAAGCTCACATGGAGTATTTAGTTTTGAAGGTTTTTATAATGCAGAGATGTGTATTTCCTTACATATAAAGTTGTTTGGGCAAACACAAGATTTATAAGGGATTACAAGCAAACTAGTTTGACTGAAGCATAAAGAAAAATAGTGTAAGACATGTTTAGAGATGTATTACATTGTATGCATTTTGCACATATTTATATGTCTATATGTTACTTCTCCCAATAAAATATAAACTCCTTGAGGGTAGGGAAAGTTTTATTTTTGACTTTGTATCTGTACTGCCTATTTTAGTGCTCAGGACATGGGAAATGTTTTATAAATATTTATAGATTGATTGGTTGACTTTAAGCAGATAGAAATAGTTTTGACTAGTAGTAAGATATCAAACTGGATCACATATGGGTTTTTATATGAAAGTTTCAATGATCTCCAGCTACTTCCTGCCACAAAACTATTCTTTTTCATAACAATATTCTACCAGGGAATGTCACATCATGATTTCAAGAAAATAAAAATTCTAAATAAAATAAAGGAGATTGGAAAGTCTCATGCCAATTGAAATTATACAATGAGGAGAACTGATAAAATATGTTTGTATCTCAAAAATTTGGACACGTAGGTGGAATAGTTGGCAGAGCACTGAACCTGGAATCAGCAGGTTGTTGTTTTATTTGTTCTCACTCACGTCCAACTATTTGGGAACACTTTTGGCATTTCTTGGCAAAGATAGTGGAGTGATTTGCCATTTCTTTCTCCAGCTTATTTTGCAGATAAAGAAACTGAGGAAAAGAGGGTTAAGTGACTTGCCCAGGATCACACCTAGCTAATAAGTGTCTGACACTGGAGTTGCAATCAGGTCTTGCTGACCAAGTCTGGCACTCTATTTCATGAACCACTTAGCTGTCTTGGAATCATAGAGATCCTGAGTTCAAATTCAGACAAGGACATTTACTAAATGTATGGCTGTGGCAAATATTTAACCTTGAGTTTTGCCTCCATTTCTTTATCTATAAGATGGGAATAGTAAAACTACCTTCCAGATTTGTTGTGAGAATCAAATGAATTAAATTTACAAATATTTGTAAAGCACTTAGTAAAGTGCCTGGTACATATTAGGTTTTAGCTATTAGCTATTATTGTTTGTCTTTAAAAGCTATTATTGTGAGTTTTGGTGAACTTCAATGTCAATAGGAGTAAATTGCATGATAAGGCAGTGATACAAAGCAAAAACAAAAGCAAAATTAATGGTAGTCTGCCTTAACTTTATGCCATTTGAGTATTGGGCAAAGAAAATGGGAAAGTTTAGCTTTGAGAAGAGAAGATTTCCTATGAGATAATTATTATCAAGTAATTAGAGGACTGAGGATCAAATTTGTTCGGTATAGTTCTAGAACTAAGAACAATGATTGGAAGTTGTAAAGAAGCAAATTTAATCTTAATAAAAAGGAAAAATAATTGTTACTGCTATAGTGGAATGAGTGACCTCACAAGGTCATAGATTTTTTTCTTTGTTGGAGATCAAATAAAAAAAAATCTGGATGAACATCTGTTGGGAATATTGTAACTGGGATTCTTATTTGAAGATAAATTTTACTACATGGTCAGTGAAGTCTTTTCTACCCCTAAAATTTTATGTTTCTTCTTGCTTTCAATGATTTGAGGGAGAAATAGCATAAACTATATCATTAATGGCATACCTAACCAGAATTGGTCATGTTGCCACAGTGAGGAACTAAAGATATCCAATGCTGCACTGCTATCTGTGAAATATTAAAATTAGCAGGGGGAAGACTTTATCTAGTACTTCAGGTGGGTCATCTGAGGATGCTTTATTGAAAGTCACAAGTAAAGATTGCAAAGGACAAGAAGGTATAGAAAAATTGATATCTGAACTATTATAGAGAAAATCTTCACTAAGAGATTATAAATCTACCTTAGTTATGACAACAGTAATAAATCCTTTTTCTGACTCTCCTTCCAACTAGCTACTTTATCTCCTTTTGCTTGGTTAGTAAAATGAATTCCTGACTTATTTTGATTGGGATATTTAGGATTTCATAAAGATCCTAGATATCTTTTAAATTTGAAAGGATTAGTTATGAACTAGAATGAAATTAATGTTCTTGGCCTAAATTTAATAGAGAAACACATAGTTATTACAAGCATCATCTCTGCAATTAGACTTTTGGTGTCAGAATAAAAAAGATGTACTTTGCTACATATGGCAAGGAAAATTTGACCTCTAGTATAAAAGATAACAGGATACAATGACAATCGGTTATAGAAACCAAGATTCAGCATAGAAAAAAGAATGGCTTCGGGGGAACATAATTATTGTATTTAAGTATTTGGAGGCTATTGCATAGAAGAGGAATTATAGTAATATTCACAGATTGCTAGTACTGGAAAGAATCTTAGAAATTATTAAGTTGACTTTTTCATTTTTTTTTTCATCTAGGAAACTGAGGTCTAGAGAAATAAAGTATCTTGTCCAATGGTGTACAGATGTTTAGTGGTCTAGATAGAGTTTAAACAAGTTCACTGCTTTTTCAAGTCCACATTTTTTCTGTTTTGCCCAGAGGACAGAATGGAGGACAATAAGAAGAAATTTTAAAGAACTAGATTTAGGGGCAGGTCTGATCATATTACTACTCCCTGTCCCACTCTAGCCCTCATTAAGTAAACTCCAGCTTCTTCCTTTTACCTCCAGGGTTAACTACAAAATCCTGTTTGGTTTTTAAAATACTTCATAACCTGAATCTTTCCTCTGTTTCCAGTTTTTAAAAACTTTAACTCACATATGTGTTACAATTCAATGACACTGGTTTCCTTACTCTTCCTTGAATATGGCATTAGTTCTCCCAGCTTTGCATGGGAGAAATTTTTCTCTGGCTTTCCCACATGCCTGGAATTTTCTCTCCTCAACTCTCTCTCCTGGCTTCCCTAACTTCCTTTAAATCTCAGCTAAATTCCAGCTTTCTGCAAGATGCCTTTTCTAATTAATGTCTTCCCTTTGTGATTACATAATTTATCCTATAACGTTCTTGTTTGTACACAGTTGTTTACATGTCCCCCATTAGATGATGAATTCTTTGAGGACAGGGACTATTTTTTTGTTTTTCTTTGTAACTTAGCATAATGTCTGGTACTTAGTAAGCACATAAATATTAGTTGAATTGACAATGTAGTAACAATTTTTTGTTGTTCAGTTGCTTTCAGTCCTATCTGACTCTTTGTGACTCCATATGGGATTTTCTTGGTAAAGTTATTAGAATTATATATCATTTCTTTCTCTAGTTCCTTTTGTGGATTAGGACATTGAGTACAATGGAAGTAGGTAACTTGTCTAGAGTCACACAGTTAATAAGTATCTAATTTCAGACTCTTAGAAGACAAGTTCTCCTGACCCCAGGCCCAGTTCTCTATCTACTGAGCCACTTAGATGCCCCCTAGTAACAATTAAAGCTCCTCAAAAGAAAAATGCGTTTTTCATATCAATTTCTTATGAATTCTTCCTTTTTGGCAAGCATCAGGTAGAAGTTGGAGGATCATCTTTTAGTGATGTTAATAGAAATGGTTTCTTATTTCAGGTGACTTCTGAGCTTCTTGCTAATTCTGAGATTCTCTGATTCACTTATTACAATGCTGTTTGATTTTATTTCTCTTCACAATGGACAAGTTAATGGTAGGCATTTACTCCAAAGCTATTAAGAGAATCGGAAAAAGTTTGGAAAAAAGCCCTCTCTCTTTTTCCCTCCCTCTTTTTTTCTCTGTGTGTTTCTCTCTGTCTCTGTCTCTCTGTCTCTATCTCTCTCTTTCTTTCCCCTTATATTTAAGGATAAATATATATATATATATTTAAGGATAAATATATATATACACCTATATCTATTCATAACAGACTCTAAATCAAGATGATAAGAACATGTCTGTGAATATTTTTCTCTGAACAGATAGCCTCTGCCTTCTTTCACATTTATTTAATGCAACAGGCTCCAGTGAATACATGGCTTTCTAATGCTCTTAGGATCTCAGTGGAATTGAGTACATAATGAAATGATATAATTAAAAATCAAGAACTTTAACATAAAGAAAATGTCCCATAGGTTTATATAGAAAATAACTAATGGAAACTGCTTTTGTTTGGTTGACCTGTTGCTTCTTGATATGTCTATCTGTACTATTAGGGCTTGGGAATTTAGGGTCGTTAGCAGAATTTACCTTTGCCTATTTAATAGCACTGTGTAAGTGAGAAGGAGACATGGATTGGTGCACAGAACATACTTTTTGGCATTTTGTATATTTGGTTGTGCGTGTGTGAGTGTGTGTGTGTGTGTGTGTGTGTGTGTGTGTGCGTGTGTGTGTGTGTGTGTGTAAAAGGAGACGGGGAATATTACAAAGAAAGCAGAGGACTCTGTTTTTTGCCCACAAGAATATTTGAGCCCCATAAAGCAGCATGGTGGTATTTCCTAATTTTGTTATGAGGATCATTTGGGATAGTATTTATAAAGCATTTAGGAAGTGACTGGCACAGAGTGGGCACTTAGTAATAATAATAAGCTTGTCCCCATCCTTTCCTTCCTTTCTCATAGAGAAGGAATATACATGTAAAAGAGATAAGAGAAAAGACAAAGATCAAGGGTGGATTTTTGCAGACTTGTTCTCCTCTGATCTCAGTTTTCCTTTTGGTTAGTTTAACTTGGACAAGTCACTTAACCTTTGAAGATGAATTTCCCCATCTGCAAAGGGAGGAGACTGGCCAAGATAATGCTATCAAGGCCTCTAATCATTCTAACATTCTCTAAGTCCATGATTCTGAAAAAACAGAGCCTGATTGTAGCTATATTTCCAGAGCTTTTATACCAGTTTCTTCCTTCCCAAACTATGAACAGTTTACATGTAAACACTGATCATTTTCATGAACTCTATAGCATGGAGCATGCCATGGTTTTTATTGTTCATATTTGTCAGCCTTTTATATTCAGCTTATTTTAGGGAGTTTTATTTTCAATTTCATGGGGAGTAGGGATTCCAAATTTACTAAACTCTGTTAAAAGTTCTCTTTGATATTGAATTCTTCCTTGCATAAATTGGAGTTTTGTAATGGCTCTCTCTGTTTTTTGTTGCTATCTCTCTCTGTGTGTCCTTTCATTTCTATCTCTGTTTCTCTACATCTGATTATCTGTCTCTCCCTCTTTTTGTCTCTCTCTTCCTTTCTTTTCATGTCTTTTTTCTTGCTATCACATCTTCCTCCACTTCTTCTTATTTTCCCTTCTCTTCCCCCTCTCTTCTCAAAACTTCTCCCTTCCCCTAAACCTTTTTTTTCCTTCTGACCTCCAAAAAAAGATATAAACATATTAGATTGAAATATGTAGAATTTTAACTCTAATATCTTTTATAAGTGAATACAAAAACTGGAGAATGTGGCTGAGATTGTGATCCAGTATTTATTTGTGTGAAAGTTCTATCTGTGATCTTGATACAGATTGGTACCCTAGATACCTACTGCCAGTTCTTAACAGGATCCAGTCTGACTCATTTAATGAGGTCTACAGAGGAAGAAAAGAGAGAATCTTCACCCATTGGTCCTATTTCTGGTCTTTAAGGCTAAAGAAAATAAGCTTAATTTCGTATCCACATATTAACTTTTAAATATTTCATGTTAACTCATGTTCTCCAATTATCTTCTCTTTTAGCCAGTCACCATTTAGTTTTAAAATCCTTTATTGTGAAATCTTGAGCAAGTCATATTTTTCTTCTAGGACCTCATTTTGCTAGTTTGTTAAACGAAGGGATGGGACTAGAGGATCTCTAAGATTCTTTCCATCTTCCCTTGGACATATTCCAGTGTGTCAATATCCCACTTGAAATGTGGTATCCAGAGGGGAACACAATATCCCAGTTGTGGTTTGACTGATGAGCACAGAGTAGAATGAAAGGATCATCTTCTTCTTTTTGGACCTTGTACTTCTTTTAATACAGAATAAGAGCATATTTGCTTTTTGTTGGCAGCCATGACAAAGTGTTAGCTGATATCGAGCTTATAGTTCATTAAAATCCCCAGGTCTTTTCTCATATGAACTGGAGTTTAGCCCAGTCTCATCCCCCTCCCCCTCTCCACCTCATTTTATACTTGTGCTGTTGATTTTTTTTAACCTGTGTGAAGGATTTTACATTTATTCCTATTAAATTTCATCTTGTTATTTTCAGCCTATCCTTCAACCTGTCAAGATCTTTTGGGACCTTGATTTTGTCATCCGATGTATGAGCTATCCTTCCTAGGTTTGTGTCTTCTGCAAGTTTGTTAAGTTTGTTAAATCGTTAAAACAAAGCAGGAAGAAAATATATTTCTCTGGAGAATCTCAGGAGGTTAAAATTAAAGGAGATTGATGTATTTCTGATTTGTGAAACTGTAAATGGTTTTACAAATTTTTTGCAAGTCTATCTTAGATACCAAAAGGGGAACAAAGCCTCTAGCCTTGAAGTATTTAATATTAATTAGATCAAGAGGAATGCTTTTTTTCCCTTTCCAGATATGCGTGTCTATTATTTTAAAAAAAATTATACAAATTGGTAATTGAAACCATTGGGTTAGAGATTCAAATATCTGTGCAAAGATATTAAAGCATTGAAGGTGATACCTATGATTTTATTTTTAAAAGAACTTTCTGCTGAACTCTATGTCTTTGAGGACTGAAGCCTGAACAACCCCTGGCTATAGTTTTCAATAGATGTGGGAGGAAGGTGAGATGACCAGTACAAGGAGACAAGGATCACTAATGATGACATTGCACCAAGGAGAGAGGGAGGAGACTAGAGACTAGAGGCCACTGACATTCCTAAATACTGACTAGCAGTTTCTGCAGGAATCCTACTGCAAGAGCTGGTGAGACTAGCAGAGGGCATGTTACCCACGGAGTAGCAGTGTGGTCATAAAAGGTTGGAAAAAATCTGACTGTTTGATTGGAACACACCAAAGGACAGAGGCAAGAAAGCTATTTATTATGTTTAGATCAAGAAAAACCTTTTGATGGTATAAACCATGATTTTCTCTCAAAGACCACACAAAATTACAGTGAACCAGTCATGCTGCTGTGAGATAGGTGAAGGCATTATAGTCCAACATGAGCATCATCTCTATGCTCAGTGGGTGAGTGGGTAGGTGGGTAAGATATAAAGTAAAAAAGGGAGGGAGGAATGGCTGCAATGAATTTTCCTGCTGTAGATGCCAACTGTGGGACTGCTCACAAGAAAAATATACATCAAATTTGAGAGTGAACTCAAAGGATAAAAAATGGAGGGCAATAGGGAAGGTAAGGTCAATAATAAAAAAAATAGGTAACAAGAAAAAATAGATAGTGATAATTTAACCAATCAAATTGATCCAAACCATGCATCTAGCATTAATTCAGCATCTTATGTATGGAAGGATTAGTTCTAGGTTCTTGTGATACAAAGGAAAAAGACAATCAGACATGAAGGAGTTTAGGTTCCATTTGTGGGACCCAATTTAAAAAAATATAGATATATACATAATAATTTCAGAAAGAGAGAGAGAAGGGGCAGCTAGGTGGTACAGTGAATAGAATACCAGCCCTCAAGTTAGAAGGACCTGAATTCAAATGTGGCCTCAGTTACTTAGTAGATTCTGGGCAAGTCACTGAGACCCAATTACTTCCAGAAGAAAAAGAGAGAAACTATTAATAGCTCGGGGGATCAAGAAAGGCTTTTCATAGTAAATAAGATAAATAATGATAGAGAAGTACACAGGAAAGGCTTTTATTAGATGAGCTGAGCTTAGGAAACTCAGATTTTAACTAGGAAAGGTAAAGAGGGAGAATGGTAAGTATGGAGGTAGCTTGTGCAAAACTATGGAGATAGATGCTATGCTAAGATCAGGAAACAGTTTGATTGGAATGTAGAGTATACAAATATGAATAATATGCTGGAAAGGTGGACTGGATCCTCTTTGTTCAGATCATTAAATGCAAAACTAATCATTTTTAGGATATTCTAGAGCCATTAGGGAGGTTCTTGAGCCTAAGAGTGACGTATTCACTGTGTCCTTTAGGAAGACTATTTTAATAGCCACATAGAGGATAGATTAAAGATAGGGGAAAGAGAGGTATAGGGAAACCAATTACACCATTACAACAGTCCAAGTGAAAGGTAAGGTAATGACAGCCTGCATCAGGGAAGTAACCATGTAACCTAGAGAGATATAATCAACAATTTGACAACTGGTTGGATATATGGGGTGAGAAAGAAGGAAGAAAGATGGCTTTGAGGCTGGGAACTTGGGTAACTAGACAAATGATAGTCTCCTCAACAAGAATAAGAAAGAAGTTAGATTGGGGAAAAGACTTACATCCTATTTTTGGACATAGTGAGTTTGAGATACTTATGAAATATCTAATTGGAGAGGTTGAATAGGCAATTGGTGATGGGAAATAAACTTGCTGACTATCCTACTAGATTTTCATTACCAACTGGGTATACTCAGGTCAGTACTCCCTGATCCTCAATTCAAAAATCACAACTTAATTCCCTCAAATTTCTAACTTGTGAAATAGCTCTAGCCTTTATTTTCATTTGATTCTCTAATTTTACTTTCCGTCCTCCCTTGATCAGTATATAGGTTAAGTTTATTGGACTGAGTTATAAACAAAAATAAAGTGTAAAGCATTGACACCCAAGATGTGAGAGAAGCCCCCAATTGGTTGTGTTGTTCAGTGGTTTCAACCCATGTCTGACACTGCATGTCTCTAATTGGAGTTTTCTAGGCAAAGATATTGGAGTAGTTGCCATTTCCTTCTTCAGCTCATTTTATAGATGAGGAAACTGAGGCAAATAAGAGTAAGTAATTTATTCAGCATAAGTAATTTTACTATAAAGCTAGTAAATGTCAGAGGCTGGATTTTTTCTTATGTCTTCTTGACTTCAGAATCCATGCTCTATTTATTCATTGTACCACCTAGTTGCCCTGAATTGCTTGTGGTAACATGTAAATTTCTAACTCTTCCATTTTCTCACTGTAACAGGAAAGTGGGAGACTGAGGCACCTGAAAAACTGATATTGGGAAGAGTTTTCAATAGTCTCTGATATTTATATAAAAGGGGGAAATAGGAACTCTATAGGTATGTCTATTCACCTACATTTAACCAAGGTCAATGGTAGCCAGAGATCCAAATTAGTGACCAATTCCCTTATCTTTTTTGAATTGCAATGGACAATTATTGCTTCCTGAACTGGAGTCAGGTAAAACTTGCTGCTGTTGTATAAATTGCACTTAACTCTTAGCTGCTCACTAGGTAAATATGTGGCTAGACTTCATGCTGTTTAGACTGCTGGTTATTTTAGTAGCTGTGTCCCTGGGAGTCTCATTCAGTAGAAGCAAATGCCCGAAGAGCTCACTGCCAGGCACTACATCTGACCCTCTTTAAAAGTGCCATTGAACACAACAGTACCACCTCTGACAGCTGGGGCTATTCAGCTTTGCACTTCCATCTCTCTTTGTTGCCTAAAGATATGGAAAATTCAGGGGGAGGGACAGGTATATAATGCATTGTTAGAGACTGTTGTAGCAGAAGCTACAAAAGAAACTTCAAAATCAATATCAAGGAAATTAAAATTAAAGTGAAGTTTCGATTAAAAAAAAATTACTATTGTAAAAGAGAATAAGAATCATCAAGAAGTTCCTGGGACTCATTTTCTTGGATAATACCCTCACTCTGCAGCTTTCTCTTTCCATATACCTAGCGTATCACTTCCCCATATACTTATTGCTCCATGTGAATTGAGGGAAGGCTGGAAACACGCAAGAGCTGAAAGATTGAGGTAACCAAGATATGGATAGATAGTGGAATGCCGGATGGGCAGTCATGACAGTAGCAGACTTCTCTTTGTTGGAGTGATCTATTAAATCTCCCAAGCCTGATCTGAAATGGACCAGCCAAGGCCAGGGATGGGCAGAGGTCCTAGCCAGTGACCAAATAGACAAGACTGCTGAAAGAACAAAGGATTTTAGATTCTGGTTCCAGAGTTACTATGCATGTTTTTTTTAATGACTACTTCTGATGGATGTGGATGAGTAAAATCTCTATGGAAATTATATTATTTACACTCATTTATCAGCTTAAAGGAGGACTTAAATTTTGCCTTTCCTAGAACTATTAGGTTCATTTTAGTTCTATGTTTATGAAAACTGTGATTTAGGAGAGTGGTATTTTTAGAGTACATGGTGGATTTTACACATTCTTTCTTTATTATATTCTTTTTATAATTCTATGCGGAATAAAAACAATTTTATGCAGTATCTAATCCTGCTTGTCTGCTTCTTAACTTCATTAAGTTAATGTTATGTGAGTAGGACTCATTGAAATATGTAATTAGTTCAATCAAGAGGCAGGGTGTAGATAATAATTGGGGGCTCAGGGCTAAATTCTAACACACACACTTCATCATAGTCATTTGGCACCACCAAACTGTAGATGTTTGGCTTTTGGCATTACATATTGTAGAACATGCAAAATCCACCAAAATGAATGCAAAACTGTTCTCACTCCTCCCCTCCCCATCCTTTTTGGTAAATGAGTGACTAATTATACTACTAGGTGATTAAATTTGAATGTAAATTATTTTGACTTTTACACTCACAGGATTTGTAGCATTATTAATGGGGCCCATTTTAGAGTTAAGCAGAATGAATTTATAAGATGTCTTTCTTTTGCAGAAGGAGGGCAAGGCATGATCAATTTATTTTTCATATTTCAGTGTGAAGTCAGGAGATAACAATTAGGCTACAAACTTCAAATACTACAAGTCCTCAATGGAAGATTGGTAGGAAGGGAGTGCTCTGCTGAAGAAAAAAAGAATTTTGGAAATAGTAAATAGAAACTTAAGAAAAGGATATTGTGAAATATACCTTAGGATAAAAAATGAGGGCAGAAAAAAGAGGAACCAAGAATAATTGGGGATCAAGACTCATTGGAAGAACAAAAATATTAAAGCATATAAACGTGAAATATTTACATGACTTTATGGGAAGCAGTACCATTTGTCAAAAATGACCATCATGATCATGATAGTAGCTTCTGGATCAACTCCTGTTTTAGCAGAGATACTTAAGGAACTTGACAGGATCTTCTAAATTGAGTCAATATTTAATCCATTTGTTGGCTTTAATATGAAGGTGAGCACAGCCCAGGATGGTGAAAATTATATTAAATATATTTTGAGGTCAAAGAAACAAAAGGTTGGTAGACAACCAGATCTCTGTATATGAAGACAACAACAATAATAATGACCAGGATTTATATAGCATCTATTATGTACCAAGCAGCTTACAATATCACCTCATTAGATCCTCAGTATGACCCAGAAAGGTAGGAGTTATCATTGTTCCGATTTTACAGAAAAGAAAAGTAAAGCAAACAGAAATTAATTAACTTGTCCAAGATCATATAGCTAATAAATGTCAGAGGCTAGGTTTGAATTCAGGCAGTCTTGAATTAGCCTCAGTGTTCTATCTACTGTGCTATTTAACTATGTAAGAAAATACAAGGGTGTTTGGAAAAGGGGGCTCTAGTAACTGAGGGTGGTGGGAGGAGAAGCTTTATGTAGAGGACTGTGTTTGTCCTGTGTTTCAAAGAAAGTGAGGGATCTGTGAGGTAGACATGAAGAGGGAGTTCATTCCAGGTTTGAGGATTTACCCAAGCAAAGACTATGAGACACACTTGTAGTTTCATGTGTGAAGAACAGAGAGAGGGGACCAATTTGGATGGATCAGAATGCAACAATAAGCCTAGTAATATAGATTGGGTGCAAGTTGTGATAAAGGTCAAACAGAGGGAATTTTTTTTTTTTTTTTTTTTTTTTTTCAGGATTTTATCCTAGAAGCAATAGAAAGTCATTTGGGAGAATTACACGGTCAGATATATGCTGAAAGAAAATCACTTTAGGAAGTGGGGTGGAGAATATTCTTTGAGTGGGGAGAGATTTGAGGTGGGGAGAAAGCTTATTAGGAGGAGAGATGATGAAGTCCTGAATTAAGATGGTGGCTGAGTAAGTAGAGAGAAGGAGAAGGAGATTTCTTATTGATAGAAATGGCAAGATTTGGCAAGAGCTTAGATATTGGAGATGAGGAAGAATGATGATTTGAGGAATTGTTAGTTTTGAATTTTTCTACTTAGAATATTGTAAACATATATACACACATATGCATATTATATGTATGCATATTTTAATATATAATGGGGGCATGATATTTAATGGCTATATAAGAATTATATATGTATATGTATATATACATGCATACATGTATACATATACATTTATGAGATTTGGGGAGAAGAAACCAAATAGACTACTTTGAAGGAGTAAGAAAATTCTATTGCAATTCTCTATTGAATTCTACCCAGAGAAGTAGTTGGAAAGAAATATTTCTCTGAATCCTGCTTAGCTGATAGTTTTGGGTAGAGTTAAGTCACAACGTAAAAAACATTATTAAATATCCAAATATCATCCATTTCTCTCCTTTCCCTTTTGCTTCATTTCTCTCTTGTGCAACATGCCCTTTCCCTATTTCCTGCCTTGTACCTCTCCTTTGTAACACTGTCTTCAATTCCACATCACTCTCAATATCATCTTTGCTCTAAAGTAGTACATGAATGGGTGTGAATAAAAGAAAAAATGGCAATAAAAATAAGTTGGAAAACATATGTTTTCCACCTGAGAAATTGGGATCAGTTTGGTGGGGAAAAAATATCACAATCACTTCTTGGAAAAGTTGTAGATTGGGGTTGTGTAGGAGATGGGATAATCCACTTAGCAACATGTATGCTTGAAAAATGAGCAGTCTCTTCTTCTCTAACACTTAGCATATCGCCCTCTATCATAATTATAGATAGATTTGGGTAGGAGAGATTATTGGATGCATTATCCTTAAAGATAATCAGGGATGTGACCATCACTCTTTGATGGCAAGGACTAAAAACAGTTCATCATTTCAGCCCTTGAAATGGCTGAGATATGCAAAAGTGCATGCTGAATCCTAAAGGTATAAATAGCACAAAGAGAGAGGGGGGAAAGGGTGGCTTGCAGACTGCTGTGTTTGAGGAACAATCTGACAGAGACAGAGCAAGATGATGATAACTTGGAAAAAGGATAATTTGTCATGATTACCTCTTTTTTCCCCCTCCTCCCTAGAGAGAATAGTTTGCACCCAGTGGAATTCATATGTGGGTAAAAATGCAAATTGGCATTTTAACAAAGAAAGATATCATTTCATCATTGTTTTTTCTGGGGCAACACTTTGGGTGTGCATGTAGCATTAGCTTAAGAAGTCTCTTGTAAAAAATTAAGTAACCGGGGTATTTAGTAAGGTTCCTTAAAAATTTCATAAAGATTAGAAATTTTAGGGCAAGTAGATTTACAGAGCAAGTAGCATTTCTCAGTGAAAGTGCTTTTAATTTATTGCTGCTGATGCAGATTCATCAGTCAACATTGTCTATTCCACTCATTTTTCTAAATGTTTCTATTCCCCACATACTTGAATGATGGCAATGATGATCACATTCTTGAAGATAAGTCTTAACATTTTCCTAACGTGCATCTCTGGTCATACCCCTTTTAAAAAACCTTCATTGGCTCTCCATTGCCTATAGCACTAAATCCTGGTTTCAGGCTGCTCCACAATCTGACTCCAACCCATGTGGACAGTCTACCTCTTCTGCATACACTCCAATCAAGCTGAGAACTTGTCTCTCACTTTTCAAGGACCAGCTCAATACCACTTCCTCCATGAAGCCTTCTCTGATTTCCTCTTCCTGATAGTGATCTTTCCATCATCAGTGCTTTTATTATGACTTCATAATATTCTTATTTCTACTTTGAGATTTGTTTCTTAACCCCTCCCATCCAGACTTTATGTTTTGTGAATATAGAAACTCTTGTCACATATATTTCCCTTAGTACCTTGCAAAGCACTTTATATACAATGAAATCCTTAATAAATGTTTCTTGAGTAAATGAATTTTTAAAAATCTATTTTTCAGAAAAAAAATTCTTAGAAACTTGATTGCTTTTATATATTTGTTTTTATCAGATACATCAAGTGCAGGTGAGTCTTGTATTTCCTTCTGTAGGTGGTTAGTTTTGTTGGTTTGGAGGAACAATTTATAAGTGCTGTGATCTTTTCCTCAGTCTGTATTCTTGATAGTTTAACCTGATTTTCTTGAATATCTCTATGTTGGAGATGAGGCAAAATTTCTATCTATCACTAGGATTTGTTTTATTAAAAACTATATATCAAACAACAGGACTAGTAGTATAGGAAATATAAAAAATATCAATAACTCAATGGTAAGCATTAACATGGTGAGTAATGGATCTTTGGAAGGGTTGCTTTTCTGATATAGCATTCCTTATCTTATTGCTCTTCCCCAATCTTTCTTTTTCAACTTAGGCTCTTGGAAAGTATTAGTAACTGTTGAATTTCTTATGGTTGGAAGCACTGGCTATAATAATCTGGGCACATTTGAATAAGGTGTAGTATATTGGAAAGAATTATTGAATTTGAACGAGAGTATTTGGGTTCATGTCTACAGTTAGTCAGCCCATTGAGTTTACTACCTCTTTTTAAAAAGGAGAGAGGCTAGATTAGATGATCTCTGATATCACTTCCAACTTAAAATCTATAATTTTTATGATGTGAATCACAGAATCTTAGCTTTAGTATCTAGAATTGACCACAATATTCTTGATATGGTCAAACCTGGGGAGATGATGGTGGAATTGTTATTTTCTTCTTTCTCTTCACAACACTTATCTTAAAAGAATCTTGAAAAACTTCAATTGTAGGCTGCCATAGCATCCTGATTTATATTGTGCTTGAATTCTACTGAAACTCCCAGCTCTTTTTCACAAGCCCTATTATCTAGTTTTGCTTTCCTCCCCTTTGTGAAGTTGATATTTGGAAGCTAAGAACTGAACTTTATAATAATATTTATTTAAAAAGCATATTAATAGATTCAGACCATTGTTTTAGACTGTCAAAAATATTTTTTAGATGTCTTGTCATGTTATCCTATGTGCTCTCCATCCCTGCCACTTTCACATCACATGTAAATTTGATAAGCATACCATCTATAACTTCATCCAAGTCATTGATAGAAATGTTCAACATAATATGGCCAAAGACAAATCTGGAATTGTTCACTATAGTCCTTTTCAGACACTGACACTGACATTAATTAAAACTCTGTGGGTTTGGTCACCCAACTAATTATCGTCCAGTCTATATTTATTTTATCCTCAATACAACATGAGAGACTTGGTCAAGTAATTTGCTGAAGTCTAGGAGCCCTAGGTCTATAGAACTCCCCTGAATTAGCATGTCACAAAAGGCAATAAGGTCAGCCTAGCTTGGCTTGTTTTTGATAAGACCACTCTGACTTTTAATTGTCATGGCTTCCCTTTCTAAATGCTTATAAACAATTCCTTTATTACCACATTATCCTCATGTCAGATAGTTCCTATTGACATAAAACACATTTAAAAGATATCTTATTTTTGGTTTATTTGTTCCCATTTAATTGGAATTTGGGAAAGTCAGAGTTAGGTACACTCTAAATGGTTGCCAATGAAATCCGAGTAGTGTTAGATTAACACTAATTTGGATCATCTACCTCCACCCAAGCATGATACTTCTCTATAGGGAGGCCATCAGCTCCCTTTAAAGACCTCAGTCTCACCAGGAATTAAACACAGAGCAGGTTTGATTTACTCAATGAAGAACACAGAACGGACTTACACTCTGTCCTTCCTGGTGCTCCACTATTCACAAGGGAACTACATGAGCCTTGCAAGTTTTAATGCTACTTTGTTTCTCCTCTCCATCTTTAAGAAAAAGGACTTAGAACCCATTAAATAGTGAAATAATTCTTTTCTTTTTAACCTTGTTTCAGTCCTTTCTTACAAACCTGCACAGTTCTCATGGCTTCTAATACTTCCCTGAGTATGGTTCCCATCAAAAAGAAAGCATTTGAGGTTTGCTAGAGAGTTCAGAGATCAGCCTTCTTCTGGGGGGGTGTGGGAGAACTCCATAAGGGCCCTCATAGATGCTAGAAACAAGTGACTCATAATGCTCCTCTGGACAGAACTTGGAAAGAGAAAAGGATCTGAGGCTTTTGTTTCTCCATCTTGGTATTCAATTCTTTGTTTCTCATGTTATTTACTCTTACCAGGTACTCTTTTCCTGTGACTTTCCTCCACTAAATCTCTCTCCCTTGTTGTTCTATCTCCTGGCCCTATCCTATTGATTTTCCATCTCTCCACTATGGACCTGCCATTCTCTTCTCTGAACTGCCATATTGGCCTTTCCCTGTTTTTTTGTTTTTGTTTTTGTTTTTTTCTCATCATTGCTCCATCTCTCTGCTACAAAGGGGCTCCACCTCCAATAGACACTCACCACTGAAGTTCTTCCTCATTTACTGCCCTAGTTGGTCTTGCTGCTTTTTTCAGTTTGGCTTTATTGCTCAAGCCCCATCAATGCCAACTTTCCATTGTTACAGTTTTCACAACTAGGTGACTACAGCCAATATACCCCTGGGGTATTCGTAACATTCTAGTTCTTTTAGCCCAGGATCAGAATAAAAGAATGAATGAATTGGGGGGAAAAAAAAAAAAAAAAAGCCCTTATGAAGCACGTACTTTGTGAAAAGATTTTGCTAAGTGCTAAGGATATAAATAGAAAAGTGGAGACAGTCTCTATTCTTAAGGAGTTCATATTCAAATGGAGGAAGGACACATATAGGTGATTCAAGATCTTCCATCTTCCACAGTGTTTTTATACACCATAAATGCTCAACAAGTATTTGTTGAATTGCATTTTAAAAAGAAATAGGAAGCTTCATTTCCTATTGCTCAGTTTGAAGTCACTGGTGGCTGTCCACTTACAGTTCCTAGGTCAGAGTCACAGAATAAAGATAATTGGAGCTGAGAGGGATGTTGGGAATCATTTAATTCTTCTCTCCCACCCACATTTTTACAGATGAGGGAACTGATACTTAGAAAATTGCTCAAATTAATGCACTAAATTAGTGGTACAGTTATATCTAGAATTACTTTTTTCTAAGGTCCAGTTTGATTCCTCCCCCCACTCTATACATAGAAAAATGTTGAGGTTCACGATCATGGATAGTGGAAGAATTCTTGACCTCATTCACCTAACATATTTTAACCTTTTCCACTGGGTAAGGAGCATTGATTCCCTCATTCTTTTAGCTTACTACTAATTGTGGTAGGGAAGTCCTTGCTGCTTTTCTCGCCAGAAATTTCAGAGGCCTATGAGAAGATTCTAATTAGCAGTGACATTTCCTCTTCATCTGTGTGCTGAGGCTTTGTTTTATGTTACACTTTGCCAAAAAAAGATGGGCCTTTACATCCGTGGATTCATTGTCTGCTTAGGCAAAAAAAAGGGGGGGGTGGGGTATTGAGAAGAGGGAGACGAGAAGGAGAGAAACTCACAAATGTAGCACAATTAAAAATCAAGTATTAAAAAGCAATGCCCTTGCCAGACCTGTCAGGGGAGAAGATGAATAACTTCAAATCAGGACTCAGTTGCTCCAGATCTGAAATAGATTTAAACCAGTTCCCCAAAGCCCGTGCAGATTTTTTAATCAAAACCTGCTCTTCAGGTTCTCTTTGTCAAAGAAATGCCCTGACTTGATGGAACACCAAAACCTCATTAAATTGCAAACAGTAGACGATAAAAGATGGAGAAAGGGCCACGCCACTCAAAGCACGGCAGCTGTACCGGTGGTGCTCCAGAAGGACAATGCGTTCTCCACGTCAGGGCTGCACACATGGCCCCGTAAGTATTTTCCCCTCTTCCAACACTAAACAGGCTTGGAAAATGGCCAGCATGCAAGAGTCTGTAGTCGGCTCCTGTAAGAATGAAAAATAAACTCCCCCCCCCTTGCAGGAAAAAGAAAAAAAAGAAAAAAACAACCCCAAAGAAAAAGCAGACAGCTGCTAACTAGTTGTCGAGCTGTCTATTTGTGGACACTTTCTTTCATCTTGTCATATCTTTTGTGCTGTTTGAAATGTCTAGAGCTTCTAGTGGAAGAGCACTCAGTGGAATCCAAACTTGCATTAAAAGAAAAGGAAAAAGAGAAAAGTTCTGACAACAAATGTGTGTTTATGTGCCAGGATCATATTCTGTCCAAATATCCATCTGAGCATGGATTTATTTTCAACCCCAATGAAGAAGAAAACAATTCCAATGAGAAACCAAAAATCAGATAATTTTTGGTAAAGTCATCTATGTTTGTCTCAAGCAATACAGGGATGAGAAATGAGGAAGGACTTACATTTATAGATGGGGCTCCCTCTGTGCTTTTGTTCATTTGAATGCTAATTTCTTTGGTTTGCTCAGAATAACCCCAAGGGGCTGTCCCAGAAAGGGCTTCATCAATTTTTCTTTGGAAACCATCACTGGGCCCTCTTGTGAATTATATCATCAGGAGCTTTTATTGTTATTAACATTGCTTTATTTTAGTTTTTTTTAAATCTGATTTGTCAATCTGAATTTTATATTCTGTATGTATTTTTCTATGCTTGTGTCTTTAGACCTACAAGATTTAGATTTGTTTAGACCTACAAGATCCACAAATCATAGGTTATCTTATTTAAACTTTGTGTCTCCCTCAGCGTCTAGCTAGTACAGAGCTCTGCATACAGTAGGTGCTTATTAATGAAGATCTTTGAGGGAAGGAATTGTACTGCTTTTATATTTGTATCACTAGCACCTAGCACAGTATCTGGCACATGATTGATAATAAATGCTTGCCAAATGAAGGAATAAGTGGTTGTTGAATGAATGAATGAATGAAACAATCAATTTCTTCCTGGATTCTTTGTCAGAAATTATACCACAAAATTATTCTTCTTTTCAGTGAGAAACCCAAAGTAGATTGTCACCAGAATACTGTTTTTTTTGTTTCTCACCAGTTCATTTTGGAAAAATAGATAGTTAACACCCAGCAAAGGGAATATCCTTAGAGAACATTTGTTTTTTCCTGGAAAGAATCTGCTCTTTGCCTTAGTATAAATTCCTAGATTACAAATGAGACCTTATGTCATTAGCAATCAACCTAACTGGTTCACACCATTCTCTGTGTTCCAGCATGGCTTGCACCATTGTATCTTTTATGCTGTTTGAAATGTTTAGACCTTAGATTTGAAAAACAAAACACTCAGCGGAATCAAAACTTATTTGAAAAGAAAGGGCAAAGGACACAGAGAAAATCTGTCAGAAATTTGCTTAGGCAATTTTCTGCAGTATTTTCCAGATTACTTTTCTTAGTCAATATATTAGACACCACTTAATCTTCTAATGTGAGCCCTGGAAAACTTGTTTGAATGAAAATATTTTATGCTCAAATGATATTCAGAATCATTCACCCAGAATGTGAAAACCAGTTAAAGAAGGTTATGCACATTCTTGAAGGACTAAGCTCTTGAAATTATATGTCATACTGGTAAAAAGAATCACAATCAAATGAAATGAGTGCAATGCTTCCCCACTACCAAAACATAAAATCCACACTTTCCATGATATTTTCAAAGACTCTCATAAAATAGCTACACTTTGCCTGTCTTACTGAAGATAGTCTTTGCTAAGAAGCAACAATATCTGGTGGATATGGTATCAGAACATGGATTTTAATCCTGTGATTCAGCTATTTATTAATTATGTCACTTTGAGCAAGTAACAATTTCTCCGAGCCTCAATTTTCCCTTTATTTTTTCAAATAAGAAAATTGGAAATTCAGTTAAGTCTGTGATCCTATAATCTTATCTATTTGGCTATTTCTTCTATCAGTGTGGATCACAAACCCTTCTACTCTGACCCAGAATAGTCTTTATGAATGGTGTCCTAATCTCAGTTCATGGCCAATGGTGAACAACTCTGGTGACAGGACCTGCCAAGTGTAATAAAGAGCATCCTTGGACCCCAGATGTACTACTGTCTGTTGCTAGGCCTATACTTGAAGGCTTTATGGTCAGGGTTTGTATTCTAGTAAAAAAATCCTTTGAGAGCATCACCTTGACATCACAATGATTCTTTGGAGTAGGACTTTTCATGGATCCAGTTAATACCTTTTGAATTAAACTGAATTATATTGTCTATAGAACACAGTAGCTTAGGATCATGAAAAGCCTGCTGTCTTTATTCTGCTCAGTTTTGGGTCTGGACCAAATATATGTACTGACAAATTTACTGAAGAAACTGGCAGTGCCATAAACTGAAATGTCATAAGTGAGACAAGATTCATTTCATCCATTTAGTTTAAATTTTTAAAAGGTATGGATTGTTAGGCCTACCTGTTTTTAATAATTATAAATCTCATTAAGGAGGCTCTATAATGTCTGGGGGGTTGATGCAATCAGGGCAAAATCATGCTAAGATGAATATCTATAACTATTGTGTCAGTCAAACTCCAACAAAAAATGATCACTGCCAGCAGATTATTGACATAGAAAACCACAGATAACCATTATCTATGTTGTATTATATTTTTATTTACTTTATTAAATATTTTCCAATTACTTTTTAATTTTAAACTTAAACGCAAAATGGGAAAAGAAAAAAAAAATTGCCATGTGCTCAGCAGACATGTGACGATCCAAATATAAAGCAGTAAATTTCCATTTCAAGAAAGCTTATATAATAAATACTACACTTTGTGTTCAGAGCTGTCCATCTTTTCTTTGCTTCCTTGAAAGTTTTCTTTTGTTCTCTGCTGTGCACTTTATATTTTATTCATTTTTTTCCTTCCTTCTGTCTGCTCCCCCAAAAAGACTACAATTAAGTGTGGATAGATACAAATACACATATTTTAAAATAGATATATTTTATAGAATATGTAATTATATTTATTATATATTTATGTGTATATAGCATAAATTATATATATATTATTTTAAAATATATTTAAAATATATGTGTATATATGCATATACATAAGACTCAAACATAAATATATGCATACACACATACAAACATTACACATACATTGATATTTATAATCATACACATACAGTTTCATATGCTTATATATAAGACCATAGTATGCTTATCGGTCCTTTATTTTTCTGAAGGTGGATAACACCTTCCTTCATAAGTCCAAATCTTTCCATATTTTTCTAACTCCACCAGCTCAGCTCATCATTTTCTACACTACAGCAATATTTCAACTTTATACTGTCTAGTTATGTTAAATCTTCCAAAATAATATTGATTAATATGGCCGATATATATGGATTTTTCTGTTTTTTCTTTTGATTAAATCTATTTTAACTTAAACTTTTTCTGAGATCATGATTAATACCATTGCTTTTTTTCCCCTTACCTAACAAATTCTACTCCTGATCTTTTTTTCTTGTGTATATCTCTTATTTTCTATCCCTCTTTACACCTCTGCTTTATTTCTGCCTGCTACCTTACTCTCCTATTATTTAACGTATCTCCAAAGATCCCTCCCTTATCCTCTTCCCCATCCTTTCCAATTGCCTTCTTGTTCCTATTTGAATTTAGAAAACTTTTATAGTCTTCTATACATATACCTATACTTGCTCTTCTAAATCCTCCCATCCTATTCTCCTCTTTTCTTTTTTCTTTATAAATTTAGACTTTTATTCATTTTTAAATGTGTTGTTCTCGCTTTAATCCTTATCTGATGTGAATAGCATTCTTTCTAACAATCCCTCCCTTATTCTGTCCCTATTCCTGATACCTTTACTCTCTTATTTTTTTCTGAATTTAGAAGATTTTTACACACACATACATGTACATAGAAATATAAATATAAATATACATATACATATATATGTATATATGTATGTATTGTTCTCTCTTTAACCCATTCCTAATAAAACCAGGTTTCCAGAACTTCTCCCCTATCTAATTCCTCTGTGTCAGTTCTTCCTCTTGCACCTCATTTTTATAATTATTCTTTTTTACCTTTTTCTACACAGTTTTGCTTTTTTAGAATGACATCATATTCAACTTTACCCTAATCTTTCTTTTGAACTACTCAATTACTTATGGCAATCTTAGATACATGGTTTACATTTCTACATATAGAAAATAAAGTTTGTCCTTATTGAGTCCTTTATAATTAGAGGTTGAGGTTTGCCTAACATTTTTCTTGGATCTCATATGTCAGATATTCTATTAAATTCAGGTCTTTTGCAACAAAATCCTGAAAGACTGACAATTCACTGACTATCCATTTTCCTATTCAGGATTATGCTTAAATTTGCTGATCATTTTATTTTTGGCTGCACCTTCAATTTTTTTGCTCTTTGATATATATATATATATATATATTCAAGGTCTACGTTCTTTTATTATGGTCACTGTTAGGTCTTGTGTGATTCTAATTGTAGCTCTGCTACATTTGAATTTTTTTTTTCTTGCTTGTAATATTTTCACCTTGATCTGGTGGCTTCTTCTCTTGTTCTAACACTTCAGGAAAATTTTCTTTAATTCTTCTTGAATTATTTCAATATTCTTTTTTTGATTACACCTTTTAGGTAATCTAATTATTCCTATGTTTTCTCTTCTTGATCTGTTCTCGAAATCAGTTGCTATTGTTGTTGCATTTTTTCTATCTTTTTTTAGTCTTTATATCTTGTTTTTTTATTTCTAATCTCTATACCTTCACTGGCTTTCTCTTGCCCAATTCTAGTTTTAAATGATTATTTCCTTCTTTAAGATTATGGATCTCTTTTTCTAGTGGATTGATTTTCTTTTCATAATTTGTTTTTGATTGCGCTTATTTTTAAACAATTTTCCCTTAACTTCTCATTTGATTTTAAAAGTATTTTTAACTTTTATGAGCAGATAAGCATTTGACATTATTCTTTGGGGTAGAAGAGACTTTTTTTTTTTTTTTTTTTTTGTTTCCTTATCCTCCTCTGAAGAAAAATCTCAGTCTATTTCCATAGAAACTTTCTGTGTTGGGTTCCTTTTTCTTTGCTTTGTCATGTTAAAAAAAAAAAATATATATATATATATATATATATATATATATATATATATATATATATATATATATATATATCTCAGCTTGTTATTCACCTTTTCTTCTGGGGATGGAGGATGGTGCCTTCAGCCTCAGGTCTTCCTTCAGTTCTCTGTGTCCTGCATCTGAAACCAAGAACTCCTCACTTCTGTAGGTGCTCATAGCCAGCAGACTCCCTACCCTATTGTTTCTGCCGTCATCGGGCCCATGCTGGTTCCTTCTTCCTGATGGAAGCACAGCTTGGCCTGGCATCCCTTACCTGTAAAGGTTCCCACAATCTTTCTCCACCTATACATCTAGCTCCCCACATTGTCTGAGAGGTGAAAGCTGTCTCTGGGTTTGAGATTGTCCCCCCCAGCCCAGCTATCCCCAGGGATTGCCACTTGCTATTTCAGCAGTACTAGTGCAGCTAACCTGGAGGTGCCTGGTATCTTTCTCTGGATTTTTTTTTTTTTTTGATTGTCCTAGGAGAACCTCTATTGCCCCAAATCTTGTTTGTTTTAACCATTCTAAGTTGCTATTTTATCTTGTTTGTGGGAGAAATATGAAAAGTTTGGAATTTTCTGACATACTCTTCCATCTTTCCAAAAAAACTTTCTCTGATTACTATTTAATTTGATTTGGGCGCCCCTGGGAATTTTGCAGGCTGTATGATGCCTGAGGGCTGAGAGTTTAATCTCTGCTCCACAGAATATTATCATCCTCTGGTGATCCCCATTCCAGGAGCATCTTTTACAAGACCACATGACTGTGGTAAACACCTTTGCAGTCTTATGACTCATTTAACACCAAGAACTAGTGGGTTATTGAATAGTTGAGAGTTGAATGCACAGCTCCATTGATTTTATTCATCAAAGAATCTTTTATAATTCTTACATGATACTTTTCTTGTTGGAAGAGAGACTTAAGGCAGTGTTTTGCTTTAGAGTTTTTAAAAATTATTTTTCATTATCACAAAACAAGTGTAATTTAAGCTTCTATTTGTTGCTTTTTGATTGTGTGTGATTCTAACAGAATAATCTATTCCACAGAATTATTTGTTAAAGTCTGTTTATCTTCTCATATTTTACTAAAATGTGCATATATATGTACATACATACATACATAAACATACACACACACACACACACACACACACACACACATATATATATATATGTATATATCAGGGGCAAGTATTGCTTGTTAATGGCCAGATATGGCCTATAGCCTATAGCCTGCTTTTTTTTTTTTACATTAATATAGTTTTATTGTATTGAAAAATACAAAACTGTTCTTAGGTCTGTATAATGTAAAAAGAATCCAATGATTGAATTGGCTCTGACCTCCGATATATATCATTCTCAAAGATTTTATAAACATGAAAAAGTATGATTATGAGACAATTTCTGACATGATCTTCATCATTTTTGGGGGAGGGTTATTGTCATCAGTGAGTTTTCCTGTTCTTTTAGTATCTTATCTTCCATGAGAAAATTTGAAGCAGATCAATAATAATTTCATGATTGCATCAAGATTGTGGATTTTCTCAGTAAATGTGCTTGGTTTTGACCATCTCTTTTTCCTGAATTCATTTTTCTTAGTGCTATTTTTTACTTTTTTGTATAGTAATTTGGGGATTGAGAAATTAGAGTCCAAATGTGTCGGTTCCTTTGTCGCTTCTGATGAAAATAGATCATTATGAAAGCAATGGCATTTTTGTTCTATTTTATATCCATTTGTTGTCCTCTTATCATTTTTATCTATGAAAGCTCTTGAGATGATGTGGTCCATTTGAATCTTGTGCCAGTCATCTTTCTTTAAATATGTTTTCATTGATTTTTGTTAAAGTTATACAGTTTGTAATCCCCTGCATATCATCCTCTTCTTCTATAGCTTTTTACAAATAAGTTTGTATTTTAAGTGATTGTTGTCCTTGGCTTCCATCTCTTTTTACTTGGCAAGAAGGTAAAATGTTTTCTGTCTAAAGTTGTTTCTGGGCTCTTTTGGAATCTTTCTTGTGGCAATACAAATGTCTTTGGATAGAAATGTCTCCCTACTGATGCTCAATGGTTATGAATCATGGAATAATACAATCAAAGTTGTGGGTAACTCAGCAGACAATGGAAAGATGCATAATAGGAGCGAGTAAGTTGTAGTACATGTACAATTATGTCCTGTTGTCAGGAGTGTAAAGGATTCATCTAAGGCAATAAATAAAAAAAAAGGAAGGGGTCTACCACTTGTAGGAGTGAGGAATGACAGATGAAGAGCTAGAGGTTTTCATTGGTACTTATGAAATAGAAAAAAAAGCCTTAGAAGAAGATACATCAGTTGAATTAATTTTCTCTATAGGATCTGGAGGAAAACGATGAATTATAAAGGGTGAGAGGATTCAAATGCATCTAAAAGTGTACCAATAGAAAGAATGCTTGCATTAATTAGAGGAAAGACCCATCAGAGTATTAAGGCATTTTCAACACATTATTTTTCATAATGGGAATAGAGATTTTTCCAAAAATGACAGAATCTTTGCTTTTAAGGAACTTACTATCTAACAGGGGGTTAACATCTATACAAATAAGTATTTACAAGGTTGAATGTGATGAAGGGACGATTAAACCTTATGGATTTCAGATATTATGCAAAGCACTTTGCAAATATCTCACTTGATAGGACAAAATGCAGAGCTAGACACAGCACAGTAAAAAGTTTTAGAGAGGAAGAGATAATTTTTGGCAAGAGTAGATTAGAGAAAGCTACATGGAAAAGATATTAAATGATTTAGTCCTTAAAGAAGCAAGAAGAATTTCAACCAGTCTGGCCTGTTTTTCCCTCATGTGTAAAAAGGAGATAATATTTGTCCTACTTACTTCACAGAATTGTTATGATGGTCAAATGAGATAATGAATGTGAAAGTGCTATGTAAACTATATAGGTCAATATATCAAATTTCTGTAATTTTATCAGTTGGACTAATACCTGCATGCATGAAGATTGTAAATCCCCAATAAATTCATAGTTGGTTTATGGGCCAAAGTAGCTGATGTAAAAAAATTCATCAACTTGCAGCCAGCCTAGTAATGAATCTCTATGAACTTAGCTGAATTCATTCCTCATCCTTTTTGACTTCTCCGTAGCATTTAATATCTACATCAGTCCCCAGGTTAGCAAGGTTTGGTCCTTATACAGCAGACACATGATCCATTACTAGGCCTGTACTTTGACTTTGCAAAAATTGCCTGGGTTTATGTATTGTTAATATCACTTATAAGAAATCACAGTCATTTCCACATCAGGAAGAGAAACTAGAACACAATAGTGAACACAATAAATACAGTAGTACATGTGAACTTACTACTAATGATAGCAACAATAATCATTCTTATTGACTTAGGTCATAGTTCTGATTTTGACACTGAGTAAGCATCTGGAAATTTAATTTCTACATTTAAAAAAGGCACATAATACCTTTTTTCTTAATATTAGTTCCTTGAGAAAAGGAAGTCATACTCAGAATTTATGAGTATATATTTTTTTCTTATATCTTTGTGTTCTCAGCACTTAGCATATCACAGGACCTAAGAACTGAATTGTTGACTACCTCATAGGCTTTTGAGATCCAAGTGGGTAAAAAAAACTGAAGGTGTATTCTAAACTCCAAAATCCTAGAAATGCTGTTTTCTTCAATATTTCAGTGATTCTGTGATTTTATTGATTACTCAGTAACATTTATTTAGGGCCTACTACGTGCCAGACATTGTGTTAAAACTAAGGATACAAATATGAAAAAGAAAGTTCCTGCTTTCAAGGAAGAAAATAACTAAAAGGAAATTGAAATGAGAGTTCTGGGGAGAAGAGAAGATGGGAAAGACTCTGGATCAGGGGCATGCTGGAGAAGTCTCAAGCAATGCAGCAAGTTGGCAGATGAAAAGATGATAGACCTATGGGCCTTCCTTAAAGAGAGGTGTTGGGAAGAGCTCTTAGATCCATCCTCCAATCCAGTGAAGTACTTCTTTCCAGTGTGAGCCAATGAGTTCACTTCTATAGCATTTCCTTCTTAGTAATTCTTCCACAAATCCCATAAATCCTCTTTTGGCAGATTATCCACACACTGGAAATCTTCTTTTTACATCAAAAGTTCTTAATCTGGAGCCTGTGAAATTAAAAAAAAAATCATGTGTTTCAATATAGTTGGAATTTCTTTTAATCCTATGTATCATATTTTATGAATTTATAAATATTCTAAAAAGGTATCTGTAAACTTCAGGAGACATAGACTTTTGCCAAAAAGGTCCATGATCCAAAAGGTCAAGCACTGTTCTGTCTTCTAAAATTCCATGGGTCATTATTATATCACTTGGGCTATCTGTATTGTCTTAAACTCTCAATATGTAAGTGGCTGGCTTTCTTTTCTGCTCAGATGTTTTTTGGATAATAGAAATCTCTTTATTACTAGAGGTATTCAAAAGAGAATTGCATGACAAGCTATCATGGATACTATTTGAGACCAGATTATTGCCAGGTTTTTCTTAAAGAAACTGTTTTTGCTTTATGAAGTTTAAGTGATCTGTTTGTCTCAATTTCCACATCTGTAAAGTGGAAATAATAATAGCACTTACTTTTCAGGGTTGTAATGCGGGTCAAATAAGATAATGATTATATAATTCTTAGCATGGTACTTGGCACATAGTAAGAGCTATATATATTTTAGCTATTTTATATTTATGCTGCTACTTTTATTACCATTACTACTATAACTACTACTATTATTACTAGTACTATTACTACTACTTCCACCACCATCACCATCACCACTACCACTATTTCTACTATGACTACTATTACTACCATTGCTACTAGTACTATTACCATTATTACTACTACTACCAACCACCACCACTACAACTACTATTACTATTACTACTACTGCTACTAATTGCTAACAGTTAACTATAGCTATAATGGAAAAAATCTCAAGGGATAAGTATTTTGGTAAGTACTAACTTAAGGAAAATAAATAGGTAGGTGCTGTTGGGTAATGGCGTAGTCACCATTACCTTATCACATGTAATATATATATATATATATATATATATATATATATATATATATATATATATATATATATATATATATACATATATATGTATATATATGTATATATTTATATATATATATATTTTTTCACATCATCTCTCATGATAACTGAAAATAATTCAGAGCTCTGGACTTAGGGCATGGCCTTTGTGTACAAAATTTGAACCAGGTGTGTGTATTCATTACATTAGCCCTTCACACTAATATATAAGATGATTTACCACAGAATAACATTTATATAACGTGGAGAGCAGAGTTACCTGGCATTTATAAAACTATCATAGTTGGAAATGACTTCTCATTGTGCTCTCTTTTTTGTGTTGTGCCTCAGAGCCAGAAATATCAAGCACAATATGGGGAAACCATATTAAAATATAATTAGGAAATAATTAATAAAATTAATAGAGATATGTTAAGCCAAATATGTTAATATTTTAAAAATCAAACATTAATATAAAGACAGGGTCCCTTTTCCCCCAATTTAGTGGGTTATTTTCATCTGAATTCGATCCTGCAGCTCTAGGCAACTGCCTTTTTTGGTCTAACCCTAATTCTGGCTTTCCTTTGTTATTCTAGTAGTAGTAGTAAAAGAACCTTGGTCCATTGAGTTTTTTCTTGACTTTTTTTATAACAATTTCCAGATTAGATTGTAAATTAGTAGAGGAATGAACTATTCCATTTTCATCAATAATAGAGACACAAAACTTGGAATTAAAAGAGTGTTTAGAGATGCATCTGATGCAATTTCTTCCTTTTACCAAGGAGATCATGGAGGCTCAAAAGGCCAAAGCTGATAGCAAGAAAATCCAGTATTCACACCCAGATCTTCTTACTTTCAATACATCTTCCTTCAACTAAATCACTTTTTTTGGTCTACCTGAAGCCTAGCTTCAGACTTTGTACATAATACAAGCTTAATAAGTTTTGTTGAATTTCAATATTTTTGCAAATAATGTTTACATCTTTTATTTTCCCCCTGCATGTTAATGTGTAGAACAATGTACTAGTATTTATTCTAGGTTATCATCAAACATTTGAAGATTGGGGAAATTTCTCTCCTAGATAATTCTACATGACTTGTCAAACAATACTTTAGTTTAGCTTAATCATATAGTTAATCACTGTAAGTAACAATAGGTTAGAGTTTCACCCCATGTTATTCTGTTAAATCCATTCTATTATTCAATAATCTGTTTAGGTTTCTTTGTTAATCCAGGGCTAACTGAAATAATACAGATAATACAGTCCTTTTTTGAGGGACATAATTACACATTAAAGAGTTCATAAAGCTGTGGGAAATGATGCTAGAAAAGACTAGAAAACAAGAGACCTGGGTTCTAGACCTGTTTCTGTCACCAAATATTTATTTTATATAATTCAATAATTGATGGGCATGATACATCCCCATTCCAGACCTTAGGTTAGCCAAACAAGAAGGTTGAACAAGTTGATCTCTAAGGTCAATTTTATGACTTTCAATTCTATGACTATTGTGAGCTGTCATTAATGGAGAAACTGAGGTACAGATAATTTTTTTTTTTTTCAAGGCTTGGGGTAAGACAGTGAAGGAATAAAAATGTAAGTATATACTTTGTATCAAGCACTGGGATAAGTACTTTAGAGATATTATCTCATTTGATCCTCCAAGGAATCTAAGTTTCAAAGGTGGAATTAATAGTATAGGTGTATAATGAGAAGGGAAAATTTATATATATGTGTATATATCACATATTTTGGAGAGAGAATAAAAAAGCTGCATATTAAAAATTTTTTTTGTAAGGAATACTATTATTACTAATGCTGCTGCTGCTACAGGATATATATATATATATAT